>NC_056625.2:21802375-22402375 GCF_002870075.4 Lactuca sativa | reverse complement strand
AATATTAAAGGGTCCCTCTCTCTCTCTCTCTCTCTCTCTCTCACTCACACACACACATGTATTTAATAAAAGGGGCATTTTCATCCCTCTCAAGTATTTCACAGGAGGAGCGTATTCATCGTTCATATATTCAGTGGTGTTAAATTCATTCATGAACAAAATCGCATTCGGATCAATTTTATGAACTCGATTGAAAAAAAATGATGACGCGTTCTTCCCGAGTCTCTTCTCGAAGAAGTTATGATGCAGATTCTCGTTCATCACATCCCAACCAATCAACCTTCCTTTATATCGATTCACCACCGAATCAACTCTTTCTTCTTTCTCGATGACAAGCTAGCTAAACAACCACCGATATTTGTTGTTGTTGCCTTCCTTTTTCTTCTTCAACTTTAATCGAGAAAATCTCCAGCAGAGATGGGGTTTTCCGACATTCAAGAGGGCAACAACCCCTTCCCACTTGACAGGAATGGAGAAGATGCGAACGGAAGAAATTGACGGGACCTTCGGCGATGGTTGGGCCAATCACAAAGGGAGGGAGAGACACCAATTTGTGGCGACAGGAAAACGGAAGGGCATCTTTCACCCAATCAATTGAAAAACAAACATACATACACTAAATCCACATCTCCTGCTGGGTTTTTTCCCTAAATTCAAAAACATTTTTCAATCGAACCACCTGTCAACTAAACCATTGCCTCCGCTCGACCAGAGAATCAAAACCTTTGGAAATCAATCTTGATTTTTGTTTCGAAATCAAAGTTTAATGATTTGAAGTCATATGAGAAGAACCCAGTAAGGAATCAAAGGAATCAAGTTGATTAATCTCTTCGGAGGTTAGTTTGAATGAACTCACTGTTATGATGTTTCTTTGTTGTTGAATGTGCTTGAGGACAAGAACGACGGAGATGACGGTGGTCGGACCCGTTGATGAACAGAACTAGGTCGGCGACTGGAACTTGGGTTCGATTGACTGAGAAATACAAACGAGGGGTGCTTCGGGGTGGCTTGATTTGAACTTGGATATCGTTTGCTTTTTTGGTTAGAAGCTTAATGGCTTTGTGTTCCGCGACTGTAATTCCTTTCGCTAGAAGAGTGTTGTCGTCGATAGCTAAGCACTTGAAGATGAAATCAAAAAGGCGAGAAGTGTGTATGTTTGTTCATCATATCTAAATTGGGGAATAAGCGGATAAGGGTATACCAGTGGAAAAAAAAGACAAAGACTGTGGATTTCCTCAAAAAAAATACCATGATTCAACACTGTAGATGAGAGAGAGAGAGAGAGAGAGAGAGAGAGAGAGAGAGAGAGAGAGAGAGAGAGAGAGAGAGAGAGAGAGAGAGAGAGAGAGAGAGAGAGAGAGAGAGAGAGAGAGAGAGTGGGTGGGACCCTTTAATATTAATTAATTATAATAATTATTTTTTAAATAAGGCAAAAACTTCATAAATGGTCCCTGTGTAGTGAAATGCCAAAAATGCCCCTGACTTAACGGCTAAATGGTAACGGAGTTAGCCGGAAGGACCAAATGTTAAAAGTTTTGAAACCACAGGGACCATCTATGAGGTTTTTTGAACTTAGGGACTAAACTTGATATTTTTGGAAACCACAGGGACCATTTTTGAAGTTTTGTCTAATTAAAAAAAAAGACTGCTAATGCAATAATCATACATCAATATGTACTATTCTCGTAATTAACTCTTAACATTTATTTAATAAAACATTATTTTTAAATGTAACATGTCTTTATGGCAATGTCGACAATAGACATAAACACCGGGTTTATTAACTAACCGAGTCTTGCGCAATGTCGACAACATATAACTCCCTTCAAAAAACCGGGTTTGTTACCTAACCGACTCCATTTAATCGTTGAAAATAGTGAGCAGTCAGCTGAACTCGTGACATCCACGGGATCTGATTAAAGGATATTTTATTTCATTCCTTTTTTGCTTCCTCCTGTCCCAAGTCGAATACGTGGGCCAACTCTGTCACGTTCTAGTCCCGTTGGAGGCGTTAATTCAGACGTGTCTTTCATAGCTCTCGTAATTCGTAAACCCTCTCTCTCTCTCTCTCTCTCTCTCTCTCTCTCTCTCGACTCGATACTTCACTTGCACCGAACGAATCCATCCTGATTCCTTTTCCCCCCAATTTCTTCCTTCCATTTCTCCCGTTGATACCGTTACCAGGATATGGAATAATCAACACCAAAATCAAAATCAAAGTCAGAATCAGCCTCTAAGATGTTGGAGGATCAAGTAGCGCATTTGTTGCAGAGGTATCTCGGCAACTATGTCCGTGGCCTAAGTAAAGAAGCTCTCAAAATCAGCGTCTGGCAGGGTATAAAATCATCATCATCATTATTGTTCTACTTTTTTGTTGATATACTTTTTTTCGCTATGATCACTTTACTGACGGACTTTTTTAAAATTTCCCTGTGGTCGGTTTTTTTCATGTTTCGCGTGTGTATTGTTTGCTTTAGGGTTTATAGGTTTGTGCAGCCGGCGTCAATGTTACTAGTGTTTGTGTTATGTAAAAGGAATATAGAATGGATGCTTGTTTGGTAATATGAACAATGCTATTAGTTTCTGAATTTGAAATGATGGTTGCGTTGCTGGCGGTGGTGTGTACATACCGATTATGGCATGAAACTGGGGATAGAAATTAGGAATGTTACAGTTCTGTGAGACAGTCCATTAGAATTGCTCAATTGGTTTACTGACTTCAGACGGCTTCTGGCTTGCACTTTAGGGTGGTATGTAGTACTTCCAGTAGGGGTAAGTGGATGACTTTGGGGGCGAGTGATAACTGAACTGATGAGAGCCTGCCTGTTGGTTTAATGGTTTTGGGCGAATAAAACAGTAACATTTGTGTACTGTGAAATACTGAATGTTGTAACCTGCTAAGTGTGTGCCCTATTCATTTTTGGTTTACCATAACTAAGTTGAGTTTCAAGAAGGCCACTGTAGATATGTAAAGCTAGTAATCAACTTTGGCCTAGGATAATAGCCTTGAAATGGATAGAGTGGGCATTTTGTAATTCATTCATCAGTAATTACAGTAATGTGGTCAGATGTGTGAGATGAATGTGCTTTTAGGCTTAGGTGGTTCAGGAGGTGTTGGTGCATTGGAGTTATGTATTAATACTAGTTAATGGTTATGGTGTATATTACCGTTTATATGTCAGTTATTTAACATCCCAAGCCGAACTCAGAGTCTTGCATAATAACCTTCAAATCAAAATTAAAATGATGTAGGCCAGTTATCAGTAGCCCACTACAAATTTCATGCTATATCTTAATGAAGATCCTTGTATGATTGTATCTTGAATCAAATGTTGGTCTAGTTTGAAACCTTTGTTGCCCATCTTTTTGGTATATGCATATAAAGTTTCCAAAATTTGATTCCTTCATGTCAAATTTATTTCATACACTATACTTTGAAATTCAATTGTTTGGTTTGTGACAGGCGATGTAGAATTAACAAATATGCAACTGAAGCCGGAGGCACTAAACGCGCTGAAGTTGCCTGTGAAGGTTAAGGCAGGGTTCCTTGGATCAGTGAAGCTCAAGGTGGGGGCTGATAAATCTTCTCTTAATCACATAGAGGATGTTGGAAGATGTCTGAAAGCATATTAATTAATGGGGACTTCTTATCTGCTTATCGTCTGTAATTATTTAAGTTTCTTTATGGTATTTATATTTCTCAGGTCCCTTGGAGCAGGATTGGTCAAGAACCAGTTTTGGTATACTTGGATCGTATATATTTGCTAGCCGAACCTGAGACCCAAGTTGAAGGGCATAGTGAGGATGCTGTTCAGAAAACTAAGAAGTCCCGAATACATGTAAGACATCAGCATACTGTTGTAAGATGCCTGATTTGATGATCCTATAATAACTTCTTATTATTATTGAAATAGGACATGGAAATGAAGATGCTGGAGAGTAGGCAGATATTGACCACAGAGATGGTATGCGCCTAAATTCAAAATCTCACCTATCCGGTACCATATAGTTTTCTCCTTTATAGAAGAAACACTAGCAATCTGCAGATAATTTGCCTCCTTGTTCTCTACTTTGCTACATTGAACTATTGAAGAAGTATTTATATCTATTTTAATGAGGATAACATGTTAAAATAATGCATGCTGACTTGCCCATTCAATCAAGTAACATGTTCATTTTATTTTCTTTAAGAATAAATCGTGGCTTGGATCCTTCATCGAAACAATAATTGGGAATTTAAAGCTGTCGATATCAAGTATTCATATCAGATATGAGGACACTGAAAGGTAATTAACTTCAAATTCTCTTTGTTGTCTTGTCACTGTGTTTCCAGCTAATTCTTTTTCTATTTTAGCAATCCTGGCCACCCATTTGCAGCTGGTGTGACCTTGGAGAAGCTCTCAGCTTCGACAGTTGATGATAGTGGGAAGGAGGCTTTTGTCACTGGTGGTGCATTAGAGCTCCTCCACAAGGTCTTTTTCTACAAGCTTTACATTGTTGGATGCAATTTCTTAATGTCATTCACATGTCCGCTTTTCTTTTTAATAAGCTTTATTTACTGTTGTGATATTATTTGGAATTAACCTAACTTGTTTGAATTGATGTTTTTTTAAAAAAAAAAATACTTGGGTATCATGTTTTGAGATTCTTTAGTTAGTTACTTTATTTCTATTATGGGTATTTTGGTCTTCTAGTATTTATCTATTCTCCAAGTTGGTGATAGGGTTATTGTTCCTTGTAATAGGACCATGATCTAGTGGGGTTCTAGTGAATTGTCATATTGATTATCGGTTTTGCTGTCATAACTTTTTCCAGTCTGTAGAGCTTGAAAGGCTGGCTGTTTATTTGGATTCTGATATAACTCCATGGCACATTAAGAAACCATGGGAGGATATGAAACCCTCTGAATGGGATCAGGTATATATATTCGCCGGTGTAAATTGATCTTTTAGATTTCAGCCGCAATGTCATTGTACTAAGCTCTACTTCAGGTCTTCAGTTTTGGCACAAAAAATGGAAAACCAGCGACTGCTCTTGCTCAGAAGCACACATACATTCTACAACCTGTAACCGGAAATGCTCAGTACTCAAAACCACGTTCAAATTCATCTATTCGAGATCAACCTTTACAGAAAGCGGTAGTGAACCTGGATGATGTCACAATTTGTTTGCCAAAGGTCAGCAAGTCTTTATTCTATCTGGTGACTTCATTGTGCGAGTGAGTGAGTCTGATGATTATTTTATTTATGTTGCTCTAATAAACATTCCTTTCACAAATTTACAGAGTGGTTATAGAGATGTGCTGAAGTTAGCTGATAACTTTTCTGCGTTCAATCAGCGATTGAAATATGCTCATTTTCGGCCTCTTGTCCCGGTGAAATCAGATCCGAAAGCATGGTGGAAGTATGCCTACAGAGTTGTTTCAGACCAGATTAAGAAAGCAAGGTATTGACTTGACCTCCCCTCTAGCATCTCACAATCTTAATTATTTAGTTACTTTTTTTGTTTCTCTATTTGTTAAGAAAATATCTTGTTTTGAGAAAATGAGTTTTCTAACCATCATTCTTTTAGTTTCATATCAAACTACTATCTTATGCCTGGGAATTTTCCAATATATAATACTATTTGTGGTGGCAGTGGGAGAATGTCTTGGGATCAGGTCTTGAAATATGCAACCTTACGTAAAAGATACATATCTTTGTACGCTTCACTGCTAAAAGCTGACCCTGGTCGAGATGTCATCGATGATGATAAAGACATAGAGGAACTAGACCGTGAACTTGATATTGAGCTCATAGTTCAATGGAGGTATAATTTTCTTTCCGAGGTTTTAGTTATAGATCTTTTAGCATGTCATTATTTCTCTTTTAGTCAAGTTGACCAGCATGTTGAAAGTAGAAAAGGACTCCTATTTCACTACATCAAATCTAATCCATTTACTTCGTCCCTTGTGGTATGTGTAGGATGCTTGCACACAAGTTTTATGAGAAGTCGCAGTCTGATATTGCCATGAAGAAAGAGCAAACAAAGAAATCATGGTTTTCATTTGGATGGTAGTACCTTCACCCTATTTTCTTTACTCTATATCATGTGGCAAGACTTTTGTATATTTAAGTGATTGCACTGTGTGGTTTTAGGGGCAATGGAACTGCTGAAGATGATAATCAACCTTTGCAATTCACGGATGAGGACTGGAAACAATTGAATGACATTATTGGATACAAGGAAGGTGATAATGATGAGCAGTCGGGGAATAAAGATGAGCAGGGGGATGTCCTTCGTACATTGATAGAGGTTCACATGAAACATAATGCTTCAAAACTTACTGAAGCTCATGAGTTTGTTGCTGAGTTGTCATGTGAGAACCTCGATTGTTTGATGAAGTTTTACAAAGATGCAAAAGTTATTGACATGAAATTGGGATCTTACCGATTGTCATCTCCTGATGGTCTCCTTGCTGAGGTTAGGCTCTTAATACATTTGTGTATGTGTGTCTGACTGCTATAGTATATATGATTGTTTGAATACTTGGGTTCTGATTTTTTGATGCAGAGTGCGACATCCTCTGATTCATTAGTTGGGGTCTTCAACTATAAACCATTTGATGCTAAAGTGGACTGGAGTATGGTTGCTAAGGCATCTCCTTGTTATGTTACAGTAAGTTTTATTTTCATTAGGTATGTACTCTTTAAGGAAATAGATTTTGATCTGATAAGATGTCTTTTCTCAGTATCTGAAGAACTCCATCGATCAAATTACAAACTTTTTTGAAAGCAATGCTGTGAGTCAGAAGATAGCATTGGAAACTGCTGCTGCCATGCAGGTTTTGTTTCTTGAATAACGCAATAACGTTCTTTCCACTATCTCTGTGTGCTCTTTTCATTGTACGTTGCTGACAGCCATATTATTTGTTTAGCTTACAATCGATGAGGTTAAGCGCTCTGCACAACAGCAAGTAAACAGGGCCTTGAAGGAGCATGCCAGGTGTGTAACTTACTTCATGTGGTGATATTACCTTTGGCCATTAAGGAGAACATCATATTACTTGATTATAGCTGTTCACTAGATGTGAATTTTGTCTCCATCTTTTAAGTTGTGTGCCTGGGGGTGGACATTTCTCTAAAATAACTTTCATATTTCTTTGGAATTCTATTTGCCTTCCTCGACCCTTTCCGATTTCATTAGTAAAGTTTATGATGATAGGCATGTCCGTTTCTCTTTCTAATCATACCATCTGCTTTTTTGAATGGTTATGTGTTGATGATTGATGTGGATGTATCATAATGTTGTTGTTGTTGTACTTATACATCCATAGACAGTTCATATAACCTAAGAATACTTCATTTACAAAGCAAAGTGTGACACTTGAGTTAACTTGCTACTAGGTTCTTCTTGGACTTGGATATAGCAGCCCCCAAGATCACCATTCCAACTGAATATTGTCCGGACAATCTTCATCCCACAAAACTCTTGCTTGACCTGGGAAACTTGATAATCCGTACTCAGGTTGGTCCATAGTGATCTCTTTGATCAGCCCAAATATCCTTAAATGTAACTTTTTCATAAAATTTCTCAAACATGCACAGGATGATGATGATGATGATGTTTCTCACGAGAAGGATATTTATCTCCAATTCGGTGTAGTATTGAGTGATGTATCTGCTTTTTTTGTTGATGGTGACTATCACTGGAGTCAACGTTCGGTGACAGGAGGATCTGGCGGTTCTTCGCAGTCTAGTATCGTTAGTTTGTTGCCTATTATTGATAAGTGCGGTGTGACTTGTAAGCTTCAACAGGTAAATTCATTTCAAGTTTGAAACATGATTGTTATTATTATATGTTGTCAGTTGATAACACTTCATCTCTGTATCTAGATCCAATCAGAGAATCCATCTTTCCCCACAACAAGATTGGCCGTGCGGCTTCCTTTCCTAGGATTTCACTTTTCTCCGGCGCGTTATCATCGACTGATGCAAGTTGCAAAGATCTTTCAGGGAGAGGATAATGATAACGAAGGTCTTGTCCGCCCTTGGGATCAAGCTGACTTTGAGGGCTGGTTAGATGTTCTTAATTGGAAGGTTGGTTTGATTCTAGAACCACTCCTGCTTTCATCCAATCCAATCTTAAACTTTTGGAATTTTTTTATTTATCGTTATTTTGTTGTAGGGTGTGGGAAATAGGGAAGCTGTCTGGCAGAGGAGATATTTCTGTTTGGTGGGCCCTTTCCTGTACGTGCTTGAAGCGCCTGGCTCTAGGTCATACAAACAATCTTTCAGGTGCTTATATTTTGATGTTGATGGTTGTACTTAGCATACTTCCGGATTGGCTGTTTTGATGTTGATTACTTGTCTTATTTGCAGCCTGCTTGGAAAACAAGTATATGGCGTCCCATCTGAAACTATTGGCGATGTAGAAAATGTGTTGGCTGTCTGTCGTACAGAACGATCCATCAGCAAGGTTGTTTAGCTATTCTCTCACAGAGCATTTTGGTTAACCAAAAGAAACAATATTCTTATGTGTAATCTATTTAGTTGGCTTGATGGTCTGTTTCTCATTTGCATACGTTCATCTGTAGGTTGTGGAAGACGCAAATGCTCTGATATTACGATGCGAATCAGAGGAATCAAAGACAAACTGGAAACACTTATTGCAGGGGGCTATTTATCGGGCATCGGTAACCATTTTTGGCTCTCTTTGATTTATAGCTATTTGTGTGATTGCACTTGCTAAGTTTACCTTGCACTACGATGTCTTTACAAATATACTAGTATTGTTTTCCTTTCATATATTTTAATGTGAATGTCTGGAAGAAATTACAGGATCCTTTACCTGTTTCCATGCAGGGTTCCGCTCCCATCACTGGTCTATTGGAAACTTCGTCAGAGTCGGAAGATTCAGAAATTGAAGAGGTTCAGAAGCTTGATATGAAGGATGTTTCAAATACAGAGAAACTGTTTATAACCGGTGTTCTAGATGAGCTGAAACTGTGCTTCAATTATAGTACACAGGTAAAAGTGCTTTTGAAGTGGCTAGTTGAATTTGCACTGGCACAGGTAAACCTGACATTTCCTTTGACTTGTTTAGACGGACCGGAATCTTATAAAGGTGCTTCTGGCTGAGGAGATTCGTTTGTTTGAACTGCGGGCAATAGGTGGTCGGGTGAGATTTATTTGCATTACATTTTACAAGTCTGTAAATTTTATTTCTCATTTGAGTTCATGCTTCTGAACAGGTTGAGATTTCAATGAGAGCAAGTGATATGTTCATTGGAACTGTCCTGAAAGCATTGGAGGTAGAAGATTTAGTATCATGCAAGGGGTCCCGCAAACCTGTTTACTTGGCACGGTCATTTATACGTCATGCAGATGCTCCTTCTGTGTTTGATACTATCGAAGATCAGAGTTATGGTGGCAGCGATAAAAATCAAACTGAAGGAGATGATAGGTTTTATGAGGTATCTGATAGCCTAAATGATCCAGGAGATAGCCCAGGGCCATCAAAAGGAACAATTTTGAAGACCCCAAGTTTTACCCGTATTGCTGGTTTGTTACCTGATGATGTTAATCAAGATGGGGAAAATAATTTGGAAGTTACCGACACATTAGACAGTTTTGTGAAAGCTCAAATTGTTTTCATTGATTCAAACTCTGCTTTCTATGATAACGTTGATAAACGTGTGAGTTTCTTTCCCCGCTTTCGTTGGTTCTTTTTTTGTAAGCAATTGTTGGAACTCAAGGTCCTTTTTTTTTTTTTTTAAACTTCAGGTGATGGTTACTCTAGCAACCTTATCGTTTTATTGTAGAAGGCCTATACTTGTAGCAATTATGGAATTTGTTAGTGCTATCACTGTTGAGGATGACAATCTGGAATCTTTCAGTGATCATTCTTCAACAGATGATGTGAATGATAGTTCTCGGGAGGTTGAAGTCAATAATCGGTCACCTGCTGTTGATGAGTTGAAAGTCACAGGTCTGCTGGGAAAGGGTAGGTCTAGAGTGGTATTCCTTTTGACACTGGAGATGGCACGTGCTCAAATTTTGTTGATGAAAGAAGATGGAACTAAGCTCGCTACTATGTCTCAAGATAATTTCACAACTGATATAAAGGTTCATTTGACTTCTTTCTTTAAAATACCAGTGAATCTACGTATTAAAATGGTGTCCTTCTAAAATAGTTTAATTTGTGTAATTATCTTTTCTTCCTCAGGTTTTCCCATCTTCTTTTAGCATAAAGGCATCCCTTGGGAACCTGAGAATAAGTGATGATAGTCTTCAGAGCAGTCATATGTATTTCTGGGCATGTGATATGAGAAATCCTGGTGGTAGTTCATTTGTGGAGGTAATGTAATTCGATTTTTATTTTTATTTATCTTTAAAAAATGGCTGTAGTGAGGTATGTGAAGGGTCTGAATATCTGATACCCTGTTCTTTGAGGTATAATTTTTGTAGTATGAAAGTTCCATAGCTCACATGCCATCTTGATGTGTAGTTCCGATCTGTTTTGTTTGGTTGGTTTGGTGCATAAGTGCATTGAATGGGCATAGAAGCAGCAGAGTGTCAGTTTTGTCCCGAATTGACACAACTTAGCTTGTCTTTATTGGAGCTTGCTTTCCTTTCTTGCTTTAATCTTCATCTAGTTATTTATTGACCCACAATAGAATGAATTGCTTGTGTCCATGTTTGTAATGCATGCATGTGGCATACTGTACTCCCTGCAACATGTAAGCACTATGCAGATTGGTGTTTTGAAACAATGAGTATATGATAATATTAGTTAATGTATTTGTTCTGATTGCTTCTTCTTGTTGGTTTCTGCCATTTACACCCATACACATGTCAAATTGATCACATTTTTCTTATTTGTCAAATCTACAGTTGGTTTTCAGTTCGTTTAGTGCTGATGATGAGGACTATGGTGGGTTTGATTATAGCTTTACTGGACAGCTTTCTGAAGTACGAGTGGTGTTCTTGAGTCGATTTATTCAGGAGGCAAGTTTTCTCTTCTTCTTGTTATATCTGATGTATTTTGCTATTGCTTAGGTTGGTGTTTTGTTGGCCTGTAGATTATCAGTTACTTCATGGGCCTTGTTCCTAACAACTCAGTGGCTGTTGTAAAAGTGAAAGATCAAGTAACAGATTCAGAGAAGTGGGTTAAAACAAGTGAAATTGAAGGCTCACCTGCTATAAAGTTGGACCTTTCGTTGAGGAAACCAATAATTCTAATGCCTCGTAGAACAGACAGCCCCGAGTAAGAGTTAAATTCTGTAACTAATTAATCATGTTTTGTGCCTGATCATGTTGTCTATATGTAAAATGGCCTTACTAGTCTTTGAGGGTTGTCACATATATCGTCCTTGTTTTGTTGTTGCAGTTATCTGAAGCTAGATATTGTTCATATAACTGTTCAGAACACTTTCCAGTGGTTTGGGGGTACCAAAAGAGAGATGAATGCTGTTCATTTGGATATAATGTCGGTCAAGGTGAGTCCTAGGATTCGACTTTGGGTTAAGTACTAAAAAAGTTGGCATGGTAAAATCTGTGTTGTTGACTATTTATTTTTCTTAGTTTGGAATCTGGTACTAGAGGAAGTAATCTAATTGCTTAACATAGAATGGAATCTGAATGATCTTTAAGGTTTCCCTAATGAGAGCTTTCTTTTGGTAGTTTGAGGACATCAACTTAAATGTTGGCATGGGAACCGAATTGGGTGAAAGCATAATACACGATGTGAAGGGCGTTTCCATTGTTATTCGGAGGTCACTTCGTGATTTGTTGCATCAAGTTCCAAGTATAGAAGTTGCCATTGAGGTATTACAACTCATCTTCGTATGTAAATATGTAATATGATTTAAGAGAGATGCTGGTGACACTGTTGCTGTCTCATGTCTGCGAAAGCTTCAAAATTCAAATTCACTGTTGTAATATTCTTGAAGGTGTCATTTTTCAACTTATATGATGTGTTTTTTACCACTTATTCAGATAGGTGAACTGAAAGCGGCTCTCTCCAATAAAGAGTATCAAATTATTTCAGAATGTGCACTGTCCAACATCTCAGAGACTCCGAATGCTATTCCCTCTTTGAACAACAACAGTGCTGTGTCGGCTTCTGCTGATGTTGTTGAATCTTTAGTTCTTCAAGATTCAGAAGGTCGTGAACATGGAGCTGAAAATGAACAGACTTGGATTTCTATGAAGCTTTCTGTTGTTGTTGGTCTTGTTGAATTGTCTCTTCATTATGGGATGGCTTCGGATGCAGCTCTCGCGACACTGCAGGTACTCCTTGACACTTAAAATTTTTCTTTGCAATTTCATTTTCGTCAATCTTGTGCAGATTCAGTGTTGCACTGCATTTTAGGGGTTGTTTCTTGCTGACTTAAAGAGCTGTGATTGAACTAGAAATCTGAAAATGAAAGCTTGCATTTAATAGTGAGGTTTAAGCCTCAATTTATATACAAAGGGAATACCAAAACAGGAAATGTTTAAAAGCAACTTAAGACACAATAAAACCCTATTCTATTTCTATCCTTAAATGAGCTAAGCCAAAAAAAAACATGCTTAATGTATCAAGACACCAACCCATGCCTATCTGCGCTTCTCGTTTTGTTCACCCAACTCCTCTCATGTTAAACTTGATGAATATTGTGAAGTTTGTTTATTGGAATGTAAGGGTAAACCGATCATTTAATCTCATTCAGAAGGTTTATTAAGTCTAGAAAAGAAACAAACCTTTACGTATACAGCACTTGATCAGTTGATCCAGAGTGACAAACATCATTACTCATTAAGCCACTTCATCTTTACATGACTTAATGGAGAAAAAAAAAGAAACAAACTCTTAGTTGTTCGCTTATGTGGCTCTTTGTCTCAGGTGAGTGGGCTATGGATGCTTTATAAAGCTAATACACGGGGAGAAGGTCTTCTGTCAGCGAGCCTGAAGGGATTCACTGTGAATGATGACCGTGAGGGGACAGAAGAAGAGCTTAGGCTAGCTGTGGGGCAGCCCAAGAGTCTGAGATACAGTCCAGATTATGAGGTTCACAATGAGGAGAACCAAATGGCGAAGGCAGACGAAGTGAAATATGATGAGATATTAGGAGTTCCCACAATGTTAATCCTTGATGCTAAATTTAGTCAGTATTCAACCTCATTGTCATTATGTATCCAAAGGCCACAATTGCTTGTTGCACTTGACTTCCTAATGGCGGTTGCTGAGTTTTTTGTACCTACTGTACGTGGCATGCTGTCAAATGAAGTGGATGAAACATCATTATATGTAGTTGATGCACTTGTTTTGGATAAACCAGTTTTTAGTCAAAGCGATGAGGTGTTGATACTCTCTCCTCAGAGGCCTTTGGTGGTTGATGGTGAAGATTTTGACCATTATATTTATGATGGTAGAGGTGGAACTTTGTTGTTACAAGACAGAGAAGGACAAATGATCTCTTCTACAAGCATAGAAACTATTATACATGTTGACAGTGGTAAACGATTGCAATTCAAAAATGTCACCATCAAGGTGTGTTTTCGCTTTTGATGCTGGTTTGATTGTTTTTCTTCTTCCAAACTTATGAAAATCAAATTTATTCATGCAGAATGGAGAATATCTAGACTTATGTGTTTCCCTAGGGTCCAACAGCAGTTTCTCAGCTTTGGAAGATGATCAAGTTTTTTTGGAAGAGGAGGAAGTTAGCTCACCAAATACTCAAGAGGAAACTACAAAAGATTTGCCTTCTCCAAACAATACAATGAGCAGACCCACAGAAACTTCCATCGAGTTGCAGGTGAATGTATTTTTCTGATAGCAGTCCATAGCATAGCGTAAGGTTAATTTTTCAATGATTATATCATTACCAAACCTGGGTCTATAAACCTTTTGCTTCCCGAGCAAACACCACTTGAACTTGACATTACATTCGTTCTTCCTTCTAACATCAATTTTTTCGTATCATCTAAAGAAAAAACTCATCTCAGTTAGTGAATTGTAGGCCATCGAAAAATAAGAGAGAACTTAAGACAATACTTCCATCAATGTTAATGTTCTTCCCTCCAAGTTTGTACTTGCTCTGCTATTCTGCCCCATCCTGGCTGAGGAAGAGTTATGGGCGCGTAAAAAAAAAATACGCTGATGGGGGGGCGGGCATACTATGTGTAATGCTTCACTCATTTACGATAAATAATAAATAAAAAGGCCATTCCATTTCGACAAAAGACCCACACCCAAGTTCCATAGCTTTTGGTCCACTATCCCGATCATGATTTTGCTACCCCCAGAGGGAAAGGCCCTTCCCTTTTGGGCTGGTTGTGGGCGAGGAGGGATTCGAACCCCCGACACCGTGGTTCGTAGCCACGTGCTCTAATCCTCTGAGCTACAGGCCCCACTCCGTTTGCTATTATGACGCCGATTTAGAATTATCCTTTTTCTCTTTGTATAATCTGTCATTACAACATATCACTTAATCCATAGACATTGGCTCTAAAAGATGTACAAATATCCCTTTACTTTCGCCCCAGTCCCAAAAATCAACATTTTCTCTCTTATTTCAGTTTAAATTTACATCTTAGCTCATGTGCAATCTTGAGAAGATATCTATTACATTTATTTTGTCCCCCAAAGTCTCTTATTCAACCATGTGTCATGTTGCACATTACATTATCTTGGGAGGAGGGAGTATGATATTATTTTGTGTACACCTTGTAATAATGTGGCTTAATATCTGACAGTCAACTCTTATTTGTGTCTTCAATGATATTATTTTCCAAGATATGTGGATGGTCTTCTCTTATTGCGATTAATTCGCTATTGATGCAAATTTATACTGCATTAGCACAAACAAATACTATCAAGAAATTTAACTGTAATCATTTACATTTTCTGATGTCAGTTCAGATCATTTTTGTAGTAATTACTTTTATCTCCTTAACATTTTTTCTTAAACACTTCAAAGCTTCTAAGCTAAATAGTCTAAAATCATTTTTGTGCCCTCAGCACTGCAATTTATAGAACGACCCTTAATAATAGGACTAACTACTGTAGTACTAAACCACTTATGTTATTCTGTTTAACACTCATGATAACCTTGTTCATGAAGCTACTAACAGCAGGGGTGCTTCTATGACATGCCAATATTTCTCATCTTACTTCTCTGCTCTGTTATTTGCTAGTATGTCTGTTCTTATACATAATTTTTTTGCAGGTTATAAGCCCCGAGCTTACATTCTATAATTCATCAAAATATGTAGGAGAGTCTCCTCTCTTCACAAACAAGTTTTTGCATGCAAGATTGGATGCCTTCTGCAGGTCTCTCTTTCTTGCCTTCATGAATTTTGTTGATTAAATTTCATGGGTGCCTTAAATTTGTATTTGGTCCTTTTCATACTAAAGCTAGTGTTGCATGTTACTGGATGATTTGGGTATTGGAAAATGATAGGCCCTGATTCTTTATTGAATAAGACACATATTCCATTGATAATCAAACTATGAACTGATAAGATAGATTAGGGTTTTCGCATTCATTCGAGAGGAATGGACTCTCCAAGAAGAACAAAGTTCTTAACAATATAATTCTTAGCTGCTCAACAAAAACCTCAAGAAGCAAATAAATAGAAAACAAGACTCAGGGGAGTGGTCCCAAAACATACCTAGGACAATGTCAGTGCTCCCACAAACAAAACAACCAATAACAACCATAACTCCTAAAAAGACCATTCTATCCCTAAAGCCAAAAAGATAGCAGAATAATAATTATAAAGCAGATCAACTAAAAGCCCTCTAGGATTACTTGGGGCTTATCAGAAAAATGCTTATAAATTTGTTCCTTTCTCTGGCATATAGGTACTGAAACTCAAACATGATTTTGCAATAGTCTATTTATCATTTTTCTTCTTATTTTCTATCCCTAAATGAATGTCTGTCTTCTAAATACGGCTAAACATAAATCTTCTCTTTTTGATTAACAAATCTTCACTTTTTGTTTAATAAAATGAATAAGCACTATTTTCTCACTCCATTTTGTGTGTGTTAGTTTGTATGTGGTGGATGGGTCCAAAACCTGGCTCCCCGGAAACCTATATCCAATATATTCTAAACTGAAGGAAAGAGGCCAGTACTTTCTGAGAGAAATCTGAAAGGAGTAGGTTAATTCTTATGGTTGGGTGAGAGGAATTGCTGCATATTTTGAGAGAGTTTATGAATAACTTTTTGTTCTGTTTCATGTTTATAAGCTGGAGGTTGAGGGTTTTGTTCTAGGTTTATGATTTACTTCTTAAACGATCAACTTATTAAAAAAATCTTTCATGTTTATCTGCTGTCTATAGGCTCGTGCTGAAGGGCAATACAATAGAAATGAGTGCAAATGCTCTTGGTTTAACTATGGAGAGCAACGGGATCAGAATTTTAGAGCCTTTTGATACTTCTGTCAAGTTCTCAAATGCCTCTGGGAAGACAAATATCCATGTTGCAGTTTCAGATATATTCATGAATTTTTCTTTCAGCACATTACGGCTATTTTTAGCAGTTGAGGAGGATATATTAAAGTTCCTGAGGATGACATCCAGGAAAATGACGGTTTCCTGCTCCGAGTTTGACAAGCTTGGCACATTTCAAAGTAAAGATCTTGTCTACTTATTTGTTGATTCTGAGAAGAATACTTGTTTATCAGTCAATTAAATTAAAAATTCTGAGTGTTCCAGGTGCCCACAACAACCAAACATATGCATTTTGGAGACCGCATGCACCACCTGGCTTTGCTATTCTTGGTGACTACATGACAGCAACGTTCGTGAATCTTTTAAGATTTAGGGTTTTCCATATTACAGTTGTGTATGTGTACTGTTCTTTCTTATTATCATCATTTGCCTCTTTGTTACAGTGACAAGCCACCATCAAAGGGAGTTCTTGCTGTGAATACTCGCTATGTAAAGATCAAGAAGCCCGAGGCCTTCAAACTAGTTTGGCCCCCTTCTGATTCTGAAGGTGCTGGCGACCTTGAGCTTGTCCCTGAAGATGGGGAAGAAAGCTGTTCCATTTGGTTTCCGGTTGCACCAAAAGGATATGTTGCCTTGGGATGTGTGGTTTCTCCTGGAAAGACACAGCCTTCACTCTCCTCTGCCTTCTGCATACATGCTTCTTTGGTATCTCCATGTGCGCTGAGGGACTGTATTGCAATTAACTCTGGTGACATGTATGTGAAATTCCCAATTCAGTAAATGCATACATATCGAGTATATTCTATTGACTTATTCTTTACTTTGCAGAAGTTCTCCTGGATTGGGATTTTGGCGTGTGGATAATTCTCTTGGTACCTTCCTTCCAGCAGATCCAGGGACTTTGAACATGTCTGGTAGAGCCTATGAGTTGCACCATATACTTTTTGGGTTTCGTGGAGTATCTTCAAAATCATCAAAGGGTTCAGACTCCCCAGCACTTCCTTCTAATCGTGATAATATTCAATCAGAGAGGTCATCAACTGCAACTTCTGGCAGGCGGTTTCAGGCGGTTGCTAGTTTTCGTTTGGTATGGTGGAATCAAGGTTCAAAATCTAGAAAGAAGTTATCCATATGGCGCCCTATTATTCCTCAAGGGATGGTGTATTTTGGTGATATTGCTGTTACAGGCTATGAGCCTCCAAACACATGCATAGTTCTTCCTGAAGATGATGAGACTTTTAAAGCTCCTATTGGTTTTCAAATTGTCGGTCAAATAAAGAAACATAAAGGAGCTGAAAGTATATCTTTGTGGCTGCCTCAGGCTCCCCCTGGCTATGTTTCCTTGGGGTGTGTAGCCTTTAAGGGCTCACCAAAGCAATCTGATTTTGGCTGTTTGAGATGCATGCGCAGTGATATGGTCACTGGGGATGAGTTTTTGGAGGACAGTATATGGGATACCTCTGATATACGGTTCTCCAAAGAATCGTTTAGCATATGGGGAGTTGGTAATGAGCTTGGAACCTTCATGGTCCGCAGTGGCTTTAAAAAACCTCCCAGGAGGTTTGCTGTAAAGCTTGTGGATTCCGATACACCCACTGGTTCAGATGACACAGTCGTTGATGCAGAAATTAGAACCTTCTCTCTTGCACTTTTTGACGATTATGGTGGCATGGTAAGCGTTATACTTTTCATTGCTGAACTTCCTTTCCTTCTTGATAAACTTTAAACCTTAAACTGCTTGTCATATTATATTATATATTAAGGTACAATTTTATGCATTTATAAATGGTTTAGTGTTATCCACCACATTGATAACTCGGATCTTAACTGTTTCATATGTTTGGAATTGCAGATGACACCATTGTCTAACATATCATTGAGCAGTATAGGATTTAGTCTCCATAGCAGACCTGATTACCTCAACGCCACTGTTTGCTTCTCATTGGCCGCCAGATCATATAATGATAAACTTGAAGCTTGGGAGCCTCTTGTTGAACCTGTTGATGGTGTCTTAAGGTAGATTATCTATTTCTCTAGAATTTTGCAAATAGATTTTAGTGATAAATTTCTGAAGGGATCCCTTTTCTCTTTCTCTCTCCTTGTTTAATGTCTTCTTGTTTGGTTTCAATATACAGGTATCAAAATGATGTCAATGCTCCAAGTGCTGCATCTCAATTACGGCTCACCACTACAAGGGATCTCAACATAAATATAACAGTGTCTAATGCTAATATGCTTATTCAAGCTTATGCAAGCTGGAATAATCTTAGCCAAGTTCATGAACCCTCTAGTGTTAGGGTAATTTTCTGGTTTCCTTGGTGCATAACAATTTTTTTTAGTATTCCTGGATTAGTGAGTGATTCTTTCTCTCATGTGGTCCGTATAACAGGAAGCAATCTCTCCATCATATGAGGGGCCTATCATCGATGTTCATCACAAGAAAAATTATTTCGTGATCCCGCAAAATAAACTTGGACAGGATATTTTTGTTAGAGCTACTGAAATCAGGGGACTTCCACATGTAATCAAGATGCCATCTGGAGAAAAGAAGTCTTTGAAAGTACCAGTTTCCAAGAACATGTTGGATTCCCACTTGAAAGGAAATCTTTACAAGAAACTACGATCAATGGTGACAATCATCATCTCACAGGCACAGGTGTGCTCCCTTGTCAATCTTTGATTTCTTTATTAATGGACAATGGTTGATTTACATTAGCTGTTGGGCTTCATTAGCAAATCATTCTCCCTCTTTTTGTACAAAAAAAAACTAGTTAACTGGGCTGTTACTAAACTTGTTGTTGGGTTATTTTTTTTTTCAAACAAGTTTAATGTTGCACATATTGTTATGTTTTCATGATCTTACATTCTCTTTCATATCAGTTTCCTAAAGTAGAAGGACTGGGTTCTCATCAATATGGCATTGCCGTCTGTCTTACTCCTGGCCAAAACTCCTCCAATGGCATCCTTCTTGGTCGGCAAAGTGCACGTACATGTGGTGCCAGCTCCAGTAGTGAAAAATCTTCTGATCTTGAATTGGTTACATGGAATGAGATTTTCTTCTTCAAAGCAGATTCACTGGTTAGTAATTTACATTTTTTCTTTATGTTCGCCCTTAACTGAAAGCAAATCTGGTTTATGATGGAAGGCATGTTTACAATATCCATCTTCCCTAGATGATGGTTTCTGATTTTAGTTTACATAACCAACACATCATTGACCAACTTTTGTAGTTTTTGGTTTTAATCTACTACTACTACTACTATGATGTCCATCTTCCCTGTAGGCTGTGTATCACTCCTTTAAATTTGTATTCTGTAAATTTTGTGTTGCTTTTGGATAAACTTTTGATTGTTGCAGAGGTGCACTACTCCTGCCATGTATTGTTCTGTTCAGGGTTCAGTTTCATTTCTTATTCCAATATAGACAACCTGTCAAGATTTTACACATGAAATCAATCTTTTAAATCACTATCTACCTATTTTGTGCAGGATGGCTATATGCTGGAGTTAGTAGCAACAGACATGGGGAAAGGTAGATCATTTAACCGCAACCATGCTTATTTTTCGTTCAAAGTCTTGTAATATTTTTGAGTGTTGATAGATGATGCTAACAGAATTGTGCATCATACACATACTGTATCCTTTTGGTGGCATATATACTTATCTGTTTCCAGTGTTCTTTGAGTAGCATATGCATACAGGCCTGGCTCACTTCACTGTGCACTGAGATAATTGTGCAGAGTTGTATACTTGTCATATCTATATGGTGTCCTCCATGTTTTAGCCAATTTAGACTACTCATCTATTTCTAAGCTTACATTTATTGTTCTTATAGGTGTTCCTGTTGGATACTATTCTTCTTCTTTGAAGGAGCTACTAGAAGCCCAAGATGATTCAGCAGGGAATGGATCTGAGTGGCTCGAGTTGTCACCAGCTGATTCCACTGTGAGATTCTTTGTAGTAATCTTTCAAGTATCTCTGTCCATATTTTTGTTAATAGCTCCAATCAACTCTGTTTGTTGGTTGTTAATATTGCAGAAGACAACTCAAGCAGACACATCCTCAGTCTCATGTGGAAGAATAAAGTGTTGCGTCCTTCTTTCACCAAGATCAGTAGTAGCCAACACAGATAAAGGCTTCATTAGGGACCGAAATTCTGGGTCTCTACAAGTCGGGCCTACCAAGGAAGGCCCCTGGACCACAGTGAGACTAAACTATGTTGCACACGCTGCCTGCTGGCCATTAGGAAATGCTGTAGTTGCAAGTGAAGTCCTTGTAGAGGATGGAAATAGATATGTGAATATCAGATCTTTGGTTTCAGTTACCAACAACACAGATTTAGTACTCGAATTGTGCCTCCAGCTTGATGCTTCTTCTAAAGAGAATTTGGATACCTTAGAAGATTCCAGAACGGATTCCCCAAAAGATGCCATAGAGACAGATGTACAGAAACAGATTGTCATTGGAGAACTGAAACCTGGAGAAAGTCTTCCACTTCCACTTTTTGGACTTGTCCATTCTGGATTATATGTTCTCCAATTAAGACCTACTCTAGATGATGATGATGATCACAAGGAATATTCATGGAGCTCTGTAATGGATAAGCATGCAGTGTCAGAAGATGATAGTAGGCCCAAAGAAACTTCTGGAATACATGTCTCAAATCTGAATGAGTCTGAGGAACTTCTATACTGCTCTGAGATAAGTGGAACATCTTCAAATCCGTCACATGGAATGTGGCTTTGTTTGGCCATTCAAGCATCCGAGATCTCTAAGGACATCCGTTCTGATCCTATTCAGGATTGGAATATTGTGGTGAAGTCCCCTCTATCTATCACCAATAATCTTCCTCTAACAGCTGAATTTTCTGTTCTTGAAATGCAAAGAAGTGGCCATTTTAAAGCATGCTCCAGAGGTGTATTTACTCCAGGTGAAACAGTGAAGGTCCTAAATGCCGACATTAGAAACCCCTTGTACTTTTCTCTGTTTCCACAACGGGGGTGGCTCCCAATACACGTGAGATATTGCATTCACATTTCCTTTAGTTTTTCCCATTCAATCCTTAAAACATTTTTTTTTCTCCAATTGACATGATTTGTCTTTTGTAGGAGGCTGTGCTCATATCTCATCATTCTCTTGATCCAGCAAAAACATTAGGTTTAAGAAGTTCAGTTTCTGGGAGGTTCGTTCATATATATATATATATATTTTTGTGTATCTTACTTGTTTTGCTTTTTTGCTTATTTTGATATGCATTTGTTGTTGGTATATGCAGGGTTGTTCATATAGTTCTTGAACAGAACTATGAAATGGAAAGGCCTTTGGCACCCAGGACTCTAAGAGTTTATTCTCCATATTGGTTGACGATTGCTAGATGTCCGCCACTTACATTCAGGCTTGTAGATATGTCTGCAAAAAAAGCAAAACGAAACCCTTTCAAGTCAAAAAAGACAAATGAGGTAATCTTAGAGGAGATCACTGAGGAGGAATTTCACGAAGGCTATACCATTGCTTCAGCTCTCAACTTCAAACTGTTGGGCCTGTCTGCTTCCATTAGCGACAATGGGAATGATCATTTTGGGGATGTTACAGATCTTTCTCCACTTGCTGACATGGTAATAGTTTTTATCTACTTACCAATGATTTTGTTTTTTTTTCCTGTGAACTATATGAATTCATTTTTCTCCTATGTCTTTCTTAGGATGGTTCGTTGGGTGTCTCTGCTTATGATGCCGACAAGAACTGCATGCGCCTCTTCGTATCATCAAAAGCAACCCCCTATCAGTCTGTTCCAACAAAGGTTGGTTACCAACAGCTTTTTTAAAAAATTTAGTTGGTTTATATTTTGTCCAGAACTTAAAACCTTTTTCATTGTCCACTTTAGGTAATCAGTGTGCGTCCGTTTATGACATTCACCAATAGACTTGGTGAAGATATATATTTGAAGCTAAGCAGCGAGGATGAACCGAAATTGTTGCGAGCATCTGATGTACGAGTCTCCTTTGTTTACCGTGAGACTGACCAACCTAGCAAGCTACAGGTGAGTAGGGGTCCTTTGTGTGTGTGTTTCTTTCATTATGCAGGTTTTATCTATTTATTATAGTGATACATTCCTTACATATTGTTTATCTGGTAGATCCGTGCTGAAGGCACAGAATGGTCATTTCCTGTTCAAATTGAGAAGGAAGACACCATATTTCTTGTTTTGAAGAAGGAAGATGGCAGTCAGGAAATTTTAAGGACTGAAATTCGAGGTTATGAAGAGGGATCACGTTTCATTGTTGTACTCCGTCGTGGACCAAGAGATGGCCCTATTAGGTACACACACATCGTATAACTTTGTATATTTATCAACAGGAAGAATAATTCAAGCTCACTTGTACTTATTTCCATGCTTCTGTCCGTCTTACTTGTGGAAAAATTATGTTCGACAGGATTGAAAACAGAACAGCTAGTAAAGTTGTTAGAATTCGCCAGTCTGGTTTGAATACTGATGATTGGATCCGGTTAGAGCCTCGTGCAAGCACCAAATTCTCATGGGTGGATCCGTATGGTGAAAAGTTTATAGATACTGAGGTGCACAACAATAATGAGGTTACAGTATGTAAGCTTGATATGGATAAATTGGGAGTTAGTTCAGAATGTTGTGAAGGAACGGGATTACTCTTTCATGTTGTAGAAATGGGTAACATCAAGGTTGCTAGGTTTGTGGATGACGTGGCAACAGGTTCACATACAGATGGGCTTAGTAGATCTATGGCAAGTTTTGAAAATTGGAAGAGTGCCAACATGCCAACCACAGAAAAGGAAACTGCAGCTCCTTTGGAGCTCATTGTTGAACTGGGAGTCGTTGGTGTTTCTCTTGTGGACCATAGACCAAAAGAGCTTGCGTACTTTTACCTGGAGAGGGTTTTTGTATCTTATTCAACTGGCTATGATAGTGGGACCACAAGCAGGTTCAAGCTGATACTTGGCCATCTGCAGCTTGACAACCAACTTCCTTTGACATATATGCCTGTGCTTTTGGCACCTGAAGAAGCCTCTGATATGAATCACCCTGTTTTCAAAATGACAATTACAACATGCAATGAGACCCCTGATGGTATCCAGGTCTACCCATACGTCTACATACGGGTAATCAGCGGCTCCCTTGTTGTCTTTAAACTTCCCTATATATATACTTCATGTTTTGGTGTTAATATTGTAGGTAACTGACAAAATTTGGAGGATAAACATTCATGAGCCAATAATCTGGGCTTCGGTAGAGTTCTTCAGACATGTTCAACTTGATCGTCTCCCCCAAACATCTAGTGTGGCACAAGTTGATCCAGAGATACGTGTCAAGTAATAAATCTTCTATAATTGTTAACAATACATGTTGTGCAAACAAAATGGTAAAACCATATTTTTATTTTCTTTTTTACAGTCTGATAGACGTTTCAGAAGTCCGGCTAAAATTATCCTTGGAGACTGCACCAGCTCAAAGACCTCATGGTGTTCTAGGTGTATGGAGTCCTATACTATCAGCGATTGGGAATGCATTCAAACTTCAGGTTAACTCTATGGATTCAGCCACTCTGTTTTCTGGTGGCATTGTCTATAGCTGAATACCACTGGAACTCATAAAAATGTATTTTATTTTTATGTGCAGCTCCACCTTAGGAAAGTAATGCACAAAGACAGATATATGAGAAAGAGTTCAGTTATTCCTGCCATTGGTAACCGCATCTGGAGAGATCTTATCCATAATCCTTTACACTTAATTTTCTCTGTGGATGTGTTGGGTATGACAAGCTCCACATTGGCTTCTCTAAGTAAAGGATTCGCTGAGCTCTCCACAGATGGACAGTTTCTACAACTGCGCTCAAAGCAGGTTTGACTTTTTTTTTTTCCCTAGTCAAACACATTACAATAGAAACCATACCTAAATGATAAATTATGTTGGCAGGTATGGTCAAGAAGAATAACAGGGGTAGGGGACGGATTTTTACAAGGGACAGAAGCTCTTGCACAAGGTTTTGCTTTTGGGGTGTCTGGCGTAGTGAGGAAACCTGTTGAAAGCGCGAGACAGAATGGTATTCTTGGACTTGCTCATGGGCTTGGGAGAGCCTTTCTTGGATTCGTGGTACAACCGGTGAGTGGAGCACTGGATTTCTTCTCATTAACTGTGGATGGAATTGGTGCAAGTTGTTCCAGGTGTTTGGAAGTTATAAACAACAAAACCATCATACAAAGGATTCGAAATCCACGCGCCATTCGCGCAGACAATGTCCTCAGAGAATATTGCGAGAGAGAAGCTGTTGGCCAGATGATACTTTACCTAGCAGAAGCCAGCCGTCGGTTCGGATGCACCGACATATTCAAGGAGCCATCAAAGTTTGCATGGTCTGATCTTTATGAAGACCATTTCCTTGTTCCATACCACAGGATTGTTTTGGTAACCAGCAAACGAGTCATGTTGCTTCAGGTACGCCTTCCCCTTTTCTTATATGATATCCCCAATTCTTATATAACATATACATTAATTCTACAGTGTCTGTCTCCTGATAAAATGGACAAAAAACCATGTAAAATCATGTGGGATGTCCCATGGGAAGATCTAATGGCACTGGAGTTGGCAAAAGCTGGTAATCCAAAACCTTCTCATCTAATCCTCCATCTCATAAACTTCAAGAGATCCGAAAGCTTTGTGAGAGTCATCAAGTGTAGCACCGAAGATGAATCGGATGAAAGCGACCCCCAAGCTGTTAAAATATGCTTGGCAGTTCGTAAAATGTGGAAAACTCATCAATCCAGCTTAAAAAGCCTAGTTTTAAAGGTCCCTTCCAGCCAGAAACATGTATCCTTTGCTTGGAACGAGACGGATTACAGAAACAACACCCGTAACCAAAATAAGTCCATTATAAAATCAAGAGATGTTCTGTCCACAACCACTGACAAGACCAGTTTCGTTAAACACATTATCAACTTTTCCAAAGTCTGGACCAGCGATCAAGATTCCAAAGCCCGACATCCTTTTTCCAAAAAGAATGTTAGCACCACCCCCCATCTCAACCTTATCTTTACTACTTTTGTTTCCCAATTAAAAAATCTAACATCTTTTTTTTAACTCAGGTTGTAGAGGACAGCACGATATGTAGCTTCTGGCGTCCAATCTGCCCACCCGGGTATATTTCAGTTGGGGATATAGCTCGCATTGGGACCCATCCTCCAAATGTTGCTGCAGTGTATCAGAACACAGATAGACTATTCGCACTTCCATTGGGCTATGATTTGGTACTAAAAATTCAATTTATCATCCATCCACCCGCCCTTTTGGCTTTGTTTTTTTTTTTTATTGAATAATTATAATATAAAGAAGTGGTTGTTTGGATTTAGGTTTGGAGAAACTGTGCTGAGGATTATGCAAGTCCAGTATCAATATGGAGACCTCGTGCCCCAGAAGGTTATGTTTCGTGTGGTTGTGTTGTTATGTCGAGTTTTACAGAGCCAGAAGCTGATGCTTTGTACTGTGTGGCGGAATCGATTGCTGAGGAGACGACATTTGAAGAACAACAGGTTTGGTCTGCACCAGAGTCGTATCCATGGACATGTTGTGTTTATCAAGTCCGTAGTCCAGCTCTTCATTTTGTAGCCTTACGTCAACCAAAAGAGGAAGCCGAATGGAAGGCTATGAGAGTTATTGATGAATCGGTATCCGTGTCAGAAGCTTCATCGTCTTCTCGTTAATGTAAAAGTAAAACAATAACTATTGATTTCATTCTGTACAGAATGTACAAAAACTTTGAGTTTCTGTTTGCCTTTTGAATTTTGGTTTGTTGGTACATAAAGAAATAAGATAAGATGATCGATCAACAGATATATGCACATAAACAAACCTCGTGAGCGAGTAAAATGGATACATGCATTTTCAGTTAAAACTATCAAATGTATGAATATGTATTTAGCCTTTAAGTAGGTATTATTTCCATAAATAGGATTTCACCAGGTGACCTCATGAGGAACCTACACCATATTTTGCAATAATTTGGTTTTGCCAAAGATGGTCGACACATTGCTTGTTGCTATACATACACTCTACAAAAAAAAATCATTTTACTTTGGGAAGATTCAAATCCTATATATGCTTTCTCAAAAACTAATCCAATCGTGTTCGTCAAACTCAATGCTAAAATGAGCATACACAATTGGAAAATATCATCTCAGCTCTCCGCACTTTACAAATGAAAGCGACAATAGGGACCTAGGACGTACAAATATCGTTTTTTTCTTTAGATATTTACAAAACATGGAGATATTTTCATGCCCCCTACCCGAAAACCCCACCATCGACATTCGACCATGCACTGCCACCGGTAGAGGTAACAAAATGGGTAAATTGTCGACCGCTTACATTTTTACTACTTTAGTGTGGTTTGGAACAGATCATGTGACGAATACTTTATTAATTTTTATTTTTAAATTTTTTTGTAAACAATAGATTTGTTCAAACTAGTTTTTCCAACTAAAGCAATTTAGGATGCTGATGACAATATAACCTTAAACCTAAAATTTGACTTCTTACAACCAACATACATTGTTCGCCTTATGCTTTAAAAAGTTACAATTTCAATACGAATACATATTTACTTTTTTGCTTTTGTTTTTCTTAATTAAAGCTATAAGTACATACAGGGTATAATTATACTCATGTTTTAATTGTTATAAGATACATTGTAACACTTCTTTCATTCAATAAAGTATATATTCCGGATCCGCTTTCTTTTTAATCTTCATTCGTAATGTATAGCTCCAATATCTGGTATCATAGCCTTTTTGCAGGACCTGATTGAAAATAAAATATCTTGAAAAGATAATTTATGTGGAACATAAAGCGTTTACGTTTCCGTCGAGAGATAACCACAATTTATATATATAAAAAATGAAAAAAATAGAAAGTGAAGTCAGAATGATAGATGCCGATTATGGGGACCAATAGTATTACGATCGACAAAAATATATATTTCCTTAGGGTGTCAAATTTTCCAAAAAAAAAAAGTGTCTAGTCATAAAAGTGTCACCATTTTGTTGTCATTATTCATGTGTAATATATACTTGGCTAACATGTTTTCTAGTAAAGTTAAAATTAAAAAAATAAACATATCGACACGGTATAAGACTTGTTAAGCAAGTATTTGAATTAAATACGGACAATATCAAGTTATCGACCTACTTAATTATGTCAATTTTATTTTGGAAATTATATACTTTATCTCTGCTCACAACATTATACGTTTGTTATTTTGCCTAAAATAAAACATTTTTAATTCTCGACCACAGAATTTAAATTCTAAGAAACGTACTATATCCAAGTCAAAAAAAAAGAAAAACTGAAATAAAAATATGACAAAACTTCAAAAATGGTCCCTGTGGTTTTCAAAAATATCAAGTTTAATCCCTAAGTTCAAAAAACCTCACAGATGGTCCCTGTGGTTTCAAAACTTTTAACATTTGGTCCTTCCGGCTAACTCCGTTACCATTTAGCTGTTAAGTCAGGGGCATTTTCGTCATTTCACTACATAGGGACCATTTATGAGGTTTGTAGTTACTTTTTTTTGAAAAAAAAAGAAAAAATGAAATATAAAAGGGTCTCTCTCTCTCTCTCTCTCTCTCTCTCTCTCTCTCTCTCTCTCTCTCTCTTTTCTAGGTTTGTTGTTCACCCTCCTTATTTTCTTGGTTTGTTAATCATAAGAACCATATTGTCTAAATCTCCATGAGAGTTCCACCGAACTAGTTCGTCCTTCACCACCATCGCCTTCGGCGGTTAATCCTAGGCAAACACCCGCTGACATGTCGCCATATCAATTGCGATAACCTTATCTCTTCACCTTTCTTCCCCTCCCATCAAGAAGCCCTCCACTGTTGCTGAAAAAGAAACAAGTGTGTCAATTGTTGGTTCTAACCTACCCTTTCTTCCCCTCCCAACAGTTACCTACCCTTATACAAACCAGTTTTGGAATCGATTTGTTCATATACAAAAGGGAAAACACCAATGGTCACCTCTAACCTAAAATCAAAATCAATCTTGAAATCTATAGTAAGATCCAAACCAAAATCAACATCAAACAATTTAAAACCAAAATTGATGAAATTACAACCAAAACCAACATCAAACATGTATCAAAATACCTGACATCGTTTAAATCTCAAAGAGTTGGGTGTTGTCTTGTGAAATCGCACAAAGAGAATTCTATGACAGCTCCACCAATCGTTTACGTTCCTGTTGTAGAGTTGGTCACCTCTGACCTAAAATCAAAATTAATCTTCGTTCTCGTCTCCTCCAGCTCCAGTGATTGCTTCGACTTTTATAGTTACTGCTTTGGTGCCTAGAAAGAAGAAGACTAGGGCAAAGAAGACTAGGGCAAAGAAGCACAATGCTTTGGTGGATCTAACACCAAACGTCGGCGTTCCGTTGGTCGTTCCTGATCACCATCACGAGGCACAACTCCCCTTTTCCAACGATCGTCTTCAGAACCACCGGAATCTTGAAAACCAGGACCGAAATTAGAAGACCTGGTGAGTGGCATGGGCTCTTTGCTCGCCGTCCAATTATAAATCTCTTCAGCTCTAGAAATCTCGTCATAAGTAGGCATCATAGGTTTCTTCGTCACTGCCCAATTATCGACCTCGTCTGCCCTAGATGGTTGATCATATTTCGAAATCCAAGGGGATGAAACTCTACGATCATCACCAAACTCGCCATAAGACTGTTAGCTTATCTCACTGGAGTTGTGGCTTCGTGGAAAACAAGGGTCAATCAAAAAAATAATAGAGGGTGTTTGGGGTTGTGTCTTAACAGGGGAGAGAGAGAGAGGGTGGGACCCCTTGCATATTAAATATTATATATTTATTTATTTAAAAAAAAGTAATTAAAAACCTCATAAATGGTCCCTGTGTAGTGAATTGACAAAAATGCCCCTGACTTAACGGCTAAATGGTAACGGAGTTAGCCGAAAGGACCAAATGTTAAAAGTTTTGAAACCGCATGGAAGATCCGTGAGGTTTTTTGAACTTAAGGACTGAATTTGATATTTTCGAAAACCACATGGACCATTTTTGAAGTTTTGTCTAAAAATATTTGTTGCTTTATAAATATTGCAATATTTTTATATTTTGAATGTCTCATAAAAAAAATAGAAAAAGATTATTTTTTTTGGTTATTGTTTCAAATAACTTGATGCTATCGAATCAGGTTTATAAAGATTTTTTAATTTAGGGCGTGTTTGCCACGAAACTTTTGGAAGCGTTTGGGAGCTTCTAGCTTAATTTTTGATAAAACGCTCTAGTTTAAACAAAAAGCTTGACAGTACGAGCGTTTAACTTTTAGCTTTAACAAAACGCTCAGATTCTAAAAGCTACTTCATGTAGCGTTTAACAAAACGTTCATGAACTTTTGAAATCAATTTCCATAAGTACCCTTAATATATATATATATATATATATATATATATATATATATATATATATATATATATATATATAAAATCAATTTTCTTTTTATGTAATTTTATATATTTCAAAAACTTCCAGCTACTATATGCTATAAAGATTTTTTATTTAGGGCGTGTTTGGCACGAAACTTTTGGAAGCGTTTTGGAGCTTCTAGCTTAGTTTTTGATAAAACACTCTAGTTTAAACAAAAAGCTTGGCAGTACGAGCGTTTAACTTTTAGCTTTAACAAAACGCTTAGATTCTAAAAGCTACTTCATGTAGCGTTTGACAAAACGCTCATGAACTTTTGAAATCAATTTCCATAAGTACCCTTAATATATATATATATATATATATATATATATATATATATATATATATATATATATAATCAATTGTCTTTTTATGTAATATTATATATTTCAAAAGCTTTAAGCTACTATACACCCATAGTAATTGCTAATTTAGAAGTTTATTAAAGTCTCAAATATTTAAAAAAATTATACATCTACTCAAACAATGTAGTTTTATAAAAATTATTACACATCAACTTTAAATGGATTTTCGACCTCACACTCCATCATTTAAACTAAGGGTGAGCATACGACTGATCGCTTTGGATCCGAAACCGGAATTGATAATTCGAGAGGACTGATAACCAAAATGGTTGGCCTACACCGATGTCGGTCTTGGTTTTTATGATTAATATCCAGTTGGAACCGGTACATATGCTTATGCAGTTGGTACAAGTAGAAAATGTTGAAACAAAACAATTCAGCTTCAATACCCTATGATCTTGGGACTATAACTCAATCAATATGTATCCAAATAACATGTTTTTATAGTATAAAATAGAATATAAGCAATAAACTATATGTTGGAGAAAATTAAATGTCGTTCCGACTTCAAATCATAGTGTAACACCCAGTTTCAAGATGTTTCTTAATTCATGATTGTGGTCCGTAATTTGATCATGTAAAGACTTTGGGATTCAGGGAATAAAGTTTAGACCTAATTTAATGTTGATATTATTGGTTATGAGATCTAAGCCCTTGATTTGTGTGTTGGAACATAAGGGTAAAATGGGAAAAGTTATATGTCGAGTTTCTTGCATGGATTATGGTTTTAGTTTGGCCTGTGTTAAGCCAAAATTAACTAGATAAAATTGTGGGGTTCGTCAATACATTTTTGTGCATATAAAGAACGCCAAAAATGAAGAAGTTATGGCTGTTTGAAGTTGAATTGGAAATTGAGAATTTTGCCCTATGCTGGGCGTAGGTGCTGAATTCTTGACACGAGCTTAATGACTTACACTGGGTGTAGCCGCTGCAGACCAAAACCTTAACCCTAAGATTTTAAGCCGTATTTAAAGGCTCTAACTTATTAGGATCATTCCCATGACCAGCCTCCATCACCTCATATCGTTCCTTTGAAACCCTAACCACCATTTGTGAGTTTTGAAGCTTTTAGAGAGATTTGTGTGCTCTATGAAGGAAGAAGGTGTTTGTATCACCAAGTGGGAAGCTTCAAGGTGTGTAGATGTAGGATTTCTAAGCCAACATCTATCTTTGTAAGGTATAAAGCTTTCATCTTGATGCTTGTAAATGTTAGATCTAGTATGGTTGTGAGTTTTATGCTTTTTTCCCCATAATCGTGGTCCTTATGAGTATGAGTTACACCAGACCTTTTGAATGCCTCCTTCTGATGTTTTTGAGGTTATAGAGTCATAAAAATGATAGATTGGTCACTCTCATCAATCCATGCATGTGTTCTTGAGCAAAAAGTGACAATATGGACTTAGAGTTTGGTTTTGTGCTCTTCTTGGCTATGCAAAGGGATAAAGCCATAAACTTTATCCATTAAGACATTCATTTAGATCAGATCTGGGAGTTTGAGAGTTTAACATGCTATATTAAGAGCTTAATAAAAGTTTTTGGGAAACAAGGGCTCTATGTTGGTCGTAGCCTTCTGCACGCTAAGCGTAGCTCTACGCTGGACGTAGATTGCCATACGCTAAATGTAGCTCTATGTTGGGCGTAGATGATGGGTTTTGGTCATAAGAACATCCTATGTGCTCATACAAACCCTAATGCTTGGATCTAGGTTTCTCTATTGTACATGCAAGTTATCCAAGACTATAAACCCTAGATCTAGCATATGATAATCAATATAACATATAATTAGGGTTTAGATCATACCTTGATTGTTATGTAGCAATAACAATCACAAATCCTTCTTGTATTGACTTTAGAAAGCTTAGAGTCACAAATGTCATTCCTCTAATGGTTCACAAACACCAAGAGCAAGAGGATGAGGAAGAGAGAGGATGGAGGCTGCCCAAAACGTGTTCTAACCCTAGAAGAGAAGTTCCCCACGTTTTTGAGCCTTAAGGGTTCTATATATAGTGAGGCTATTAGGGTTATCTAACAAGGAAACCCTAATTTGGATGCTTAAGCCCTAAGCAACCCATGGACTCCTTTAATTAAGGCCTTGGACGATTTCTCATGGGTTTCCCCATAGAATTCGTCCACTCCTCAATATATGGCAATCCATAGCCCAATTTGCAATTATCTTATAATTACAATTCCAGTCCCTTAAGTTTAATTAATCTCTTTTAGTCACAAAACTAATTACCAATTAATTATTGACTAATATTAATTAAACAATATGATTTCTCCTTTAATATATTATTCTCATAATATATTAATAAATCATATTTAATCCTTTCTCTCCATAATTCATCCTATCAAGTTGCTTTGGTGAAGGCAACCTAAAAGGACCATGCACCATCGGGTCAAGTACATACCAAAATAGTTATGGACTTAGACACTAATCCAACAGTAGATTAGTGTGCTACGCTGAGTGTAAGTCAACTGAGGGTTAACCTTTGAATTTTGACCGATTTGACTTTTGTTCAACCATGTTGGGACTTAGTATTGGAAGGGCAAAATGGTCTTTTGCCCAAAGGAGGTTTATGTAACACCCCGTATATTAAATAAATAAATAGATAAGGGTTAATATGAATAATAATCCTAAAGTAAATAATATTTAGCGGGGTGTTGGTGTTGGGGAGCCAATTGATACAATTTTAGAAGTTGGTAAATTATTGGGACTTAATTTGAAGAGATTTGGGAGGCTCAGGGGCTGAATGGTAAGTTTTGGACCTAAAATGAAAGGACTTTATAGAATCAGGGGCTAAAGGGTAACTTTTGGATTTACGTTGAAAATAATTTAGTGGGGAGGGACCAAAAGTGTATGTCGGTGCAACACAGTTTGAATTGGACACGAGTTTAACCCCTTATCCTTCTTTTCTTTCCCTCTCGTTGGATATTGGAGCCCTAACCATAAAATCATTTTACCATCGGCCGCCACCATCAATTGTAGCACCTTCAGCCGCTGCCCCTGTCGTGACCGAGCAGCACCCTCCGCCAGCAACCACTTTGCCACCGAAAATGCAACGCTAATGCCGGAGACGTCGTGACAATCGAATGAACCATCAAGACTGAGTGTTGAAGCTTTGATTCGTCGCTGTGCTGGGCGTGAGCGAAAGGGAAGCTATCGGTAAGTATAAACGCCACCCACCTCCTATCTCTTTCATTCTTGTTGTGAATGCGACGTCGTGAACATCGGCTGTGGTCGCCGGTGGCCTTAGGTCGCCGCTTCTATGGCTTCGGTCATCGTCTGCCGCCCAATGAGGTTGGTTTGGATGTGTTTGTGTGTTCGGATCGCATTTGTGAGTGTGTACGTGGGTTTTCTCGGATCACATTTGGGTTTGTTAGTTTGGATTTTACTGGGACCCACAGTTGGACTGTTAGATTGATATTATGAATTATGTTCGACTTCATTGTGTGAATGGCCTAGTGGAGTGACGGACTAAATGGGTTAAGTGAGAAACACTTAAAACTAATCGTAATTTTATGTGAAATCCCTAAATTTGCTTAGGCCTTGAGTTGGGCTTTTCTATTGGGCTATTGACGGGCCATCCATGAACAATCATGTGGACTAGAATATTTAGATGGACTTTGGGGTAAGGCCCATATGAGGGTTTGGGCCCAATTTGGAAAATTGGGCCATAGTTGGGTCATTAGTGGACCTTTGTGGACCCATTTGGTATTGGGCCTTGGTGGGCCCAATGGGCTTGGGTTATTTATGGGTCGGGTTGGTGGACCATATTTAGACCTAATATGTGAAGGTTTGGTCTTAGATCCTAGTGGGGTTAATTGTGGGTTTGGCTTAGTGTTAGAGGCCGGAGTACAACGACAACATTTATAGGATCTGTTCGCCGTCCGAGGTGAATCTTCTCACTATACTTACCCGTGTGGTAATTTATGTGTGACCGGAGGGTCTTATTCGTGTTACTGACCGGAGGGTCTTAATTACATTATTGACCGGAGGGTCTTAGTACATTTTAGACCGGAGGGTCTTAGTACATTATTGACCGGAGGGTCTTAGTACATTGTAGACCGGAGGGTCTTAGTACATTATTGACCGGAGGGTCTTATTTGTTTATAATGTGATATGTGTTATTGTGGATACTGTCTTTGTGACTTATGATGTTATAGTATTTTGTGTATATGTTGATCTTATGTGCTTATACTGATACATGTGATATCATGTATTCTGTCTTGTGATTTATGTTGTATATTATCCTGTGCATTGTTGGGATATGACCAGAGGGTCCACCCGAGTTGTGGGATCGGAGGGTTCCACTGAGACACATTGACTAGAGGGTCTTATTCGAGATATATCCATGAGAGGCTAATGAGATGTGTGTGGTAGTTTGGGGACTCACTAAGCTTTGTGCTTACCGTGTTATGTGTTATGTGTTTCAGGTACTTCTGAGGATCACGGGTAGGCGCCGGCTTGATTGTACACATGAGATGGAGTTATGTTTCTGAGGATCCTGGATTTTATTCAAACGACTATAAACATGTTTTTTTTATTTTTTTATTTTTTTTTATTTTTATAATTTGACATTTGGGGGATATTGTGATACATGTTGATGAGATTTATGTGATTTTAAAATGAAAAAAAATTGTTTGAAAATTTACGGTGTTATAGTTTAATTGTGAGCCTAGACCTTTCGTGAGTTAGTTATTACCTTAATTGTTAATTAGTGTTTTATTATGTGTATGTTAGAAAGAGGAGACTTGATATCGTCGGCTCCAATGGGTGGTTTATCTTGTCTTCAGGGTTGAGGTGAGTCTATTCATGATACTGTGTAGGATGCTAGTTGTCTTTGTGACTCTTGCATATGTATGTTGCGCTGGGCCCATTTGCATGTTGGACTTGGCCAATTTGTATGTATGTTGGGATGGGCCCATTTGTATGTAAGTTAGGTTGGGCCTATTTGCATGTTGGCTTGGGCCCATTTGTATATATGTTGGGCTGGGCTCATTTGCTTGTTCTGTTGGGCCTATTTGTATGTATGTATGTTGGATTGCGCCCATTTTCATGTTGGGCTGGGCCCATTTGTATGGTATGTTGTATTTTGGAGAACTTACTGAGCTTTATGCTTACGGTTTTATGGTTTAAAATTTTTAGGAACTTTCAGCTCCAAAGGGAAGGGCCCGACTTGACCGCACAAATCCGTTGATGGCTTTTTCCGTACTGATTACTATTATTTTACTTTGATGTTTGAAAGATATATTATAACACCCTGTCCCGAATCGTTTCCTAATTTGGGGCCGCGACCCGAAGGCCGGTTATCATAAGGCCTAGTGCCTTTGAGAAAAAGATATTTAGACCTATTTGGGTGTGTGTAAGGTATGATAGATGATTTGGGAGTTCGGTTTGTGATTTGGAGCCCAAGGGTATAAGCGTAAAGTGGCAGTCAGGCCTTTTATGATTTTTGGATTATTTTTGGAAAGTTTTAAGGAAAGGATGAGTTGATAAAAGTGTAGAGCTTCTCGTTACCTTTCCGGGGATATAAGGATCGTCGAAAACGAACTAAGAACAAAGAAGTTATGGCTCTCGGAAGTTTGGGTGGTAAGCTAAGTACGCTGGACGTACTCAGGAGTATGCTGGGAGTACTAGGGTTAAGCTTAGTACGATGGGCGTACTCAGGAGTACGTTGAACGTATTGGGCAGGTTGGTCGCATAAGCATTATGGGGTATGCATGGCGTACAAGAAGTATGCTGGGTGTACTCCAATCACACCCAAACCCTAATTTAAGGTCTTGGACCCTATTTAAGCACCTTAACTCACCACCAAATCCTATTATCTTCATCCTCCATCCCCTTCAACCCTAAAAATGAAACCTCAACCTCCTTTGGTGTGATTCTTGAGTTCATGGTGGTATTTCATGCATTTTGGTGCTCATGGAAGAAAAAGGAGTTTCTTGAAGAGGTGTGGGATTGCTTGGAGCCTTTAGATCCATTCTTGGTGCACCTTGATCTACCTTCTTAAGGTATAAAGCTTCAAACTTGATGACTCTATTCATAGATCTTGTTATGGTATAATTTTATGAGCTTTTGTCCTAAAGTTTGGATCTTTGTGAGTGTCACACCCCGAAACCAATGGCGGAAACGTTCTGAGGCGGAGGACGTCATGTATAGCATCACAACCAATGAATAACAGCAATCATAGCAACACAACCATGACGGTGAATACTTAGGTAAAAAAACGTTTACATCTGTTTTAATACTTAGTTTGAATTACATCCAATAGTTTTGCATTGTAGAAACTTAAAAACTCTAAATGCTTTGGTTCCTCGAAAATCCAACAAGTACCTGTCTACTGATTTCCTGAGAATACAATTAGTTTGAAAAATATCAGCACAAAACTGGTGAGTTCATAAGCAGTAACTTGTAATGAAAACTTATTGATGAGCGAGCCGAAATGATTATGTAGTTTCAATAAAATCCGATATTTTCTTTAGTGAAAAACGTAGTGAGATCGATTTTGTATACAACCATGAATGTTCGTTTCTAAAAATCGTAGAGATATGCAAAATACTACTTCATGTGGCTAGCTAAAGCTAATCATGAAGTATACGTATTTAAATGTAAAACCGTAGCATAAATGATTCGATTTTAAAAATAAAAAAAAACCATGGCTCGGCCAGTATGCATAGTGTGTTTAGTTCTATTTTGTATAAATAAAACTACTGAAGAAAACCAGGTTGGTAAACTATCGGTGATTTATACATAATGTGAGTCGTATAACCATGCTTGATATGACTAGTGACCTTTCCAACGTTCTTCAGGCGTTGATGTTAAATGACATTTGTACATCTCAGGCGTGCCCGCCTAACTGTAGCTAGCAGTCCAGATGTGGGATTGTTAGTCCCGAATAGATCTATTCACAAACCTCACGCTCTCCCTCCAGGAGACTCTGGTTATACAGTGATATGATTTATCCCTGTACACCCACCTAAGGGTACAGTAATGAAGTAGCGCCTCACAGTATCGTACAATCTAGTTTACAGCGTTCTACCGTAATGGAAATCCGAGTGTATACCACGTATAATGATAAATTACAGTTATGAAAAATCATGATAAAACTGTAAATAGTTTCTGTTCTAGTGCATATGTTTAGTAGAGATAGTTTTCATGCTTGATAAGTTCTTAGAGAAATTCCCAACTATACCGATTATAGTTTGTATAAATAATGAAGCGAATATCGAATCCGTAAAAACTATGCAACTTTCGTGAAAATGTCCCTTATGCTCGACACAGTACAAAAGGGAAATAAAGTATGAAATTTTGCATAAGTTTTATGTATATTCCTGAAAACATTTATGTTTAGCTTATAAGAAAAACATTTATGTTTAGCTTGTATTCCCCTCCTGAAAACCTTAAAAATACGGAAAAATGTAGGGGTATGAACTCACAGTTGTTGCGTGGAGTTGTTGACTGAAAAGAAGGTTCCCGAGTTGTTGCACGTGACACTTAACGAAATCCTATTGTCAAATAAATACATATATGCATCTAAATTAGCGATTTCGATGAATAAAGTGTCGGAAAACACTTGAATTTGGTTGAGGATGTTACCGAGACTTGTTTGAATCAAAGGAATGAGTTTACAGCCTTAGAAATCGAGTTTATGGTCTCTGAAGATGGGTTTACGGTTTCTGAAATGAGTTTACGGTTTCAGCAGGTGGCTGAGTTTACGGCCGTAAACTCAAGAAATGAGTTTACGGTCTTTGAAGCTCGGACCGTAAACTCGGAAAACGAGGTTTTGAATGTTGATTTCGATGCGAGGTGTGATTCCAGACGCTCCAAAGTGCTTCAAAAGGTGTTCTTCGACGTGTCCTGGAGTCTAAAAACGTTTTTGTGAGTTTACGGTTGAAGAACTTAGAGAGAGAAGAGGAGAGAATGTGGCCAGAAAATGTTCTAAGGAGAGTGGGGTATCGTATTTATAGGGTGAAAAATGGGGTCCACTCGTCACTGACCGTAAACAGGGTTTACGGTCGTAAACTAGTTTACGATTGTAATCCCATTTAGACCAAAAATGTTTGATTTTTCGAGACTTTCGGGTTTCCGCGCGATTTTTGGTTTCGACTCGTAAATAATTAAGTTAAATATAACTAGATTATTTTAATAAACCAAAGAGTTTGACGAAAAAGTTAACAAATTTGAATTTTTATTAACGGAATCGCGTAACGGAAACGGGATAAGTTTCGGGTTGTCACAGTGAGTATGGGGTACTCCAAAGCATATTAGTTGTCCTTTTTGTGGTCTTGAAGTGTATTGAACCATAAAAATGTTTGCTTGATCATTTCCTTAGCACCATGCAAGAGTTAAGTGGTTGTGAGTGTTGTGAAAGGAAGGATTTTGGAGATTTAGCCCTCTTTAGCCATGAAAAGGCTTAAAGGTTTCAAATTTATGGTTTAAGACATCATTTAGGGTTAAGATAAGTGTTTGGATGCCTTTGACTTAACATAATAAGAGCTTAATGTGGATTTTTGGCCTATGATGAGTACACTGGGCATACTCAGAAGTACACTTAGTGTAATGTGAGTTTCAGGCTTTATGGGCTTGTACTTTGTGCATTGGGGGTGAGTACACGGGGTGTACTCCCCAACGTGTATATTTTGGGCCTTTTAGGGTTTGGGCCTTGTTGGGCCATTAGACTTCTGAACTTGGTCCTCGGATGAACTATGGACTTTCTTGGAATTAGGTCTATAATGGTTTTTTGACCTAATTTGGAATTTGGGTCTTATTGGGCCTTGGGATGCCATTTAGGAATTGGGCTTTTGAACAAATGAGTTGGGCCTTGGTTTTGGGCCAAGTAAGAAAAGGGTAAAAAGGCCTTTTACCTTGGTCATTGGCAAGTAATTCAGATTCTTGATTATGGTTTGGGATTCAATTATTAATTGGATAATATTTGATGGTGCTAGCACGCGGGGATTTCCGGATCAACGGTCCGAGCATTTTTCTAAGATATTCAACCATTTCATGTGAGTTTTCCTCCCTGTACTTATGGGTTGAAGGCACCAAGGCCGACCCTTTGGATTTGATATCCTGTTATGTGATAGTATGTTATCGTGTTGTAGTGATATGTTAGATCGCTATCCTGGTATATAGGATGATGCTATGCTTAGTGATCGGTAGATCTGCCTGTTATCCGCTTCCTGGATAATGTTTATATGTGGTATATGTAGTTGTAGTGTGGGTGGGTTGAGACGGTACTACTTTGTGTTGTCAGTCAACAAACCCAATAATGTTTATATCGATAAGTTGTCATGGTTTACTGGGCTTATATGTACACTGGATATGTGTATGTTGACATGTTGTGTGTGGTTGGGTTGAGGCGGACCAGTGTAGACTGAAGGCCAAGAGACTCATGACGTCCTGGATAGACTGCAGGCCCGAGGGGTGTACCAGCATGTCGAATTCCTAGAGAACGTTCTAGATAGGCTGAAGGCCCGACCAGGTGTATCCGTCATGCTGAAGGTTCTGTGAGTGTACCAGATAGTCTGTAGGCCGACAAGGCGTTCGAGTCAGGCTGAAGGTTCTGTATGCATGCTGTTTGTTTGCTATGTGTATTGTGTGGTGGTACTTTGGGTAAACTCACTACGCTTCGTGCTTATAGTTTTGGTTTATGGTTTCAGGTACTTCAGTGGACCGTGACAAGGCGAAGACGTGACCGTACACATATTTGGTTTTACAACTGATTGGATCTTCAGAGACTTTGATTTTAAATAATGTTTTGGAAATAATAGTTTGTAAATACTTTCATTAATAAATGAGTCGCTTTTGAAAGATTTAAATTGGTTGTGATTTTCGAAATGTTACATATATTTTACTCTGATTGGTTTTTGAACAAATGTTTGTATGAATTTAATGATTTAAAAATGAAAATTTTATTCATGTTTTTTTGGATGTTACAGATATAGTGATTACAATTTAAAGAAGATGACAGATTTGGTCTGCTCACCTTCTGTGACAGCCGGAGTTTTTACTTGGAACTGGTGGCACCGAACTGGTTTATACCGGAACTGATATAAGCCAATATTAACTGGTCCTCTTAAGAAAAAGCGGTCCCGTTTCTGCACCCGTCACAATTCGGTCCGGTCTAACTAGAGGTGAGCAAGACTACAAAATTTCCCGATCTTAACCGACACCATTTATGTTAATTTGAGATGATACTAGAATCTAAATACTCTAAAATCATGAAATCCTGGATTTAGTACTGTCGGTACCGGTGCTAGTACGGAAATCCGATAATATTCTTTCGGTTCAGTCATGCTCATCCCTAATCCGACTAGGACAATTAGTCTCACCTAATTTAAACCTAATAGCTCGGTTTTAGACACGAAGAGAAAGAAATGTTAGCAAATTTTACAATAGACCCCTTTAAATTTACACACATGTCACGTAGGACCCTAACCTTTTGCTGTGATTTAAAGCCACACACAAGTCTAAGCATAAAAAATGTGGGTGCAAGTGACTTGGAACGAATGGTGGCGAAAGAAGTAGACGAACTGCCCACCATGTGACAATTCATTTTATCAGTATTCGGAAAAAGTGTCGTGTGTTTTCAAGAAAACAATCACCGATGTGACCAATTTCTAGTAAATTGAAAAGTTAACAATATAAAATAGAATTTCCACGCAATATTGCAAATACTAGCCATGCAAATGTGTTTGAATTATTCGTTATGTATTTTTACAACGAACAAAAGTTCTTTGATCTAATTCTAATAATATCCTAACATGTCTTTTTTCATGAGATTGGGAGTCTAAGTCCTCTCCAAAACATAGATATATAGAATTTAAAAATAGATTGAAGAATACTCTAAAAAATCACAATAACTATTATTTTTTTCTTTTTGTTGTGCTTTAATTAATAATGAAGTAGTAATTGGAATTTTAGATATTTGAATCCCTAGAAAAAATAATTATTTGCCCTTTAAAAAACATTGAATCAAATAAATAAATATTTTGCTGGACATTGGGAATACACAATAGAGCCACATAAATTTTCAGTAACAATTACATGATACAGCTACTTTCTAAAGTTATGTAATTACATTTTGTTTAGTTATTTATTTTGTTAAATATGAGTTAATACCAAGATCAAATGTAATTCAATTAATATGAATTGAGATTAGAAAAAAAAAACACCATGTTAAACTTTTATCGATTTTATCAGTTGTTATTTACATGTGAGGTTATTGGGTCCTTATATTTGACACATGTGTTGATGTGGTGTGGAGAATGAAGAGACCAAAAAAGAAGATAAGGTTTAACATCCACCAACCAAAAACAAAAGTGATAACAAAATCCACGTAGGAATGAAAAGTACAATACCAATTCTTAAAGAAATGTGTAAAAGGGAATTAGCATCGACTTGACACTACTCATCCCTTCAAAATTCAACTTCAACTTTCATATTAAAGTTAAATGTGATAATTATGATTGGAAAATAACTGAATTTGAAATAATCTGACAGAGTCTTGCTTGATATGGATGTTAATTAACATTCTTTGGTCATTGTATGTATATAGATTTATTAGTTTGTCCATATTAGTACAAAACCTTTGTGTCGATCATGTATGAATAGTTTAAGCCACAAAATTTATAACAAATATCCCAAAGATAGCATTTGAGTGATACAATATAAATCACATGCATATGGAATATTCTATAATAGTATAAAATATCTAAACAAGATTTTTCTTTTAGAACAAAAATTTATTTTACGAAGCCAAAAATAAATAAGCACAAGTTCTATAATTCTATGAAAAAACTGTTTTGTTAGACACTACTTTGTTACTTTTGCTTCTAACATTCAAACATGAAAAATGAACTCGTGTTTATAAATGTGTGATGTAATGCAACCTAGCACGAACTATCAAAAAAATCCCGATCGGTCATTATAAAAAAATGTCATTTAGTGGCACACAAAAAATGCTACTAAATCCCTTAAAATGTGTGATCTCTTAGAGAATCAGCGACACAATTGAAATATGTCACTAGAAACGTTTCCACTAAACCCTTTCATAGCATTTTCAGGTTTTGGTGCTACAACGTTATAGGTTTTTAGTGCACTTTTTTATTTTCCATAGACGAAATGAATTTTGTGGCACATATTTTGTGTCAGTAATAACTCATTCACTTCTAGAATTTATGCCACTTTTAGTGGCACTTATCACGGTACAAGAAAACATTTTATGACATATTTTGTCTTCATAATATCCATGTGATTCTAGAATTCATGCTAGGTATATCGACGTATTTTTAGCTATAATATAAATATTATAAACTCATTAAGTTGTAGTTCATGGAAAATAATAAAAAATTTAGTGAATAAAATGTTTATAGAAATGTCGAGTAAGTCTAAATGAGGAACCAAATACACCCTAAACATAAAAATAAATAACAAAAGTAATAAAAAGAACTTGAAACTTCACTATATTTGAACTTATTCCATAAGCTTCATGCTAATTTGAATAACCTCGTGTTAGGTTTTTTCTAGAATTAATACTAGCAATTTCCAATTCAAAAACAAATAAAGACAATTGATAATACAATTAAAAAAGACATAATTTAAGAAGTAGGTAATTAAATATCAAGCATAAATGAACTTTATCTATAATAACAAATGGAAAAAGAAAGAACAACACTATTTTTATATGTTGCCATATGTTTTTTTGCCTTAGACATTCTACCACCGAAGTATTGTTATCAAAACCCATGACCCTAAGCATCATTCCAACCTACATGTTAAACAAGCAATGAAACTTTTAGTCTTCCAAAATAGGCATAAATGCAAAAAATAGCAACATACTTTAATTGTCAAACTTGGAAAACATGGAAAATATGGAGAGAACATAATCCCAAAGCTAATAAAATTGCATACATAACCATTTTACATTTTCGTTCGATTACATGTCAAACTTAGAGTTGTACCTGTGATATTACCAACATTTAATAAGTATCATGATAATATAAAAGGAATGCTACAAGTTCATAACTTAAAACATATTTTTGTTACATGCATGCATATTTGAGAGATGTCAAATGTTGCTAGTTTACCATCAGATTGGGTCTATTTAATTATTAGAACTTATCTAAAGTTATTATCTTGTATAATACATATTGTAAGCATATAAAACACCTAGTCTTCGATCTCATGTCAATTCATGCACTACATTTTAGAATCAAGAATTAGTATATAAAGTACTAGAAGAACAATAACACTTGCTTCTTTTGGCATGTAAGATAGCCGGATAATCTGTGTGATTCTTTTTTATTCTAAAAATACTTGTCCTTGTCAATATCAAAAACCATGGATATCTAGCCTGATATAAAAACAAAAAAATAAAAGAAAAAAGTTAATGGATTGACTAATCCAATTTAACCTTTTGTAATTTGATAAATTCCACTGTATTGTGCCCTTGACATCAACTGAAGGATTGTCCCTAATAATGTACAAAGTTTCAAAGTTGTGTGATTTAATAATATCTTTATGAACTTCATTAAGAAGTTGCTTTAATATGGACTCTGAACGATTTGGTTTTCTAAACGATGTATGCTCCACATGCTTGTGGTGAATACTACATCGATGTTCATAACATAAATCGTGATGCAATAAACATAAATTTAGGATTTAATTTATTTTGTTGACTATTATTTATTTTTACCTGTTACATATGCTTTCAAGAGCAATCATGAAAGCCCCCATGCCAAGACGTTAAGGAAATAGAGCATGTTCTCACCTTTAACATGTTCAATGCATTATTCCAACTTTAAAAACATAAATTATGTTATAATAAATTATAAATGTTATGAATGACCTGATATTCAAGATCATCAACTGCAAAAATACATACATGGTTGATGCTGAGACTTCTCTCCAGGCAAATCACCCGATCTCGATATGTTACAAAGAGCCTATAAACATTATGTTGCAAGAAACCCAAATCAAGAATAAATTTGAAAGCAAAAAGATTTTTTAAATAAAAGAACAGCTACCTGAATATTTCTACTACAGTCAACATGGTCACTAACAACAAAAGTTGCTTCAACTCTTTTAGAAGTGACATTAAAACTTGGGACTTAAACTGATTCACCGGAGCTTTTGTTTTATCATTGCATGGCTGCTTATTTGTCCAGGTTTTATATGGTGATAAAGGATTAATGTAATTGAAGTAACATGCATATTCTTCTAATGAGATGGCTTTTTTGTAGCATACTTGAAACTAAAAAACTAAGACGATAGAATTAGTTTTACTCCTACTTTGATTACCAAAAACGCTTCAGTCAATCAATCATCTTGCAAACACATCAATCTAAACTGATGACAAAAAATGCTCATTAAGACATTTCATCAAACACTTGATATACTGTTGGATTAGGTTTCTATGCCCATAACTATAATTGGTATGTACTTGACCCGAGAGTAGCATGGTCCATTTGGGTTGCCTTCACCAGAACAATCTGATATGATGGATATTTGAGAAAATGCTATTTATGATTTACTAATATATTATAAGTATAATATATTAATTGAGAAATCATAATATTTAATTAGTATTGATCAAGAATTAATTTGGAATTAATTTAGTGATCAAAAGAGACTAATTATGTAAATTAGTGATACATATGGTTTGGGTTATTGATCCATGATGAACTAAGTTTATGCAAGAGTCCATGAAGAGTTAGTCCACATGAGTTATGGATCATAAGCCTATGTGTATGGATTAGGTTTTACACACGACCCTTGGAATCCTATACTATATATGTGTTATCCCTTAGCCTAAAATTGCCCCCCTAAGTATTCATGGTGTTTGTGAACTATTTGAGGCATTACACTTGAGGTGCTAAGCTCTTGAAAGGCTAAAACTACAAGCTACAATAAAAGGTATTCTTCTAACTTGATTTTATGATTTATATGTCAAAATTGTATGCTAGTTGTAGGCTTCATGCTTTGGAAATTTTATTGCATGTATAACTAGAGAAAACTTAGATCCAAAGATATTAGGGTTGTATGTGCACCATAAGAGTGTTATAGCACACAAAACCCAACAATGGTATCAGAGCCATGGGTAGTTTTCTGTTATATAGTTGCGTTGTTCATTGGTCAAAGTTGAAGCAAACTGAAAAAGGCCTCCTGCCAGGCTGAACCTGCCGAGTCCAAAGCCTGGCTCGACGAGTTGATCTAAAAAATTGTTAATGAGTTCCATAACTTGTCCTCAAGTTATTGAACATGAAAAGTCTCATCCATTAAAATAACATTAAACTCATAAGTTATGGAAATGAAGAGTTTTGAAGAGTTTTAAAACTTGCCCTCAAGTTTTGGAATTTGAAAAGTTTTAATTTGAAATATTGAATTCTAAAACATCTAGTAATTGAAAGGTTTCAAAAGATGCAACTCTTGGGTTCATAACTTAAAAATTAATTAAATAGTTTTAATTTTGAATTTTTAATAACCTAAATGTTTTGAATAGTTCAATTACACCTTATGGACTTTATTAAATTGATTAAAGTGTTTAATTAAAAGAGTATTAATAAATCCATAGTGATCTGGTTTGATTTTAGTTAAATTAAAAGTCTAGTTTAATTAAAAGATTAAACCACCTAGTATTTTAAATGTTTAAAATACACCCTTATACTATATAAAATTAAAAGTATAATATTATATATATATATATATATATATATATATATATATATATATATATATATATATATATATATATAAGTAAAAGGTTGGTTTTAACGTTAGTAGGATATGACATTAATTCTTATTAAAAGTATAATGAAATACCAAGTAACTAAATACTTTTATAAATTCCCAATCTTAGTTACTTAGGAAAAATGTGAATTTGATGCTAACCCATGAAATTGCACTTTGCACCTTATTAGTCGTTAGTGGAGCGTGTGTGGTTAACTGACACACTAATATGGGACCAATAAAGGATGGAAATGCGTAGCTTGTAGTTTGTCATAGACCAATGGAGCGTGTGTGGTTAACCGACACATTGATTAGGTGATAAATGAATTCGAGAGTACCAAACTAATTTGCATGGTTATTCACACCTTGTTTGTGATCCTAAGCATCCCAGTCACAAACTTGAAGGGCATAATCGAGATTAAACATGTCATTGAAAAGTTTAATGAATCTCAAAGAATCTAGGAATTTCAATTCATTTAAAACTTACCTTCAAATATTTTACAATTGGCAAATCGTTATTTACCTACCTTCAAATATTTTACAATTGGATTACGACATCCCTCTTCCGAATTATAGAATATTGTGTTGGGTCCTAGCCTTAATATTTCATGTTGGGTGTTATATTAAGGACTTAAATCAACTAACTTGAATTTCGCCCTTGTAGATGTCTAGTTCTGACAACTATGGTCTACCTTACCCTTTTGAAAAAAAGCTTTCTTTATAAAGATGATATTCCACAAGAGAATCAAGGGGAAAGATTAATCCCTTCTTCGTGTTGTAGTGGAACTTTACTTCCTCCACCTCCTCCAATAGTTCTCCTTGACCCACAAGTTCAAAGACTTGAAAACTTCAAGGTCACTCAATCCCTATTGGCTACCAAGATGGAAGGTTTGTGTGTGCACATGTCTTGGAGATGAAGTCACACATTGACAGGCTGGGAATGTTAGGAGTCGTTGTGTCGAGGAAGCTGGCTGTTGACTTGGTTCTTCAATCACTTCCTAACTCATATAGTGAGCTTGTTAAGGACTACTATGTGATAGATCACGACGTGACCCTTATTGATCTTACCTATTTGCTAATTGTTGTTGAATCGACAATGATTTGGTGCACTGGTAAAGCAAATTTGATTGGAAGATCTACTTCCCAAACTTCCATGGATATTGACATTGGAAACATTGGAAGTCCAGAAAATATTTCTCTTCCTAAGGGAAAGGGAAAGGGAAAGGGAAAGGCTAAGTCTGAGATTGTCCCGTGTACCATTCCTAAAGAGTCCATATGTTTCTATTGCCAAGATAAGGAGCATTGGTTGCGAAGCTGTCGTATCTACCTAAAGGACCACAAGGATGGTAAAGTCAAAATATTTGACTTTGCTTCAGGTAAGTCCACTATCTAACTCTATTAAGTTCCTATTTCTAGATTGTTAATACATGATGTGATAAGATTACATTTTGATGTTTTGTAGGATCGGAAAAAGAAAAGGAAGTTTAACGGAAAAAGCATGATGTGTCTGGTCATGAAGAAGTGGATTCCGATCGCATGGTTCGATGATCAGATTTTTGAGATGCTGCTTAGGAGTTCTGGTAGATTGCTTTGGAATATTTAGAAACATAGCTTTCATATGTATTTGCATTGTAAGGACAAGTTTTCCACGTTTTATAAATATAGAATAAAATTTTGATTTTATCTTATTTATATTTCCTTGCAATTGCATTTGTGAAAATTGATGTTGGTATGTTTCTATTTTTAACAATATGGATTTGATTCTTTCGTTTGTGGTAGTGTCTAAATTTACCAAAGACAAAATTGCAAAAATGGTCCCTGTGGTATTCAAATTTTTGGGATTTTAGTCCAAACCGTGAGTTTTTTGGATTCATGGTCCTTTTAGAGTGGTTTGTATGTGAAAATAGTCCCTCCGAAAATTGAAATGACTATAATACCCTTAGGGTATTTATTTTCATTTTTTAATTTAATATTTATTTATTTATTTATTTTAATAATTAAAAAATAATAGAGGACATCTCTCTCTCTCTCTCCAAACACCCCTTCGAATCTATGCAATGAAGAGAGGAAGAGTTGGCTGTGAACTCATCGACTGCCACCACCATATTAACCCACCTCCACTGCCATCAATATTGCAACTTTCCCCTTCCTTCTCGTCGTGAACCATCGTATGCCAAAATAACCGGGAAGCAGAGCTGCCACCCATCGTTAGCAAAACCAACTTCACCACCCACCACCGTTATGACTGTTGGAACGCCCCTAATCCGACCTTCTACTATCTGACATCGCCCCTCGTTCTTCCCTCTCATCATCCCCGCTGAGTAGAAGCAAGAACGAAACAAGAAAGGCAACCGGAGCAACCTCCGGCCACCACTACAGTCGCCATCTACTGTTGCCACAGTGATTCCAGCCACCACGACCACCTTCTACCGCTACAATCGATTTACAATGCAAAATTACCTTTTCTGGAAGGATCGTGGGAGGATTGGTAGACGACTAGGAAGCACAAGAATGTGAGGAGTGGTATCAGGTGAAGGGAATGATAATGGATATGCAGAGCACCTATGATTCGTCATGCCTGTATCCAAGTCTCTTACAATTTTCCCTTATTTTAATTTCAGCTCCTTAATTTCGTATTCCTATCTCTATACATGTTCATCTATTTTCTGAATTGGATGTCTCTGGACAAAAAATTGGAATTGTATGCTTCCAATGGTGATAACTCCTAATAAATAAATCAGAAAACGAAGGAGGAGAACAATGCACTCCAGGTGCTCGATGAAACATCTGAAAGAAATATACCTTCACAAAACTGAAAGTGTCTAATTTCAAACATAATGCATTCAAAGTTGAAAGAAAACATTAGACCTAGTAGCTCACGAGTTGCGTAACACCACCCATTTCAAGTTATTATGTAATAAAGAAGAGAAATCAAGATACCGACTCTAATATAAACACAAACATATGCAACAGAGAGTAAAAATCGAGTGCCTTTGATATTTAAATATTTTACCTGGATGAAAAAGGCTCACAAAGGTAGGGGTGAAGGTGTTGGTGTGTGTTTTTTGGAAGAACACGAGAGAGAGAGACAGAGAGAGAGAGGTGGGTTCTTTATTATTTTTTTAATTGTTAAAATAAATAAATAAATATTAAATTTAAAAAAATGAAAGAAAAATGAAAAATAAATACCCCAAGGGTATTATAGTCATTTCAAATTTCGAAGGGACTATTTTCACATACAAACCACTCCAAAAAGACCATGAATCCAAAAAACTCGGGGTTTGCACTAAAACCCCAAAAATTTGCATACCGCAGGGACCATTTTTGCAATTTTGTCTTTACCAAATAAGGAAAGATTCTCATCATCCAAGTTTCAATTGGATAGAAACTTGGAATCATGCGACTTGTATTGTATGATGAATGAGAACTTTCATCTTTGGGAAATTAAGACTAATTCCTTGTTCACATGTATATGTGAGTCAAGTGAAGGACTAGGGGATCGGGTACACTTGGTTGTGCACTGGTCAGGACCACCACAAATAACGATAAGACTATTTTTCATGATTTACTAAAAGCTTCGTAAATATGGTTATGCTTACAAGTTTAAGTGTAATTTTGAGTCATTGAAAAGGTTTCAATGTATAGCAGAACGAATAAGAAAAATCTATTAGGCAGAAAGATAAAAGTTTCTCAAATCTGAAAGGAAACGAAAGTACTTTAGTATCGTGTTTTATGATCATCTTTATGATTATGGAACCATGTCACAATTGATCCTCTAAGGATACCTTAGTGCATTTGTATGGCTAAGAAGAGGAATCGTGAATTGTTGAAATGGTTAAATCAAGAAGGTGAGTCATACTTCGTTCCAAAATCGAGTCTTAGAGTTATGCGTGACATATACCAAGTAGGTTTATAACAAATCATAAAATGTGGAGTAGAAATTTTTTCTTGCTCTTGCACATTTGAGATTGGTAGTTGTGATTTTTTAGATAAGACAAAGACCAACTGAGACCAATTGAGTGAAGTGTTAATCTTGATAAGAAACCGCACTAGCTCTTGAATATTTGTTTGTCAATGAATGTTCTTGACAAGAGATTATTATATGTCAAGAAGTCAGTGGGAATCTTAAAAGATCTTGAAAAGTTCAAGAACTAATCAAGAGTAAACCTATTCTTTAACACTAGCACGTGACTTGAGGTTTGTAACATATTGTGTTGACATATTCTTGGTTCTGTGCTCATTCCAGTTAAAGTTAACTATACATGTGAGTTCTATGAGTTCTTAATTGTTTGCATAAGGCAAAGCACCTTGATCAGTGAAAGTTCATTAATCAGTAAGGATGAGCTGCTTAACAACTTGGAAGACATGGTAGGCCCTTATATAGCCAAGTGGCAAGAAATTTAGATTGAACAAGTTTAGTCCATATGAGTTTGAATCTGCCATAGACCTTATCTAATGATAATGGTTGGAAATGGCAGTTTCACATGGATAGGAACACATACACCATAAAGTCTAAGTGTCATAAGGTTTCTCTCCGGTTCATGAAAATGATTGTGAGGAAACACTTTCACTAAGTAGATTTTAAAGAGTTAGCAATTGTGATATTTGCATTCTCAAATTTGATTATGATTACGACATCCCTCTTCATAGTTCGAATTCTGAGAAATGGCAAAACGTCTAAACATTTGAGACTTATTGATGTAAGTTCTAAAATTGTTTAGACACACATGTGAGCTATCTAAGGAAAGGTGTATGAGTTTGAGAAGCCTAGATCGAAGCATCTTGTATCCGCAATATGAACTTTGGTAAGAAAGTCAACAAGTATTGATTTCTAGAAGTCCAACTTATTTCTGGGTACATGTCAAAGCTAGTGGGAGAATAAGTGTTATGCTAGTAAGATACTAATTATCATGCTAGTGGGAGTATAATTATTATGGTAATTGTTGCGAGTTAGCAATGCTAATTATAGAAAACAAAAGTTTCAATTCGCAAACTTGCAGGGTTTGAAAAGTTGTTTTGCTATAATTAAGGGAGAGGAACTTATACTTCATTTCAATTCAAAAAATTTAGATTGAGATTTTAATCAAATTTACTCAAGGACATATATGAATGTTATGTTGAAAAGATTCGACATAAGGAAATTCTATATATGGAAATGTTATAGCAAGGGACTAGTAAAGTATCAGGTCTTTATGTAAGACATTATGAATCGTGTCCCATATGCTTCGGATATAGGATCGATTGCATGTGATATAATATTCTCCTATTCTAATGTTCCAAATGCCTATGGCATTAATAGGGAAAAATGACTAGAACCGGATATGACTAAAGTTATTAAACAACTGTCAAGGACGATCTGAGGTTCGTTAAGGATTGGTTTCTTAATGACAGTTGGAAGTATAGTAATGAATGGACCATATTGATATGATTTTGAATAGATAGGATTCTATTAAGAATGGATAGTCATATGACAATTATGGAAAAAATTTCCATAATGGGAGTTGGATATCAAGAATCTATGAGTAAGTTAGAAACTTTTATGCAAGAAGGATGTTCAAAGGAATGTGCTTTGAATATGAGACTTCATATCTATGGAATTCTTTTGTAAGAATCTCCAATGGAAAGTTTGTAATTGGTAGTAAATGGCAAGGACTTAGTATTCTTACACTTATGATAAGGATTTGGAATTGTGAAATGAGTGTCATTGGAAACGTTTACAATTGATCTATTTCACAAAGTAAGGACCATAGGTAAACATAGTGTGCATGCTTGGAGCATGGGATGGCTATTGTTTTAATTCAAGTATTAAGTTGATCAGTTGAAACATTATATAATGAATAATGTGTAATTGATATGGTGATTAAATAAAAGGCTTTTTATTTATATTCAAAATTTTTGAGACCATATTGGATTTGATTATTCTTGTGTTTCACTTCGCATGTTTTGAATTCCCGAATAATAAGATTATTCAAACCATCCACAGTCGATCATACTTTGGAAGTAGGTATTGAGGCAAGATTGTCATGAATCCGTTTGTAGATTGTCTAAAATATTAGACATAACACAAGTTTGCTGCAGTATTCATGAGTACTCCTATAATAAGATTTGAGTATTGGATTAAACCCACACTCATCTGAATCACTTCATGGATTTTATCACGAGTGATTGTGAGACGATAATATCTTATAATCTTGAAACGAAGAGATATGAGTTACAGTTTACAAGTCGGTTGCACATTGATGAGATGAAAACGCACCAGTAACTTGGTGTTATAAAACGTATTGCTGTGTGTGATTTGATGAGTAAATAGAGCACGCATATGAGTCGAAGTTTATCCGTTCCTTTTACCCTAAGAGGGATAAAAGTGATATCTGTAGGCCCCTCAATGATTTAGTGATGACAACCTTAAGTGCTTGGCCAAGCCTGGACTGATTTGATTTGTTCAATTAGTCAGTTGTCATAAATCGGAAATCGGGAAACAATACATGAACAGAGAGAATGATTATAATCCATGTCTCAGTTCATACATTATCTTGTAGAATGGAGGAGTATATGATTCCTTATCTAATGGACGCGGCATTGACTAGGTCAGAGTTCGACAACGACTTTTGAGAGCTATGATTGCTAGTCGGGTTTTGAAGTCGTACCTGTAGTAATAGTTATTAGACTTATCCAAGTGGGAGGTTGATGGATTAGGTGTCTAATCCCATAACTATAATTGGTATGTACTTGACCCGAGAGTAGCATGGTCCATTTAGGTTGCCTTCACCAGAACAATCTGATAGGATGAATATTTGAGAAAGAGGTTATTTATGATTTACTAATATATTATAAGTATAATATATTAATTGAGAAATCATAATATTTAATTAGTATTAATCAAAAATTAATTTGGAATTAATTTAGTGATCAAAAGAGACTAATTAAATTAACAGGGACTAATTATGTAAATTAGTGATACATATGGTTTAAGTTATTGATCCATGATGGACTAAGTTTATGAAAGAGTCCATGAAGAGTTAGTCCACATGAGTTATGGATCATAAGCCTATGTGTATAGATTAGGGTTTACACATGACCCTTAGAATCCTACACTATATATGTATTATCCCTTAGCCTAAAATTGGCCCCCTAAGTCTTCTAGGAAGAGATATAGCTGATTTTCGAGTGTCTAGCCTCTCTCTCAAAGTTCTTCTTTGTTCATGGTGTTTGTGAACCATTTGAGGCATCACACTTGAGGTGCTAAGCTCTTGAAAGGCCAAAACTACAAGCTACAATAAAGAGCTATTCTTTTAACTTGATTTTATGATTTATATGTCAAAATTGTATGCTAGTTGTAGGATTCATGCTTTGGAAAATTTATTGCATGTATAACTAGAGAAAACTTAGATCCAAAGCTATTAGGGTTGTATGTGCACCATAAGAGTGTTATAGTACACAAAACCCAACATATACATCTAAAGTTACATATTTATTTGAGAAGAAGCAAGCTTATACAAATGAAATTAAAAAGAGTATGTAGATTATAGAGAAAGATAATAAAAGAAAGAAATCCATACCAATTTCTCTAAATTCCTCAACTACACATGATGGATTACCACAGGGCCTTAGTGATCGTTGATTAAAATTATATGATGAATTACAAAATGAAATAAAAGCATCGATCAGACCTATGAGAGACATTATGACTAAAAATCAACAAAGAAAAATGAGACTTGGACACTAATAACCACAACCAAATAATTATTGATAAATAGGAAACTAGTTTTCATGCACTTAAGCATCGAAAATCAGGAAATATAAGCATCAATGAAGGGATTCTTCTAAAGAAATAATGATGCAAACTAAGTATTTTAATGGATTTTGTACACAAAGATGCATAATAATGAAATCAATCAGACATTACAAAGGTGGAGCCAAATACCTAAACACATAATAGATTTGTACCTTAATTTCGAGGCAATGTAGGAGGGAAGACGAAGTCAGAGTAAGGTTGACGAGGGAAGAGCAGGGCTGACGAGAGAGCATGACATACGAATTCAGTGAGAGAATGTCGATTAATCTCTTTCTCTCTTTCACTTATATTACAATTTTTACCTCTTTCATAATTTTCCCTCTTTCAAATTTTTCCCTCTTTTAGAATTGTCGAAGTAAAATCTACAGTGACATAAAAAAACTAGGTAGTTAACTGTAAAATATTTAGTGACATATAATAAGTATATGACACAAAATTTATAAATTTTAAGTGACATTTAAAATTATTGTGTCACTAATAAATATCAACATTAGTGGCATAAAGTGTTAAGTGTCACTAAACCTATTAATTTTTGTAGTGGCATATATAATATATGCCACTAAAAGCATAATATATTGGCATAAATACAATATACAATTAAAAATGTATGCCACTATATGTCATTTATTTTGTACTGGGTAGATTGCTAGAGTATGCCGACAAACCAATCATATCAGAGGACTGATTGATAAAGTTGTAAAAGTAGACCAACCTGATAATAACCCCTAGGGGTCGAATCTACAGAGACACGGTCTAAAAGTCAACGCTTGTTTGTGTCGGACACAATTACTAGTTCAAACACAAAATTAAAGGGGATGGGTGTAATTATAAAAATAAATAATGGAATAATAAAAATGCATAAAATAACTTAATTAACGATAATTCAATATTAAAAGACATTTCAGTTCTGTTGCGACTCTTTTAATTATACAATTAATCAAAATCTAGTTATTTAATAAGTGTTCTATCTAAGTTGGTATTGAAAATTACAAATAAGCTTTGCCAATTCTATTTTACCAAATTATTTAACCAAAACAATCTCATTGAGTTAACCTAATTTTTTACTAACTTAATCAAATAAGTTTTTAATTAAATCAGAAAAACAACATTAGGATCTTTGTAGAATTCCAAATAATATTCAATACTTCTCACAAGCTCGGAAGCGTAAACATATATGATTTTCAGTTTACATCAACATTAAATCCCATCAAGGAACCGATTCTCTTCTTTCAAAGCACCTAAAATGTTCTCCAAACTCTTGAGACTATTAAAAGAAAATTATTTTGGGGGTGCTGAAGAGCCTACTAAGAAGTTTTATTGGAGAAAATAGAGTCTTGTCCTTTCAAGAAAATGGGTTTTTGGTATTAAGAGACTTTTGAGACCAAGTGGGTCCTTCTTGCTAAATAGAAGTCAACATTCCTCCATGAAAAAAGAATCCAAATAGGTGGAGGTTATTAAATCAATCTACAAAAATAATAGAGATATCAATTTAGTTCATTCTAGAAGGTATCACTCTATGGAAGATTATTATTGATTCGTGTAATGACATCTCAATTACAAGTTTAAACACAAAATCACTATTAAATGGAAGACTTGTCAATATACAAACCGATTTATAGGAATAAAGATATATTGAGACTCAAATCTTAACCTGATATTCCTTAGACTCCATGTGTTAGACAATTATCAAGGTTGTATGGTGACAAAACATGTTACAAATTCAGCATGTACTTAGAATTAGAGAAGACCCATCAGATCGAGAGTTCGATTTAAATGAGATGTTGGATTTGCAAAATATTTTGAGTGAACTTGTTATTTCAAACCAATTGGACAAATATGATCGAATTCTTCACATTATTGGGGATTTTGCAGTAAACTCGACTTGAATGTCCATAAATGACTCATATATTTGAGGTTCTTTAATCATGAAATGAATAAGAATTATTGGAGCCTAGTTAAGGTTAACATATTCTGGTGGCGTTAAGTCATAATGATTTTCCATTAGGGATGAACATGGACAAAATTAGCATAGACATTTTATCCTCCCCATGTTCCATTTGTAATTTTATCCTAGAGAATTCAGAGAATGTCTTTGGCTCCTGTCAGATTGATCAACAATTACGGGCTAAAATTACGGGTTAGTGGGATCATAGTCCTATTGGTGATGCTTTTGAAGATCTTCTAATTGACTTCCAAGGTTGAAACAAAGATAAAGGAAAAGCTTTGGTCATTGCAAATGATCCATTTGAGGCTTTGAAACCAATAGGTGATTGAAGACAAAATGGATAAAGTTGGAGATTTCTTTGACTCTTACGATCAACATTCCTTCAAGTGGTTAGCGTTTAGGAACCAAAAATATAAATAAGTTTGGACGAACTCATTAAAATCCAAAACTATTAATCTCTTTGTTATTTGCGTCTCGGTAGTCCGTTGCTAGAGTGGTCTAACTGGTTTTAATGTATTTGTTATCCAAAAAAGAGCATGAAGCTAAGACCCTAAAAAAATGGCAAAACGATATCATGTTGTTATTATTAAATATTACATTGTGTAAGAAGTCAATGAGATTTTTTATGTACTAACCGAAAAACAAACATATATGTTAAATGTGACTAAAGACTCGAAGACTTGAAACGAGAGTTGGAGCATTTGACAATTCAATAGAGCATCTTAATATGATGACACTCTTGAATATGATGATACTACTCGAATATGATGGCACACCTCGAAATAGAGCATCTGACAGAAGACCGGAGTATCAGAAGAAGTGTCATGTACAAGATGTGCCACCAAGTGATAATGTGTGCCACTTAATGACACCTGATGCGCCATCATGGCACTTTGTGTGTCATCATGGAACTTGATGCGCTAGTAGTGGTACATGATGCGCCATCATGTGCATGGTTGGTGCCATTGCAATGTATCTGATGGTTGAAGGTTCTAGAAGCAGATGTATGTCAAAATTTGATTGGTTGACACCTTTCATGTACCTATGGATTGATGGGCTTAATCTATTAGAGTTTTAGGTCTAATCCCTAGTATATAAATAAGAATGTCTCCTAAGTCATTCATTGGTCTTGATCTTTGTATCTTTTATTCTTGTATCCTTATTGAGTATGTGATTCTCTGTTAGTTGTACTTATAATATCTGTTTAGAACTCTATGAATAAGAATACTCTCTTCCTGTCTGTAGACGTAGGTCACATTGACCGAACAATGTAAATAATGTGTTTTTGTATGCTTTTGGTATCGTGTGTTATCCGCATTACTTCCTAACAATGTCATCAAAGTTTGACAAATGACATCAGATCTGTTCTTGATTCTTGATAAGTGTCGTATAATTTCCTAACAATATCAGATTTTCATAAAAATCTTAAATTAATAAGAGTAAGAAAAATTTATATCTAACCATCTTCAAAACATATTACAAGAACTAATTAATTATAGTTTATATATTTATAGAGAAAAAAAGTGTTATTAAATACTACTATGGAAATAAAATGAAGTTACATACGAACAATTGCTTTATATACCCTCGTTAATGAGTTGGTAAGTATGTGTATCCTTCTTGACCATTTTATAAATGAGTTGGTATATATACTAGCACCGGTTATAATTTGTTAACTTCATTCGTGATTAATTTGTTAACTTCATTCGTGATGAAATATTTAATAACTTGTGGTTTTTCATGTCAGTTCAAAGGTTGTCTGCTTCTGTCATTTAGTCATAGTTAATAGAAGAAAATATTAAAAAAAATAAAATAAAAAAAAAATAACGATAAAAGGAAATTGTATTGATCAACCAACTGCATACGCATCTCTTGAAAATACAGGCCAACTAATTTTGAAAATTTCTGCACTTTTTCCAATTAAAACAACCCCACATATATTGTTTTCTACCCAAATTTCACTTTATAAAATACCTTCATACCCTTCGTCCATTCCCACAAACCTTCTTCATTTTCTTTCAAGAAACCCAAAAATCAAAATGGCTTTAACTCTTCGTTCTTCTACTTTCTTAAATTTAAAGGACATCAAGACTCTGAAAACCCTCGACGTAGATTTCGTCACCACCATTTGTTTTGCCCAAATCAAGCCTACAACACGTCGTTTGAGAACAAGAAATTCAATACAAGATGCTCAATTATCTCGTGAAAAGATGATATCACCTTTCGAAGGGATGTATGATGCACAAAAGGAGAAGTTTCATGCTTTATCTAGCAGTCACCAGATGCAAAATGACTCAAAGGTCCCAGTCTACGTTATGCTCCCTCTTGACACGGTGACATTAGGTGGACACTTGAACAAACCAAAGGCAATGAACGCGAGCTTAATGGCTTTAAAAAACGCAGGTGTTGAAGGTGTCATGGTTGATGTTTGGTGGGGTTTGGTTGAAAAAGACGGATCATTGAAGTATAACTGGGAGGGGTATGTTGAGCTTGTGAATATGGTGCAAAAGCATGGATTAAAGCTTCAAGCTGTTATGTCTTTTCATCAGTGTGGAGGCAATGTTGGAGACTCTTGCAGGTACTAATTAACAACTTATATACGACTTCATACATATTTCAACAAAATTAATTAATAACTAAACTTAATTACACTTTGGTTTTGAACATTATTGTAGCATCCCATTACCTCCATGGGTTCTTGAAGAAATCAGCAGAAACCCCGATCTTGTCTATACTGATAGATCCGGCCGGAGAAACCCCGAGTACTTATCCTTAGGCTGTGATTCATTGCCGGTGCTCCGGGGAAGAACACCCATTCAAGTTTATTCCGATTTCATGAGAAGTTTCAAACAAAGATTCAAGAATTACTTGGGAAATGTTATTGTGGTAATTTTCTTAGTTTATTGAGTCGCTTTAAGTTAATTTAATCTTTAGATATTTTCCTTAAATATATATAGATATATATTTTTTAAATATGCAGGAAATTCAAGTGGGTATGGGTCCTTGTGGAGAGCTGAGGTATCCATCTTATCCAGAAAGCAACGGAACGTGGAAATTTCCGGGAATAGGAGAATTCCAATGTTACGATAAGGTGAATTAATTGTGCTTTTGTAAGTTTGTTAGACATAGGGTATAAGTGATTATCATGTTTTGGCTTAACCCTAAACCTAACTTTCCTTTATTAGAAGGTATTTTCTTACGGATGTTTTCGTGTTGAAATTAACAGTATATGAGAGCGTCATTGGAAGCTGCGGCAGATGCAAACGGAAAGAAAGACTGGGGAAACAGTGGACCTCATGATTCCGGCCAGTACAACCAGTTCCCGGAGGACACCGGATTCTTCCGGAGAGAAGGGACATGGGACACCGATTATGGCCGTTTCTTCATGGAATGGTATTCCGGGAAGCTACTGGAACACGGCGACAAAATCCTAGGGTCCGCTGACAGGATATTCCGGGGAACCGGAGCAAAACTTTCGGGGAAGGTTGCCGGCATCCACTGGCACTACAAGACTAGGTCGCATGCCGCCGAGCTAACCGCTGGATATTACAATACACGGCATTCAGATGGGTATTTGCCTATTGCCAAAATGTTGGCGAAGTACGATGTTGTTTTCAACTTCACGTGTATGGAAATGAGAGACAATGAGCAGCCACAACATGCGAACTGCTCGCCGGAAGGGTTAGTTCGGCAGGTGAAGTTGGCAGTCAAAGCTGCCGGAATCGGACTGGCCGGAGAAAATGCTTTAGAAAGATATGACGGAGGAGCTTATGCGCAAGTCCTGACAACGAGCAGATCAGACTCAGGAAATGGGTTGTGTGCATTCACGTTTTTGAGACTGAACAAGCGGTTGTTTGAGGCGGAAAACTGGCGGCAGTTGGTGAATTTTGTAAGAAGTATGTCGGAAGGTGGTAGGGTGAGGCAACCGGAGAGCGATTCAAGCACGACGGATCTTTATGTTCGGTTTGTTGATAACAAGTTGAAAAGCTTGAAGGAGGATAAGGAGGCTGTATTGTTGTAGATATAGAATAACTAATCGGAGTATATATGTATAAATTCAGGAAAGAGGAAATCTTAGGGTAAGAAAATTAATCACAAGTACATTGAAAAGGGTGAATGATTATCTTTTTATGCATCATGTAATAGAAGTTGCATAATGTCCCTCATATATTGTTTATATGGAATCCTCGTAAATATTAATAAAGAGATAGATTGATCGTCTGTCATTTAGTATGGAACATAATTAATGACTATGCTAATTTTATATGTTGATTATGCGAATTAATAAAGGATAATGATGGTAACAAATTTTCCATTTTTTTTCATATTTAATCATTAAACTTTTTATTCATTTTCTATTTTCTACTGAACTATTGAAAATGTGAATTATTGAAAATGTTAATATTTTATCCTTATGACTAGTAATAACCGATTATAAAGGTAAAATATGAACAATTTTAATAGTTCAGTGACAAATAGATAATGAAAAAAAGTTTAGTGACTAAATATAAACAAAATCAAAAGTTCGTTTCCCTCTAAAAAAAGTTCAATAATTAAATGTGAACAAACTTTCCTCTTGTATTATAGTTTAGCAAATTATGTATTTTTGTTAAATTTTAACAACGTTTGTTGATGAAGAAATCTATGAAAAAAAACCCCGAAAAAGGTGTAAAAAACTAAAAACGAAACCAATATTATATGTATAAACTATATGTTATAAAACTACGCAATATTATATGTATAAAAATTATCTTAATATTATATGTATGAATTTTGTGTTATAAAATTATGCAACATATAAATTGAAATACATTAAACAATATACATTGTTTATAAAAAAACACATATGTATATTGATACTTTTTATATATTATTATACTTCATGTATTGACATACATCATATTAGTATATTTACTATTAAAAATGATATCGAAAATGAAAGTCAAGTTGTTTAGAATTTAGACATTTTTAATTTACTTGGACACTTGATTTATATTTGAGATTGTATTTTCTTAAAAAGTTTGAATAATTATTGAAATTTATGATTATTTAACTAGACATATAGAGTTAAGTAAACCCTTAACATGTTTTATGAAGTGTTGTGCCCAAACCACCTCATCCATATTACCTTTAAACAAATATTTTTTTTTTAGAAAAAAATAGTTACATATCCAACAATTAAAACGACCTTATTTTTTTTTCTTTCAAAAAAGTCACTCATAATTTTAAAATGTTTTAGAAAAAAAAACAATTCATATTTAAATAACTATTTTTAAAAAAATAAGGCTTTTAATTTTTTTTCTTCAGAATACATCGTAATTTCTGACCATGAAACACAATTTTTTAATAGCTATAGGTGAGAATGATTCATTTTTTTGTTAAACCAAAATCAGATTGAAAATTTTGATTTTTTTATTTTAGAAAATACCAAACCAATGGTTTTTTATTTTGGTTTTGGTTTTTCGTTTTTTTAAATATATTTTTTGGGTTTTGTTTTTTTATTTAATAGATTTATTCATCAACAAATGTTGCATTTAATAAAAATAAATAATTTGTTAAAACATAATACAAGAGGAAGTTTTTTCACATTTAGTCATTGATTTTTTTAGAGGGAAACTAACTTTCGATTTTGTTCACATTTAGTCATTAAATTTTTTTCATTATCTCTTTGCCACTGAACTATTGAAATTGTTCACATTTTACCCTTATGACCGGTTGTTACCGGTTATAAGGGTAAAATGTGAACAATTTCAATAGTTCAGTGGCGAACAGATAATGAAAAAAAAAAGTTTAATGACTAAATGTAAACAAAATAGAAAGTTTATTACCCTTTCAAGTCGTTATCCCATTAATAAATGGCTTAATTTTCTTTCATCCAAAAATCATTCGACATATGATGACTTGAAGTTTATATTTTTTTTAGAGTAAATTACACGAATGGTCCCTATGGTTTGGGTTAATTTGCACGTTTGGTCCCTAACTTTTTTTTTTAACTCGGACCATCCCTATAGTTTGATTTTGTTTCGCGCTTAGTCCCTCCAAGACCTGAAATGACTATATTACCCTCACCTATTTCTTTTCTTATTATTTATTTTTATATATATCATTATTTATAATTTCTTTTTGATTTACTAATTTATGTATATATATTACAATAATGTGCCCACCCATTCAATCCCAATTCATCACCTCAACCACCACCATCGTCTTCTCCGTCTAGCAAGGCCGCCACCATCTTTTCCGGAAAAACCCAAATGTTCAATTTTAACCCTCATGCTACATCTTCGCCAGTCTGTAATTAAAGAAACGATACTCTGGCTACATCTCCTTCATTCGGTACGTCCCTAAACCCTCGTTTGTCGTGGTGGATTCATCAAAGAAGACTAGTTCAGTCACAGAGCAATGAATCTGAATTTACAAAATATTTGACAAACAAAAAACTCAAAAGTGTGAAATACATTGTACAAAAGCACTTCGTAACATCCATACACATACTGGTCGCCCAATTGCAAATTCCAAAACAGCATCTGCTTCAATAAAGTTAAAAATGGCAAGTGCTTAAGGGTACCACCTACCTGGAAGAAATAAAGCTAGTTCAATCCTTAAATTGACCCGAGAACCAAATGGATTCTTTAACTGGCTTGGGAACCAAATCGATCAAGAATCAAAGCCAAAAATAATTAGGAGCAATGAGTGTGGTGTTGACAGTGTAAGAGGTCGGAGGGTTTCTTGCGACTTTTTATTGGCAGCAATCACAACGTATGAAACTCCAATGAAGATGGTGGGTTCAATCTGGTGGGTTCTACAACTAGGGCGGCGACAACGATGGTAGGTTCTACGGCGGCAACAACGATGGTGTGTTCAAACCAACAGCAACATTGACGAGCTTAAGAATTGGGGCTTCAACACAATACGACGAAAATCATGGCGGCGACAACATTGTTGGGTTCAAGAATGGAAGGAAGAGAGAGAGAGCTTTTCATTGGGGTTCAAGGAGTCGACGAGTACAGGGGAGATGGTCCTTAGGGTTCAAAGTTAGTTCTTGATGAAAGAGATATTTGGGTATATCACGATTGTAAAGGCCCTGGAAAACGGTGGGCCATTTGTTTTTTTTATTATAAACAATAAACAAATAACAAATAATAAATTAAATTAAAAAATAACCAAGGGCAGTATAGTCATTTAAGGTCTGGGAGGGACTAAGCGCGAAACAAAATCAAACTATAGGGATGGTCCGAGTTAAAAAAAAAGTTAGGGACCAAACGTGCAAATTAACCCAAACCATAGGGACCATTCGTGTAATTTACTCTTTTTTTTAATGGTGAAAGTTTATTTTATTAAAAGTGAGAAGTTGCTAGAAAAATAAAGATTACATGTGATTATACAAAAGGCCTAGAAAATATGAACGTTACGTATGCTCCGACCTATGACGTATTTAGTACGGAGCATTTAAGAGCGTCTATCTTCTAGCTTTTGACAAAACGTTCTATTTTGAATCAAAAACTTCGTTTGATACTATAAGCTATTAGCGTTTAGTTAAACAAAATGCTACAAACCTAAAACCTATCTCACGTAACATTTAATAAAACGCTACCAGCTACCCCCTACATGTTAGTTTTACCAAACACACCCCTAATTAAACTGTGTTTCTTGGGCCAATTTTTTTTTATCCATATGTAAGAATTTGCCTTTATATCTTCCAAAACCATGTTAGGGTATAGTTGTATGTTACTTGAAGTTCAATTGTACCCATCGGGGTACAGGTCTAAGTCCTATAAATTATAGTCAGAGTCTCCTGTAGGGAGAGTGTGACTTTGTATATAGATCTATACGGGACTGATAATCCCGCACCTAAAATGTTAGCTACAGTTAGGCTGGCATGCCTGGGGTGACAAACGTCATAACATTCCGACGCCTGAAGAATGCTGTAGAGGCCACTAGTCAGTTTAGCATGGTTATATGAAACTCACAACAGTATTAACTAAAACATTTGTTTATAGGATTGACACTACTTCAATGGTTTTATTTTAATTAATGAAACTACTATACACTATAGCTGGTGGTATCCAGTCATTCATACAAAAGTTTTCATACAAACACTACTACTATAGACTACGGCTAGTGGTATCCAGGCATTCATACAAAGGTTCTCATACAAACACTACTATGATACACTACTTTCCTAGTATATAGTACACTAGTACGACATACAGTTTAGAGAAAACCTACATGATATTGTTTTATTCATTAATAAGACTATATATACTATTACAGGGTACAGTAAATACATACATTTTGGTCTTAAGGCCTAAGACTACTTTTCATTACTAACGAAAATATTGGATTTTATGGAAATACACTATAACATTTTCAAGGAACAAAGACAAGCTTTTCATCTCAAAAACATACTTATGAACTCACCAACATAAATATTGATACACTTTCAAAACCACTTGTATTCTCAGGGAACCTGTAGACAGGTACACTCATGGGTTTTGAGAAGACAGAGCTTTTAGAGTCGTGTCTTTTATACTTTTGTTATACACTTTTGATGTCATACAAACTATGTATCGAACAGATGTAAATACTTTACTTTATCAATGTAATGGTTGTGTTTGTTTTGATTACTATTATACAATTGTTGTGATATTGTTCATGACGTCCTCCGCCCCGGAACGTTTCCGCCGTTCCGGTTTGGGGGTGTGACACTAAGAATATAAATATAACTAATCTTAAAAAAAGATAGTTATTGATCTTTAATGGCTTAAATTCTCTCTTATTTCTCTCATATTACACACAAAATGAGCTAAAATGTCAAGAAAAAAAACCTTTATAGCAAGATGTTTCCATATCAATGGACCAATATAACACATGATGACATGCATGCACTTCCAAAGGAGAGGTGTCTCCAGAACTTCAGTTGATCACATACACAAAATAGAAAAGGTTTAATAGATTATTGGAGAAATAAAAGAAAAAAATACATAATACATATGCACATGTCTTCCACCATATCCACCATGTTGATCCTAAGAATTATGTGACAACATTTTGCAATAGATACATGTATAAAACTCCTAATAGAATGATTCATGTATAATAAAGTGTTCATTAAAATTTTGTTTACAAACAAAATCTATGAGCGCGACACTATAAATTGACAAACTTATAGTTGTCACACCTAACACTCGCTTATAAAATCATGGCATTACGCTCCAAACCGCATCCACACACTCTCCTGGTAAAGTGACTGAATTGAGTTGATATTACAAAACCATTAGGTCATACTCAAACTCCACAAATAAAATTAAGTTAAAGAATAAATCAACACCCCAACCAATAACGATTCCTAGTCATCTCTTCTACAATCGACTCTAACCAGTCACGATTGCGATTTTTGGTTGCCGATTGCCATTTATGGATATCGATTGCTGATAAATCCTTAGGGTAACTATCATGGTGGTGGTCAAAGGAAAGGGAATTCAAATCTTAGAAGACTCATTTGTAGATCAAAATGGGAAATCAAAAACCATCCTCTAATGAGAAATCAGAAAACACAAAAACAAACAAACAAACAAACTTTGGACTTAACATGGAACAAAAAAATTTATGCTTTATTTTCTCCAACCAAAAATTTTTCAATGGCCATACATATTCAAACCCTTACAATAAACTTCAGAAAAAAGCCACATCATTCAAATAATCAATGACATAAATCCTCCTATCATCAAAATATAACAAATTCATGGATCAAATGTGAAGGAAACATTTGTTACCTCATTGAGTAGTTTCATCGAACACTTGGTGTTCGACTGAAAGCCAATGAATCTCCTCGAACCTTTTCCTAATATTTAAACCATTTTGAGAACAGTCATAGGTGCTTCTTATGGTGTGCAATATAGGTCTAATGGAAAAAACATTTCTCTACATTTCTTTCAGTGCATCAAAATCCACAGACAAAAGGAAAATGGAGAAAATGTTGAAGAATGTTCAAGACATTGCATGAAACTACAAAATGAAACCTAATTTTCACTTCCCAATGGTTGAAGCAAGGCAAGAGAACACGAATTTTTGAGTAAACACCTGAAATTATAAGTGTAATACGAATCATCACTTGAAATAAACTGAGATTTAAACATGTAGAGAGAAACCTACATCAGTACAACAATCGAAGGTGGGGAAGGTGGTAGAAGGTGGCGAAGCGATGTCGAAATGATTTGTGAAAAAAACCTACACCTTCAATTTTGTATAAGATTAGTTTGATGAGTTGTTGTGATTTAGATGGAAATTATATATGAATTCCTGATACTCTATGATTTCCTGCTTTCTTAGGATTTTATATGATGAAGATACGTAGGATATACAATTGAGGGGAAAATAAAAATGTAAACACTTAACAATATAAATAGAACGGAGAGGAGAAAACTTAGGCGAGATTCTCGTTGATGCCATTCCTGATTTTAGGTTGAAGAATTATTCAAGATAAGTTTTATTGCTGATTTTCCAAATTTATAGTAGCAAAGGGTAATTACGGAACTTCACTTGGAAAGTTTGAGCAGGAAAATTAGATTGGGTAGGGCTTAGCAATTGTCATGTTGCAATTGGGTACTTATTTATTAGGGTAGAATATATGGTAATTTTTTTATCAACAACCTCTGTTGAACGCTTTCTATATGAAACAGCTCCAAGAAGTACAAACCTGCATGGGTTCTGTAAGTACAACACCGTCTCCAATCAAAAACAGGAAAAAAAAAACCCAGATAAACCATAACATAGTATATCATTGGCCATATAATATTAAATTAACACAATAAAAGCTACAAATGAAGAACCTAAAAGTCGTAATGTCAAACCTCTTGGTGAGCTTACTTGATGCATTTGTTTTCTATTTTACACTTATCCAAAGTATTAAGAAAGTATTTATACACATGGTCAGTAACCTTTTCGGAGAAGAACCATTAAACGTACAGGGAGGATAATATTATAATAAAATACCCAAACATAAAATCAAATTCAATGTTATAGGTGATAAAATAGCAATTTGGATTCAAACTTCAGATCCAAAAACTCATATCAAACATTCGAATCCAACAGACAAGTTACTTGAAACATTCTTGTAAAATTTTCATTCAATATGATCAATAGGTAAAAGGTAACATTTAGGAATATAAAAACCTAAGCATGTATATATTGCAAAAAATGGCCAAAGCCCTAGTGGTAATACAACAACAGTTCCATATACTACATAATATAGGATCATTTATTGTTATTATTGTTCTGTCTATAACATAAATCATAATTCTACTAACTTAAAATAAGAATCTTGTATTGTATACTCTCCAATGAAATGAATAAATATTTCATGTTTTTTTGTTCTATGGAATATATAAACCATAAAATTGTAGTCTTTTACTTATACTCGATACACCACATTAAAACACCTAGTTAGCTACAATTGATTCGCTAATGACAAATCACTAATAAAATCTTAAAAGTTATTTAAAAACTTAACCAATCAAATTTAATGGAAAAATAATAACAATCAGATCCAGGTCCTTGTATGTATGTTATATATGTGAATATAAAACACGGGAGAAAGAAATTCTAACATGTTCTTCTGTCGCTTTAAATAGAAATGTGAGGTTATGGAGTGTCTGTCAATGATGCGATGGTGGATATTAGTGGTGGCCAACGGTTTGGTAAGCAGGGGTCATTTCATTCTAGCAGTAATGCGAGATAACTGGTGTGATGCAACGGTTTGATGGAAAGAGAAATGGAAGGATGTGACAGGGGATGCAATGAGTGGTAGCGGAAACGATAGTAGAGAGCTTTCATGATAGAGGCGGTCGCGGCTAAGTATGGCGGTGGCGGGTGTTCGTGGATTGAAATATGGGCGGATGATGGTGCAAACGACGGCCATGGAAGATGAAATCCAGGGTTTTGGAATAATGTAAGAGGTAGAGAGAGGGTAGGGACTGTAGGAGCGGATGTGAATGTGTAAGCGGAAAAAGTAGCGTTGGGGTTGTATTGTGAAAGACGGAGAGAAAGATAGCAAGGGAACAAAAGGAGAAGTAAGAGGGAAAATGAAAAGATAATGTTATGATAAGGGCTTTCGATACAGGAAAAAGGGATGAAAGAAGCTATTGTACAATGTGTGGTGTAAATGGTACAATTAGCTACACGTGTTGTTTGTTTTTTGAAACGAAAATTCATAAAATTTGCGGACCATCTCTGCTGTTTGTTTTTTTGAAAAAATTAATAAAATTTGCAGACCATCTCCATAACCCGTTGCAGCAGAAGAGATGGATCAAACGACTACAACCTATAATAAGAAACATGTTTGTTTTTAACATCTGCAGACTGTTGCAGTAAACTGAAATTTAAATAAACAAGACAAATATTCATATATTTGCAACATTATATATAGTTCAATACATATCGATTGAAGGCAAACGGGCAACAAGCTGCGCCGCTAACCCTTTTTGGATAGCAAAACCAATTCTTTTGAAAACTACATTTGTGGATCTAGGAGATATGACATTAGAATGCATGACCCGTTGGACTCTATTGAGGAGCTCCACCGCATCTGGTGCGAGAAAACCAAATGTATCGAATGCAAAAGGAACAAACACATGTTCATTTGCTATACATGCATTCTGGTGCTTTACCACCTTGCACGTAGCGGCTTTCAAAGCGGCATGCCCAGCTGTGAAACCCCGCGCTCCCCAAACTAACGAGAGGAGAGACCCCAGTAAGATCCACGCACGCGTGCTTCCCTCCTATCCATCCAAAGACCAAAATGTCAGCTGATCTAAGTGTGGACCTTCCATCCTGCGGGTCCGTCAAAAAGTTCACAGGCGCTTCTTTCTTCACCGAAATACCAGCACGCCGACAAGCATCAAAAAGAACATCCTGAACCACATCATGTCTATACTTGAAAACCAGGGAGCTCTCTACAATGAACCGCGTGTTCCCCAAAGGTATCCAAACATGCCTTGCGACAAACTGGACATATCTCGTCAATTGGGAATATGGGAATCATGAGGCGGTAACGAAGGATAGTTCGGTACTACACAGGAGACATATGTTGGCCAAGACCATCAATAGGGATAGTTAGCAGAAAATCCTGAGCATGAGGCGCCCGCAGACACTCAAAGACTGCTTTCTGTCTGACAGTCATGTCAAAGTCGACTTCCATATCTTGGACGATTTTGCTAAAAAGGGCACACGCCAAAGCTTTTTGGGATTTAGGGGGGCGGTGTCCTTATTAGTGAAACTGCTACAGTCAAATCCCAGAATCGTATTGTGAAGACGAGTCATAGCACATAGGTAATCCGAGTCCATACCACATACGCCACTGTCACGTAATATGTGGTCTTGTAATGCCCAAGATTGGGCCCTCGAGGCTACAAATGCGTAGGAGGAAACCTCGTAGGCCGAGTACAAACCCAAACCAGCAAAACGAATAGGTAAGGAAGCCAGGCACCACTGAATGTCTCCAAAGAAGGGGCCTCCACAAACCACTATATCCTCGATAGACCTGCGCAATCCTTTGTCAAAGAATAACGCTGCCTCTTCTATGTGTATCGGCTGGCATGTCCTTAAACCAAAGAAAAGTTTTGCAATGCCCATACATGATCGAAGCAAAAGGAGCTCACTATGCGGGTCACATAGTTGTGGAAGAAGGCCCATCAAATCAACAGCATTGACCGCTCTCTTCATGGCCAGCCCGCTAATAAACCCTACGTCTCTGCTAACAGCCCCCCCAAGGAGCTTCACCCCCAAAGAAGGTCTCCCTATATCCATTAGGAATAAATCGGCACGAAGCTTCCTACCATCACAGGAGGGCCAAAAAATCTCCGTTTTCTTGATGTTCAACTCCAAACCCAAACCTGGACCATGCAACCGAATTATGTTCAACACTCTAGCCACCTCCTCTGAATCCCCAATGAAAGTCCCATCATCTAGATACCAAGCATGGAGGAGGAGCTTACAATTGTCTCTAATCTTTTGCACAAGCGAGTGCAAAACGAGGTCAAAAAGAAGAGGGCCCAAGGGGTCACCTTGTTGCACCCCAGTGGCAGACCATCTATGTTGGGCTCCGATATAAAGTCTCGCTGCTTGCCCGTACAAGAAGTTCACCAACAAAGAAATGGAAGGGCACATCTTCTTAACCTCGTGGAGCAATGATGATCGATCCACCAGGTTAAAGGCATTCGAAAAATCCACAGTCAGCATTAGAAGAGACCCATCAGTAGGGATGGCAAAAAAGCCCGAACCCGATGGGGAAACCCGAAACCCGATCATTTCGGGTCGGGTAATGGGTCGTTATTGGGTTTTTTATCGAGTTCGGGGTAGGGAGTGGGTTATCCTCGCCCCGACCCGCCCCGCCCCGATTATATATATATATATATATATATATATATATATATATATATATATATATATATATATATATATATATATATATATATATATATATATATATATATATATATATATATATATATATATATATATATATATATATATATAATGTTCAAAAATTTTTGCTGTTAATTGTACGCGTTCAAATATAAAATACTTATTGTGGGCAATTTTTTTAGTTATTAACAATCTAGTGTTAATGATCATTTTTATGTGTTTTGACGTATTAAACAAAACTTAAATCAAATAATTTTTAATATAACGTCCAGTTTATTTTATTAAAGTGATGCATCATGTTTTTAATTTAAAATAGTTGCTAGAACATGTATATTTTATAAGACATTGGGGTACCCTAAAAGAGAATAAAGATTTCGTTATCAATTGTTGTAAACCCGATAAGATACCTGAAACCCGACGGGGAAACCCGAAACCCAATGGGATGCCCCGATAAGATACCCGAAAGTTATCGGGACGGGTTTGGGAATCCATGCCCCGCCCCGAACCCGCCCCATTGCCATTCCTACCCATTAGCATGGTGTTCACTCAACACCCTATTGGCACTGTGTAACACAACCTCAGCACCGCCAGATACACCAACCCCGAACTGAAAATCATTAAGGTACTTGGCCATTTCTGTAACATCCCAAAAATACGAACCAAAAAAAAAATTTGTTTTAATAGTAATAAAACCATATACTGAACGTCACATCATAAAACCATGTGTCAAATATCTCAACCCATAATAAAATGTCATGAACATTTGTACCAAATCAAACTATGAATCAAAACAATCTCCCAGGAAAAGACTGAAGCGGTGGTGTATGCGATGCCATCATCCCGAGCTCTTCCCTTTACTTGCGGAAGTACCTGAAACCAAAACTGAACTGTAAGCACAAAGCTTAGTGAGCTCCCCCAAACTACCACATACCATACATAACATAAAAAGCATCTACTGGGCCTTGCCCAATGCATCGAACCGAAGTCCGGAAACTAACCAGGGCCTTTCCCTCTGCATCGGACCGTAGTCCGGAACTGATTGGGGCCTTGTCCCCTACATCGGACCGAAGTCCGGAACTGACTGAACATAACAAAGCATAAACATATCAGCTAACATGGATACATATACTGCATACTTCATCGGAACATAGACCGAAACACATAACACCAAACATGCTTGAATCACAAAGAAATCAAGCACCCTAACTACTGCATCAGACTGAGGTCCGAAACTACTGCTAATTAAATGAGCCGGAATTATGGTCGTGGACCCATTCCTACTGGAAGGAAGACTCACCTCGTAACCTAGCTGCTGAAAGGACTACTCCGGAATCTGTCTGCTGCGGCTCCGGTTTCACCCCGGCTACAATTTCCATAAGCACCATCAATCAAATACTGATAATAATATTGAGGGTAAAATGACTCTCTTACCCCTGGTCCAATTCATCCTAACTGTCAAAGTCAACATTCAGTTGACCTGACTCGTCGAGTTGGGTCGCCAACTCGTCGAGTCCTTACTCTTACTTTCTTGATTCTACTCGCTACTACTCGTCGAGTTTTGGCACAAACTCGGCGAGTTCCTCTTTGTTACTAACACTCCGACAATCTGCATCCGACTCGCCGAGTTGTATGAACAACTCGTCGAGTTCTTCCTCATCAAATGAACATTCTAGCTGTGACTCGCCGAGTTGTATGAACAACTCGTCGGGTCTGTTCTTAAGGCATGAAGATTGCCTTGGACTCGTCGAGTCTTCCACAAATGAGTCTAACCCTCTAGCTCACCGAGTCCATCTCTCACTCACTGGTTCCACTCAGCATAACTCGAAAAAGGGAAAAACAGGGGACTCGCGACTCGACTCGCCGAGTCTGAAGAACGACTCACCGAGTCGTATATATGCAAACACTATATACTCGATTCTGCTTGAAACCCGTCCATACCATTCATAGATCTGGGTTCCTGGGACTTGATTAACACGTAACGTTTCCAACTTTACGTGTAAATAACATCAAATGAAGGTTTTAAGGTTCAAAGCACACTAAAAGATTCGATCTAGAGCTTCCATGAAAAATGGATCCATAAAGGTGCTAGATCTAAGCTTCTGGAATTCAAACCTAGTTAGATCCGAAGGCTAATCAACTCCATGAGTCCTCTATGCTACTACTAAGCCAATAAATGGTTCAAGAATAGCTTTAATGGCTTCAAAAAGAGGATTTAAGCGTAGAAACAGAAAAGGGCCAAGATATACCTTACTATCTTCTGAAATTCCTCAAAGATCTAGGATCTCCTTCTTCTCCTCTTGATCTACCTTCCTTCTTCTCTCAAAATCTTCAAAGAACACACCAAAATCACACAAAAATGCAAAGGGGGCTCTAGGGTTTCGAGAATGATGCTCTAAGGGGTGATAGGGGCTGACTTGTGGCCTCAAAAGTTGTTTAAATAGGGTGCAAACCCTTGAAATTAGGTTTTCATCCAGACTGGCGGACTCGCCGAGTCCGGAATATCGACTCGCCGAGTCGCCAACTTAAACGTGCTTGAAATCCCGACTCTACTCGACGAGTCCAGCTACTGACTCGTCGAGTTCTCCTTAAAACTTGAAGAAAAATAAAGGTAAATATATAAATATCATACCAGAATTGGGGTGTTACAACCCTCCCCCACTTGTCTCTGACTTCGTCCTCGAAGTCTGCTGCCGCTGAATCTAGGAACAACTTGGGGTAATGCCCCCGCATCTCCTCCTCGGACTCCCACGTCCACTCTGAACTCTTCCGGTGCTACCACTGTACCTTTACCAACTGAATCACCTTGTTCCTCAAGGTCTTCACCTTCCGATCCAAGATCGCAACTAGTCTTTCGACATAATTCATGTTGCTATCAACCTGAATATCCTTAATGGGTACTATTTCCGACTCGTCCACCAAACACTTTCTCAACTAAGAAACATGGAAGGTGTTGTGGATCTGGCTAAGCTCTGACGGGAGATCCAACCGATAAGCAACCCGACCCACCCGGGCCAAAACCCTAAAAGGACCAATGAACCTGGGGCCCAGCTTGCCCCTCTTCCGAAACCTGATAACACCCTTCCAGGGTGATACCCTCAGGAAGACCATATCGCCCACCTGGAACTCCAAATTTGAACGCCTCCTATCGGCGTAACTCATCTGCTGACTCTACGCAGTCTGCAGTCTGCCACGAACCTGCTGGATCAATTCTATCGTCTTGAGCACCACTTCGGTGCTTCCAATGACTCGCTGACCGACCTCTCCCCAACAAATCGGGGTCCTGCACTTCCTCCCATAGAGCATTTCGAAAGGAGGTCGATCGATACTTGTGTGGTAACTATTGTTATACGAAAATTCCGCTAACGGAAGATACGTATCCCAACTGCCACCGAAGTCTAGAACACATGCCCGCAACATGTCCTCGAGAGTCTGAATCGTCCTCTCGCTCTGTCCATCCGTCTAAGGATGGAAAGTGATGCTAAAATGGAGACGAGTACCCATCTCGTCGTGAAACCGCTTCCAGAATATGGAAGTAAAACGGACATCTCGGTCTGACACCACTGAAACAGGCACTCCATGACGTGCCACCACCTCCCTCACATAAATATCAGCTAACTTTTCTGCTGATATACTCTCCTGGATCGGTATAAAATGAACACTCTTCGTCAACCAATCCACAATAACCCATATAGAATCCACTCTACGCGCAGTCCTGGGAAGCTTCGTGATGAAATCCATGATAATGTCTTCTCATTTCCACACCGGAATGTCTAACGGCTGCATCTTGCCGTGAGGTCTTTGGTGTTCTGCCTTAAGCTTCCTGCAAGTTAGGAACCTCTCCACATACCAGGCGACATCCCGCTTCATGCAGGGCCATCAATAATAGGGTTAAAGATCTCTATACATCTTCGTCGCCCCTGGATGAATGGAAAATCGAGACTTATGAGCCTCATCCATCAACACTTGTCGTACTCCGCCCCAGTACGGCACCCAAACTCTCCCGTGAAGGGTCAACAATCCTCTACTGTCATAGTCAAAAGAAGCTACTCGGCCCACGATCCTCTCACACTTCTGTCTCTCCTCCTTGAGGCCCTCTACCTGCGCCTCCTTGATTTTCTCCAATAATGGAGTAATCATCGTCATCCTCAAACAAATATCTCTAATCGGGGCCGCTACTGGCTTGCGACTCAAGGCGTCGGCCACTACGTTGGCCTTCCCTATGTGATAAAGGATCTCATAGTCGTAATCCTTCAACACATCTAACCATCGCCTTTGCCTCATGTTCAGATTCGACTGATCCATGAGGTACCTCAAGCTCTTGTGATCCGTGTAAATGGTACAACGGACCCCATAAAGGTAATGGCTCCAAATCTTGAGGGAAAACACCACTGCCCCCAACTCTAAATCATGTGTAGGATAATTAGCCTCGTGAGGCTTCAACTGTCTCGAGGCATAAGCTATCACACGGTCTCGTTGCATCAACACTGCTCCCATACCTGTGATCGAGGCATCACAGTAGACTACGAAATCCTCTATTCCCTCTGGCAGGGTAAGAATCGGTGCCTCGCACAATCTCTGCCTGAGGGTCTCAAACGCTACCTGCTGCTCAGGCCCCCAACGAAACGCTACCGACTTCTTGGTCACCCGGGTGAGCGGTACTGCTATCTTGGAGAAATCCTGGATGAATCTCCTGTAATACCCTCCCAAACCTAGGAAACTCCGAATCTCGGATGGAGACTTCGGAACCTCCCACTGCATCACAGCCTCAATCTTGGCCGGATCTACCAAAATACCCTTCTGGTTGACGAGGTGGCCAAGGAACTGCACCTCGCGCAACCAAAACTCGCACTTGGAGAAATTCGCTCCTCAAAACCTCTAGCACCTCTCTCAGGTGCTCCTGATGTTGCTCTTGAGTCTTGGAATACACCAAGATATCGTCTATGAATACTATCACAGACCGATCCAGCATCGTCCTGCACACGCGGTTCATGAGGTCCATGAACGCGGCCGGAGCGTTGGTGAGCCCAAACGGCATCACCACAAACTCATAATGACCATACCTGGTCCTGAAGGCAGTCTTCTGCACATCCTCGCCTCTGACCCGCATCTGGTGATATCTGGAGCGTAAATCGATCTTGGAGAACCAAGACGCTCCCTGAAGCTAATCAAACAAATCATCTATCCTCGGAAGTGGGTAACGGTTCTTCACCGTTACCTTATTCAGCTCCCGGTAATCTATACACATACGGTGTGACCCGTCCTTTTTCTTCACGAATAAAATCAGTGCACCCCAGGGCGAACTGCTCGGCCTGATAAATCCCTTGTCCAGCAGCTCTTGCAGCTGCGTAGACAACTCCTGCATCTCTGGGGGAGCCAACCGATACGGTGCCTTGGCTATCGGAGCCGCACCAGGGATTAGGTCAATCCCGAACTCAACCTGTCTCTCAGGAGGTACCCCCCGCAATTCCTCTGGAAATACATCCGAGTAGTCTCGCACCACCGGAACATCATCAACTGTCATCTTGCCCTTCTCCCGGGCATCTGAAACATAGGCAATATAGTCGACGCAACCCTGCTGAAAGTAGCATCTTGCTCTCGCTGCTGAACACAGAACTAGTCCGTGCTGTGGCTTCTCTCCCTGAATCACTAACTCTCCCCCACTGGGAGTGCAAACCTTCACCAACTGTAGCTCACAATCTATAATCGCCCCATTGGGGCTCAACCAATCCATGCCTACTATGACCTTATTCCCTCGCAATGGAATAGGGACCAAGTCCACCGGAAACTGCTCATCGAATAACTTCAGAGAACACCCTCTGTGCACCCTTGCAACCCTAACGGTCCTATCAGCTGCTATCTCAACCTCAAGTGGACAATCTAGCTCCCTTGGAGCTCTGCTAAACCTCTTGCTAAGTGCAAGAGATACGAATGATCGGGTAGCTCCCGAATCAAACAATACTATAGCTGAGATGCCGTTCACCGAGAACGACCCTATACAAAACATATAACCATAAGAAACAATAAAGAAATAAATACTGAGATAAGGGAAAAATACATACCCGTCACCACATCAAGAGTCGCTCGCGCCTCCTCTGCTGTTAGCTGAAAAGCCCTACTCTTCGCCACCGGCATCTCGACTCGGCCCTGACGGCCATCTGAAATCCTCAAAGTAGCAGGAGCAGGTGCTGACACCTTCCCCGCTGCCGCTAAACTCGGACACTGGGACTTTTTATGTCCCCTCTAATTGCACTGGAAGCAAATCAGATCTGATGTCGCAACGGTGGTAGTAGTGGTTGTACAATCTCTACTCATATGCCCAGTCCGGCCGCACTTGTAGCAGCCGACACTCCCTGCCTTGCACGCCCCATCGTGCAATCTCCCACACTTGCCACACCGCGCGTGGCTCTGCTGAATCCTAGCTCTATGATCTGAACCCTTGGGCTTTTTGCCCGAATTCCCTGAACCTGGAGCCACCTCCGGCTTCCTCTTTCTCTCCATCTCAAGGTCAATCTCTCTCTCTCGAGCCCTAGCAATCATGTCATCCAACGTCTTACAGCTGGACCGGCTCACGAACTGGCGGATATCACTCTGCAGCATCTCATGATAACGGGCTTTCTTCATTTCCTTATCAATTGCGTACTGAGGAACAAGAAGTGCCCTCTCTCTGAACTTGGCGGTAATTTCCGTCACCGTCTTTATAGTCTGAGTCAACTCCTGGAACTCACGTGCTAACTGCTGCACCTTAATAATCGATGTGAACTCAGCTCTGAACTTGGTAGAAAAGTTTGTCCAGGTCATGGCATCCAAAGTCGCGTCATCCCCAATGGCATGACCAACCTCCTCCCACCAATCTCGTGCCCTATCCTTCAGAAGACAGGACGCCAATCTGACTTTGTCCCCTACGGGACATCTGCTTGTGCGGAATACGTTGGCCACATCTGCCAACCATCTGGTACTCGCAATGGGGTCCCGCGCCCTGTGGTAACTTGGAGCTCCACATACACGGAACTCCCGGAAGGTAAGCGTGCGCGACCTCATCATGGCCGCTACCTCAGCACGGAAAGTGCTCAATCTCTCATCCATCAACTCCAAGATACTCTCCTTGATCGAACCAAAGATCACAGGAGTCTGCTCAAGTATGGTGCGAGTAATCTCTGAAGAGAGAAAATCCCTAGTCTGCTTATCCATCTGCCCGGCCTCCGGGTCTGATCCTGATCCCCCTTCGGCACCTGAACTGCCAACTGCTGGTCGAGGACGCAACACCACCATTATGAAAACACATCAAAATAAATTTCAGGATCATAAATATATCTCGAGGGATCAGTACTATCACAAGTTTCCAGGTCTCGTCTCAGCTTTCTTGATTTGAGTATGGATCCTCTGCTTTCAGTAGTAGTGGCCCATACTACCTTCCATATCTATCCGTACTTTCCTCAAGAACTGCCTTGACTCCACCAAGTCACTTTACAACTACTGATCTCTAATACTACCTTCCTAGGCTTGCCCTAGGGAACTTCTGACGCCACCCAAACCAGTTCTCAGCTGCTGAAGGCCTCCTTGTAATGCCAATTAGCCATTACCTGAATACCATCATATGCGGCGATGCTCGGATAATCCTTTGAGTAAAGATCCGTCCCTACTACGGTCAGACTCATACCGGAGCTGCACAATAGGGCCAAGTCTAGCACTCTGAGATTATTCAACCCTGTTCACATGTGACGTGACGTATTCACCTAATGGCTAACTCCCATCACTCAGAGCCCCACAAAGCACAAAGCAAGCAGCATTCAGACACAAAAAACTACTCAAGCAACTCTATCCTCATAACAAGGACCTATACTAGCATACAATGCTAAGCTCATGATATCAGGCATAACCTAAACAGGCTATCCTACTGTTGCCCACTCAACTAGTATGAAATTCTCATAAAGCTGAAGCACACATATAGCAGGCACATATGGCATCCTCCTAGACCTTAGTCCTATTCTAGCATGTTGTTCTACTGAATACCGAATCTGATAACTCATAACATAAACTTGTATGGGTAATTTGGGAGTACTTACTTGAGCTCGGCTGATCGCATACACCACACCCCTTTTCTCTTTTCAAAGTTCTTTTCTTTCTAAAAATTCTCTTCACTTTTCTAAAGCTCTTTTCTTTTGAAAATATTTTACCACTTCCTTAGTTTGACTTCAGACACACCCGAGAGTGTGCCCGAGTCCCTCAAACCAAGGCTCTGATACCAACTTGTAACATCCTAAAAATACGACCCAAATTTTTTTTTTTGTTTTAATAGTAATAAAACCATATACTGAACGTCACATCATAAAACCATGTGCCAAATATCTCAACCCATAATAAAATGTCATGAACATTTGTGCCAAATCAAACTATGAATCAAAACAATCTCCCAGGAAAAGACTGAAGCGGTGGTGTATGCGATGCCATCGTCCCGAGCTCTTCCCTTTACTTGCGGAAGTACCTGAAACCAAAACTGAAACTGTAAGCACAAAGCTTAGTGAGCTCCCCCAAACTACCACATATCATACATAACATAAAAAGCATCTACTGGGCCTTGCCCACTGCATCGAACCGAAGTCCGGAAACTAACCAGGGCCTTGCCCTCTACATCGGACCGTAGTCCGGAACTGATTGGGACCATGTCCCCTGCATCGGACCGAAGTCTGGAACTGACTGAACATAACAAAGCATAAACATATCAGCTAACATGGATACATATACTGCATACTTCATCGGAACATAGACCGAAACACATAACACCAAACATGCTTGAATCACAAAGACATCAAGCACCCTAACTACTGCATCAGACTGAGGTCCGAAACTACTGCTAATTAAACGGGCCGGAATTATGGTCGTGGACCCATTCCTACTGGAAAGAAGACTCACCTCGTAACCTAGCTGCTGAAAGGACTGCTCCGGAATCTGTCTGTTGCGGCTTCGGTTTCACCCCGGCTACAATTTCCATAAGCACCATCAATCAAATACTGATAATAATACTGAGGGTAAACTGACTCTCTTACCCCTGGTCCAAGTCATCCTAACTGTCAAAGTCAACATTCAGTTGACCTGACTCGTCGAGTTGGGTCGCCAACTCGTCGAGTCCTTACTCTTACTTTCTTGATTCTACTCGCTACTACTCATCGATTTTTGGCACAAACTCGGCGAGTTCCTCTTTGTTACTAACACTCCGACAATCTGCATCCGACTCGCCGAGTTGTATGAACAACTCGTCGAGTTCTCCTTCATCAGATGAACATTCTAGCTGTGACTCGCCGAGTTGTATGAACAACTCGTCGAGTCTGTTCTTGAGGCATGGAGATTGCCTTGGACTCGCCGAGTCAGGGCATTCACTCGTCGAGTCTTCCACGAATGAGTCTAACCCTCTAGCTCACCGAGTCCACCTCTCACTCACTGGTTCCACTCGGCATAACTCGAAAAAGGGAAAAACAGGGGACTCGCGACTCGACTCGCCGAGTCGTATACATGCAAACACTATATACTCGATTCTGCTTGAAACCAGTCCATACCATTCATAGATCTGGGTTCCTGGGACTTGATTAACACATAAAGTTTCCAACTTTACGTGTAAATAACATCAAATGAAGGTTTTAAGGTTCAAAGCATACTAAAAGAGTAGATCTAGAGCTTCTATGCAAAATGGATCCATAAAGGTGCTAGATCGAAGCTTCTGGAATTCAAACCTAGTTAGATCCGAAGGCTAATCAACTCCATGAGTCCTTTATGCTACTACTAAGCCAAGAAATGGTTCAAGAATAACTTTAATGGATTCAAAAAGAGGATTTAAGCATAGAAACAGAAAAGGGCAAAGATATACCTTACTATCTTCTGAAATTCCTCAAAGATCTAGGATCTCCTTCTTCTCCTCTTGATCTACCTTCCTTCTTCTCTCAAAATCTTCAAAGAACACACCAAAATCACACAAAAATGCAAAGGGAGCTCTAGGGTTTCGAGAATGATGCTCTGAGGGGTGATGGGGGCTGACTTGTGGCCTCAAAAGTTGTTTAAAGCGGGTGCAAACCCTTGAAATTAGGGTTTCATCCAGACTGGCGGACTCGCCGAGTCCGGAATATAGACTCATCGAGTCGCCAACTTAAACGTGATCGAAATCCCGACTCTACTCGACGAGTCCAGCTACTGACTCGTCGAGTTCCCCTTAAAACTTGAAGAAAAATAAATGTAAATATATAAATATCATACCAGAATTGGGGTGTTACAATTTCTTTACCCACACCTTTCATGGCAACCTTGGAAACCAGCCGTCTCCATATAGTGCCTACTGCGATCTGACGGATCCCGTTGTCAGGTTTAAGTAGAGGCGTGAGAGGAGCGGATGCAACAAACTCTGCCAAAATGGTTGGACATCTTCCTGCTAACCATAAATTAACAACTGAAGTGATAGCATGTATGAGATCTGTGGCAATAGCAGACCCTTCTCCACAAAGGGTGTCTAGTAGGTGTTGAGCCCTCAAGCCATCTCTCCCGCAAGAAGTTCCTTTAAGGAAGGATTTGATGCAACCGAATACACAGTCAAAGTCTGCTACAAGGGGAGGTTCAGAAATTATGGGGCTCGGCATGGATGGGGGTGGTCTGAAAGGGTGTTTGTCCTCCAAAACTTTAATAGTATCACCATTATATGGTGCAACACCCGATGAGCATAACACTTTCACTACTGCGGTAAAATGACCATCTACAACCTTACGGAGACACTGTCTGATGTTGGTGTTATTTGATGTAGTCTCCTTCTAAAGGATGCCTCCACCCTGTCTCATAGCTCCACCCTCAGGATTGTCTAACATATTTTGAACTAACTTCGTGATACCCCCTCTTTCCCCCATGTATCCAAGGACTGCAGGATGGAGCTTTGATGTAAGGATTTTCTATTCCCAGACCTACATTCTTGTCTATTTATGGGTCTAAACACTTGCAGTGTGCATCGAGGAAGAAGTAACAAACACATCCATGCCTCAACCGAGCCAGGTTGGGCAATCACCTTGTATATAGCGGTCTTCAAAGCCTGAGAGAAAGCAAGACGACAACTATGGGGGATACTCTTGACCGTAGTGATAGGCTCTTTAAAAACACGATCAAGGAGCGCAACATCAAAAACCAAACCTCCAAGGGCATTTGTCACCGACTCTTTAGTTGACGGCTTTAGAATACCGACAATATAACGACCCGAGTCGTCATCCCCAGTAACAAACCTCGCGCGACCATCCGGGTGATGACAATAACGGCTAAGAGCCTGCAAAGTCATACATTTCCCACACATCCATTGACCAAAGGCCTTCAAAGTTTCTTCCACTGCCATGAATAAACCAACATCTCTAGAAAGAGCTTCGCGTAACACACTTTTACGGTCTTCAGTAGGTAAATGATGCCTTTTAATGTGTGAAATCATACGGCCAGTCCCCTTACTTCATACTTCACCACTTGGGCAACAATGGAAGCTTCTGAACGGGCATAGACAAATATCACTCGAACTTGTGGAAGAAGAAGCCATACAAGAGAACAAGCCTCGAGATGAAGCTAAAACTATGAAACAATATTTAACAAGGAAGGGAAGGAAATGGCACACCAACACAATGTTGGTGTGCACAAGAAGCGTCCAAACGAAGCAAACTACATTATCTTGAACAATAAGGCTGCAGCGCGAGAAAAACTGGTTTAGGCATTTTATCAAACACTTGGTGGGCAGCAAAATTGGCTTCTTTGAATTTCATCTTCTTCCATTGAAACATCAACCCAAAATCTCTAATTTAATGAAGATAATCCTCAAAGCATGCCTAACTTAATCCCACCAACCATACATTTCCTCTGATTTTGTAATCAAATTCCGAAATCAAATAGAACTCACGTTGGTTTGTGATTTTTGATGTCAATTGTTTCACTGATTCAACAGTGACAGCGAGAGGTTAAGGATGACGATGACCAATAATCTCGTTCTTCATTTTTTTCTTTCTTTAACATGTTATTATGTCACAACTGAAAACCCGATGGGTCATCATTGCCAATTTGCTTATCTGTTGAAGAGGTGAAGAAATCCTTTCATACACACACAACACCATTACATTACATATGTATGAAAGCAAAGCCTTTTTTCGCGAAACTAATTTTATAAATTGGAAATAGTTCGTAACATCAAAATTTTAATAAAACTATTCTTAAAATTTTAAAGAATAGTAAAAATATCATGTAAAAAAACAAAAATCTAAATTTTTTTTTAAAAAAATGAAAAAATGTAAAAAAAACTATAAGTTTTATTCTAAAAAAACTAATTTTAAAAAACATAAAAAAATAATGAAAAAATTAAAAAAAAATATTGCAAACGATGTCTAAAATAATTACATGTATTACAAAAAATGCAATCGAAACCGAAAATATTATTAACAAAAACGGTAAAAATTATTTAAAGTTTTTTTAAAAAAAAATCAAGTTATAAAAAATTGTAGAAACTATAAAAAGAAATTATATCAAATTCATAAATCAAAGTTTTAAAAAAAAAAAATAAGTTATACCAACTTTGTAAAAATAATCATTTGGAAAAAATGAAAGATGAAGAAGTTTGAAGAGGCAAGTCAACTGCAGCGACGCGCAGAACACGTGTAGAGGTTTTGTAGTTGAAGTCTTCCAAAAAACAAACTGTTGCGAGAATACAAGTGTTGCGCATGTACTGCGTCGCACAGGCCGTCCAAGAGGATAAGCGATAGGGGCATCGTCCATGACCTACTTTTTAAAGGGGTCCAAAATTTCTATGGACTTTATTAATGATATGTTAGAAAAAATCGATCTTGAAGATATCATTAATAATTTTTCATCTAAAAAATCTAGAAAAAATAATTTTCTTTAAATATATGAATTTTTATAATCGAAAATATTATATTTAGGAGCTAGTATAAATAATTTTCTTTCAATTATTGAGTTACTATAAAAAGGTTAATGAAATATGTGTATTTTAACTTTTAAGGCCTTTTTTTCCTCTTTCTTCCTAGGCCCAAAATATGTTTGGAACGGTCCTGGCACCACACAACAAAAAGAATGATCTGAAAAGTTTTTTTTTTTTTTTTTAAATAAGCAACACCTAAATTTGTCTCACAAATGAAAACTTATATTTTGTATATATTTATAATGTAATCCAAAAAAAACTTCAATTTTTAACGATGTAATTCAATTCATGCGCACTGCAATGCTCGCGGATATGTTATGTATTTCAAGTTGTCTATCTTGAAATGAGACAAACTCTCGATGGTTTTCAATATCACTATTAAATGGAAATTAATTATTCATTATAGTTGTTCTTTTTAACTTGAAACTATAGTATCTGTTATTTATCTGAAAAATAAGTAACAAATAATTGAATTAACAAGCTTTAAAAGCGTAATCATAACCGAAATTGTGTGCACTGATTACGAGGCAGTTGGAGCTGCTAAGGCAACCCCACAAGAGGCAGTTCACATTGCCATGAGATAGCCCTAAGGTAGCGCGGTATGCAGACCCAGGCTCATGGTGCAATGGAGCTTGATGGTATTCTATTTTTCCTGGCTAACTTCCGTTCGACTTCGGTTATGTCCTTGCCTTGTGAATTCTCAAATTATTCTCCGATTATCCTCAACACTCAATTTCTTGATTTCGGTCCTCCTCCGTTCCGCTTTAACAATTCTTGGATTCTGAGAGATGGATTTGAAGTCCTTGTGATTGATTCTTGGAATAAATTCAGTGGTTTTGGTCCCCCTGATCGATACCTCTCAAACAAACTCAAATTCCTTAAGGATGCTATTAAAAATTGGCACAGAACTGAATTTGAGAAGGAGAACAAAACTTTGTGTGACCTCAAATCAAAAGTTTTGGATCTTGATCTTATGGCTGAATCAAGGGTGTTGGAGGATTCTGAGGTGGGGATTTTGTGTAACATCCCAAAATTCAAGACTAAAAATTTTCTTTTAATAAAACATTACTTAAAGCAAAATCATCAATCCAAACATAATCAGAGTATTAATTTCCAAAACACATGTTCGTTATCAGAGTAAAACATTTCCAGGCTGTCTAATCTATGGTGTGTGTCATGCGATCACCCCGAGCTCTTCCCTCCGCTACCGGAAGTACCTGAAACCAAAACTGAAAATTGTAAGCACGAAGTTTAGTGAGTTCCCCACCCTACCACATACCATGCATAACCACATACTGCACATACTAGGCCACGCCCGCTATCCTGGGCCTCGCCCGCTACCTCGGGCCTCGCCCGATACAACTGCCCCGCCGCTCCAGGCCCCGCCTGGCTTCGAGCCCTGCTCGGATACAGATCTGTTTCACTTAGGCCTCGCCTGTCACAGGGCCTCGCCCGCCAGCAAATAATAGCACATAAACATATCACCACATAAGCTAAACACATACGAACTAAACCTGTCCTAAGGCCTCGCCTATTCTGGGCCTCACCCTTGTTCTGCTACTGATGAGTCATGGAACCCCGTCCATGCTCCTACTGATTGTGAGATACGGGCCCAGCCCACACTCACTCTTTTCCTAACTCGGGCCTCGCCCCTGATCTGCTGCTAATGAGATGTGGAACACCATCTACACTCTGCTATTGGTGAGTTACGGGACCTCGCCCACACTCACCTCCCTACCAGGCACATACAAGTATCACACAGACAACAAGTATAAGCTATCACATAAATCATTCCTTGGCCACCCGCCCGCTATCATTGGACCTCGTCCTGAATATCATACTAGCATATTGTGCCTAGGGCTAACCCCTGGGTCTTCTACTCATAGCTACATGGGCCGGCATTGTGGCCTTAGACCCATTCACACAAAGGGAAACTCACCTGCACTGGCTGAACTTGCTGATGATCCCACTAGCTGCTGTCCGGCAACTCTCTGAACTCTTGCTCCACTCGCTCCCCGAGCTACCAATATCAATGCAACACTGAGTCTAACTGACCCCCGAAAGACAACCAAGTCAACTCTGGTCAAAGTCAAAGTCCTGGTCAAAGTCAACCTTCCAGGTCAACCCTACTCGCCGAGTCACCCTACTGACTCGCCGAGTTCATATGTTCAGAGTCCTTCCATTCGCGACTCGACTCGCCGAGTCAATCCATGACTCGCCGAGTCTACCGATTTCCGAGTCCTGACCTGTCCAACTCACCGAGTCTCCACTCGACTCACTGATTCGAGTCTCAACTCGAAAGGTTTGGGGTTTCGCGACCTGACTCGCCGAGTCCCAGAACAGACTCGTCGAGTCCAAGACAACCTTCAACAGACTCGCCAAGTTGTTCTTCCAACTCGCCGAGTTCCTGTCCAACTTCATCCGACTCGACGAGCTGTTCATCCCACTCGTCGAGTTCCTCCAAATCTTCATGCTACTCGCCGAGTCCACTCCAAGGACTCGCCAAGTCAATTCAGATCTTCATACATGCAGAGGACTTTTGAGTCATGCATGGACTCCAAACTGTAGATCTACCCTTCCCAAGCCTATTCCTCACGTAAAGTTTCAAACTTTACGTGTAGAGAAGGAGATCTAGGAAAAATACACCATAAACTAGGGTTTAAGGCAAAGAGGCTCCATAATCAACTCAAGGACAGATACTTTATGCTTCTCAAGACCATAATATGCTTAGATCTGAAGTAGCAACTTCAGATCTGGCTTCTAACTCAAATGGATAGCTAATCATGGCTAAAAAGCCCCCAAAACTCACAACCATAATAGATCTAAAGGAGGGAAACGACTTAATACCTTCAATAACTCAGAAATTTTCCCCAATCTTCAGATCTAAGGCCAATCCTTGAAGCTTCAATGATTCCCCTTCTTCTTCTTCTTCTTCCTTCAAATCACTCAAAATGGCTTGGAAGCTTGAATGAGCAACAATGGGGCTTAGGGTTCAATGTTTTGGGTGAAAGAGGCAGTAAAGGAACCCTAGGGGAGAGAATGAGACGTTTAAATAGGCTCCAAGTCCCGAATTTAGGGTTTTCCTCACACAGACCAGAATCGCCGAGTCTCCTTGGCCGACTCGCCGAGTCGGTCACTTACTCCTCGAACCGGATCCCGCTCGGACTCACCGAGTTCCTCCTTGGACTCGCCGAGTCGTTCCTTAAAATTAGGGTTTTCTTTCCTTTCTTGGCCTTCCTGACTTTGGGTGTTACATTTTGAGGGAAAGCGACGTTGAACCTATTAAAAAGGAGGTGCACTTGTTCTTCAGTGAGAAGTTCCGTGAAGAGCATCACTTCACACCCAGTTTTTCCAATCCCTTGTTCTCATCCTTGGCTGATACTAACAGACGCTTTCTCGAGGCTCCTTTTGGCTTGGCTGAAATCAAAAATATCGTTTGGGAATACGGAAATGACATGGCACTAGGACCCGATGGGTTCACTTTCAAATTCCTTAAAGTTTTTTGGCATGTGGTCCAGGATGATATAATGAGATTTGTAAAGCATTTCGAGAACAGTAGGAGGATGTCTTGGGGTAGCAATTCGTCGTTCATTACTCTTCTCCCCAAAGTTAAAGACTCGTTTTCCCTTAGTCATTACCGCCCCATTAGCCTTATTGGTTGTGTGTACAAGATTTTGTCTAAAACTCTCGCTTTAAGGCTCAAACAGGTGATGGGTTCTATTATTGATGAGGTGCAAGCGACTTTCATTGACGGAAGAAACATTGTTGATGGTCCGTTGATTGTTAACGAAATCTGTGCTTCGGCGAAACACTCAAAAACGAAAGTTTTTCTTTTTAGGGTGGATTTCAATAAAGCTTTTGATTCATTAAATTGGAATTATTTGGCTCCGTTATGTCTCAAATGGGGTTCAGGGAGAAATGGAGGCACTGGCTATTGGCTGCCTCTCGTCTGCGCGTGCCTCGATTCTTATTAATGGGTCTGCCTCAAAAGAGTTTTAGTTGTCTAAAGGCGTCTGTCAAGGGGACCTGCTCTCCCGATCATCTTCTTTCTGGCCATGGGGGGTGGGGGGGGCTAAATGTGGCCATGAAATCCGTCTACCGGAAATCGTTGTTTCATGGTGTTAATATTCCAAATAGGGGCCCCTCGATATCGCATCTTTTTCACGCTGATGATGCGGTTTTCATTGGAACCTGGGAGAGCGCCAATTTCTCAAATTTGACGTATATTCTCTCTTGCTTTCATGCGGCTTCAGGCTTAAAGTGAACTTCCATAAGTCCAAGGTCTATGGAGTTGGTGTTTCGGAAAGTGAAATCCCTGGCTATGCGCGGGTTCTCGGATGTGAGGCGGCTTCCTTTCCTTTTAAATACTTAGGAGTTCCGATTGGCTCAAACATGGATCTTAAGAGGAATTGGATGCCTGTCATTGAGAGATTTCATAGTTAACTTTCTTCTTGGATGTCTAAATCACTTTCGTTCGGTGGTAGAGTTACCCTCACGAAAGCGGTCCTTGGTAGTTTACCTTTGTTTTTCTTTTCGCTTTTTAAAGCCCCAAAGTCGGTCATTGAGTTACTCGAGAGATTCCAAAGGAGATTTTTGTTGGGTGGTACCGGGGAGAAGAACTGCATTCATTGGGTTGACTGGATGGTTGTTTTAGGTCCTAAAGCCAAAGGAGGGCTTGGCATTGGTTCATTGTCTTCTCTAAATTTGTAATTGTTTTTTAAATGGATTTGGCGGTTTAAAATGGAACCGGACACTCTATGGAAAAAAGGTCATCTGTAGAATTCACAACTTGTACATGAAACCTATTTCCAATCTCTCCAAAAAAATCCATTCCATGCGTTTGGCATAACATCACAAAGACGATCTCCACGCTTGAAGGCATCGATATATCTCTTTGTTCTGTTTTGAAACTTCAAGTTAGGTCCGGTAAGTAGGGCTGTTCGCTATTCGGATAAAACCGAATTATCCAATTGGACAATTTGGATTGGACTATTTGGGTCGGATATTCTGATTTTTGGATTGGTTTTCAACAAAACTGAATTATTATTTTGGATTTCGGATTAGTTTTGGTTATAAAATAAGAACCGAATATTCCAAAAAAACCGAATAAACATTTATTATTTATCTATTTATAATATATATCTATAGTTATTTATTAATTTTGTAATTTATTTTTTCAAATAGGTTCAAAGCGTTTCACCCGATAAAAAAATATTAATATGCATTTTTTCTCAAAAGTTTAGTATCTATAAAATATTTAACTATAATATATCTTCTTATTAGTTGTTTATAAATTTCAAATCACAACAAAATTATTTGTTTTTGCTTCTTGTGTAAAGTTGGATAATATTATAATTATATGTTGTTTTAAAATGTTTCGGTTTTGAAAACCGAATTATAAAAACCCATCTAACCGAATTGTAATTGGATCGAATCGGGTCGGATTTGAATTTAGATTGGACAATTTGGATCCATGTTTTGAAAACCGAAATCAATTTGGATTTACTTGATTGGATCGGATCAAACTGATTCATCCAAACGAACACCCCTACCGGTAAGGACATTCTTTTTTGGCTCGATAACTGGAGAGATTGCGGGAATCTCGCTTCAAGGTACCCACATATTTTTGGCTTAGATAAAAGGAAATCGTGTTGTATTAGTGATCGGCTATGTAATAGAGGAGGCGGTTGGGAGTGGAAGAGGCAGCCTAGGCAATAGGCAACAGGTGGAAATTGTCGAATTTCAAGCCTTGAAAGACGAGGTGTCGACTTTCGTGCTTAGAGATTCCGCTGATGTTTGGAAATCGCCCTTGTCTGTTGATGGAAAGTTCTACGTGCATGGTCTTAGGTCGTTGATAGATTCCTTCCTAACGGCTGAGATGTATAATGTTATGCCTATAAAAATAAATTGTTTTGGCGGGCTTGCATCGGTAGAATCCCTATTGCTTGTGCTCTCGCTAAGAGAGGTGTTTCTGCCCATAGTAGCGAATGCTTATGGTGTACATGGGAGGCTGAAGATGTGGATCACCTGTTTGTGGGTTGCTCTTGGACTCGAGATGTTCTACAACAGATTTTGGGTTGGTGCAATATTCCTTAGCGAAATTTCGATTCCATCCGGGAGCTTATCGTTTTTGCTTCCAAGCAATGGCGAATCTAGAGCAAAAAGTTACGTGGTCCCTCATACAAAATTAGATAGGTCATTTATATTTTTCAATACTATAAGGTAGGTCCTGATATAAGTGTCTATATAATTTTTATAAAATATTAAAACTTAGGTAGGTCCTAGGACCCACCTGGAGTATATGTGGCTACGCCACTACTTCCAGGTGGGGTAATTGTCTGAAGAAATGTAAAGTTCTTTTGGCCATTTTCTATGGATACATGTGTATTTGGAGAGCGCGAAACAACAGACTTTTCAGCAAGGATTGTATCTCTAAGGCAGGTGTGTTTGATAATGTTATTTCTCTTGTCTTTAGTTAGGTTAAGCATAGAGGGCCGTTTGTAAACTGTATTTGAGTGGAGTGGTATATGGTATGTCTCTCCCTTTAACATTATGTAGTGTCTGTTTTGTTTGTTTTCTGCAATGCCTTATTCTTTTAGGTTGTGGTTTAATAATAACTCTCCGTTTCCAAAAAAAAAAAAAAAGGATATCATAGTAACTCCAATTTAGACGTGTAATATATAATTTCAAAGCTGTATTTAAAGAGAACTAAACTCGGTTGGTCATCACTGAAATGGTTATTAAATATCCCGATTTGCACGTATCCAAAATTAATAAATCATATCATATTTTCTATTTAAAGATGTTCATGTTTGTCATCACATATTCACATACCATGATGGTCTTTGATATCAAGAGGTCGGTGGATAATCGACATCACTTGCTAACAAATTGTTAATACTATGGACGACCGGCGAGTGGAAAAACCGTCGTCCAAATCTCAGTCGTTCAAACTCTCAAACCCTCATAAACTCTCTATTTTACAGTTAATTAGAGGTTTTCAGCACACGACTTTCCCACCTCCCACATTCCTACGCTCCATCTTCTTCGTCTACCACATAATAGAAACCGCCATGTTCCCCCTACTCTCTCGGAACTCAATGCATATAAATGGAGATCTATTGTGATATAGAACAGACGTCTCCTTTCCCACCGATCAAGCTTCCGCATGATTATTATCCCTCCGCCTTTCCCTGCGAATACGCTCCCACATCCCATAATCAAACTCCCGAAACTGCCTCCTTCTAGTCCTACCGACACCATATTCCTACCAACACCATTAAATTGGAATCCCTAGATGCTCTTGTCATCGAAATAGCCAAATCAAAGATTCATCTCATTTGCTTCTTCTTATTATTTTTAGTGATCAACGATGGAACATAAATCGATAACAACTGGATGCCAACAAAGAACATCCTACTAAAGACATCAATTGCAGAGTGCGGCTACTCCCTTCTCGTCCAACGACCCACCAACTCCTCCGTGCCTCCTCTTCATCGTTGCAGCGACCCCAAATCCCCTTGTCTGCCAATGATGGCCCCATGGCATTTCGTGGGCGTTGATCAAGGTTTTCACCTTCATCCCTTTTACTCCAACAGGTCTGATACATTCCTCTAAAAAAAGAAAAATAATTTCTTATTCTTTTATTATCATCATCTTCATTGCTACTTGACATGTAAACAATTAACGCAAAACTAATACCAAGTTACTGGTTGATTATTGGAATAATTAAGGTCAACTGGGGATCCAAAATATTCCTTCATTGCACAGGTAATGTGTAATTCCTTCAATTTAAGTTTCAATCGTACCAAAATTTGTGTTCTGTTACGATACTATTTCACTAGAAGTTTGAAATTTAAAGCTCCTTAACAGTTATTTTCCTATGATTTGGGTTCCATAGAGGCAATGTTAAGACTAATATTGGCAGTGAGGGAGTATCCGATTAAAATATTACAGATTTTGTTTCTACATTTTACATACTTTTTTAAAGTTCTAGAAACTAAACTTGTATATATAGTGTTAAAGATTTTCCTATGATTTGAGTTCCACATGACAAAGATCCCATCAACATATACCCATTGTTGGTTCAAGATTTACCCTTTTAAGCATTTTCTTTCTAGATTGATAACAATTGGATTGTTTTGTTCTTGTATTATAAAGTGTAATGGTTTAATCTTTGATTGGTAATTGGTTTTACTCTATTTGGTAGAACTTGGAACCATTTTATGTCGATTGATAATTCTTGATCACGCATCAATGTATCTTCTGTGAAGTTCTTGTGTTAATTGGTGCAGATGTTGCTCAACCAATAGTGTTAGATAAACATGTGGTGTATGTAATCCACCATTATAATTCTTACCTCATCTTCTTTGCCTTTTGGGAATGACTGGAGTATTTTATTTATGTATGTTGCTTATGAAAGTGGTCATGATCGAGATTCATTATGGATGACCTTAATGCTTTAACAACAGCCAAGGTCTCCTTTAATGTGGCCCTAAACAGAGCATTTTTGTTTTTTAACCGATTTTCCTTGAGAATGTTTGGAAAAGTGTTTGCACTTGCGGGTTGTACTTAAGAATCAGGTACCTAATATTTTATATGAACGCGAAGTTATATCATATGAATTACTAACAACCAATATTGCAATTTGAATTAACATTAGCAGAAATATTACATACTGTTCTTGAGGGATTAATGGTTTCTTTTTACATGTTAAACCCATGAATATTTCCCATATGGAAAATCATCTAATAAAACCGAAATTGATGAAATTTTGGACATCACCACGATACACTATTGAAGAATGATCAGGTAAATAGATTTATTTAAAGATAGCTGATCCATGTTTAATTGTTATTGTCAAGTTTCAGTTCTATAATCAAGTTGTTTTTTATGTAATTTCACATTCAGGTAAAAATATATATTATGTTGCATTTTATAGAATAAAAAAATCACACAATAAGTAAAGTAACTAAAAGTTCAGTGCATAACTAATTATTAACAAGTCTACAAAAAATTGATAAATAGCAATAGTTACTAATGTTGTTACAACTGACAATGTTTTGCAAGGACTATTCATTAATCTAATATGATGGATATACTCTATGTAATAATTAGTACAATTCATATTTAAATTATAACTAGGGTTTGGATCATCCATGTGTTGCTGCGAAGGCTCCGGTATGTTAAAAAACGCAGTTTGACACTATATATACAACGAATACGATTAAATCATATAAAGTGGAGCACAAAAATATCAAAATAAAACATGGATACAAACAATTGACTTGAAAATATAGTAAGGGACCAAATTAATAAAAAAAAAAGATTATTAAAAAATTATATAAGGTGCCAAAATGTAACTTTTAAATATAGTAAGGGACCAAATTATAATGTATAAAATACTAATAATTTAACTTTAAAATTATAAGGTTAATTAAGGAGAAAATATAAATATATATAAACTTTAAAATTATAAGGATAAAAGTTATTACATCAAAATTAGTTTAGGGGTACAAAATATAAAAACAAATAAAAATAAAGAGAGGAAAATGAAAAAAGAAATGAAAGTATGAAATCTTTTGCTGCTTACGGCGAGAATGAACAGTGAATCCTCTCACATACCAATTTTGGTAATTAATATATATATATATATATATATATATATATATATATATATATATATATATATATATATATATATATATAATGTACTTATGAACTATTTTGTATTTGTATTTTTTTGGGTTAGCTTTTACATTTTTTTTTTCATTTTCATTATGTATTACATGTAATTTTAATGAAAGATACATGGAAACAACACATATAACAATGTTTGTTACATGGCAAATATGCAACTGGGTAATAAAAGGAGATCCTGTTCATGGTTAACAGTGGGACATCAAGCAAACATCACCTATTGGTTTTATATGTTTACTTTGCAACCCCAACATGCATTGTTTATTACATTTTCTGTAAGGTTTTATTCAAATATATAGTTATTCTAATTTTTTAGTTATTTTAATTATTTGATTAGTTTAAGGTTTGCTTTTTAGTATATGTTGATCTTTTCAGGAGGATTTTTATGAGGTTGTTCGTTCGGAGTATAAGATTGATCCTTTGAGGTGTATATCAATGCAAGGTGTGGATAAAAGTCGTTGTAACCAGTTTTCTACCATTTATGCTGTTACCAATCATATTTACATGTAGATTATTGCATACAAATCCTTGTGGGACATATTATATTTGCTATCCCAATGATTTTGGTTATAACTTTTTTACTTAAATGATTTGTAGATAAAGATTCGTTTTGCAAGTTCATTAAGTTATCTCATGCAAATCACTGCTTCATTGATAGAAACCTGGTAAACACAGTTATCTTTTCAACCAATTAAAAGCAACAAACTTATTTGTTTAACCATTAATAACAATGCACTTATCTTTTTAATCGTTCATAGCAATGTACTTATCTTTTTAACCAATAATAGCAACATACTTAATTCTTTTTAAGCAATACTAGCAACTTCGGCTATGTTTGGCGCGTCACAATTAGCTTATTTTTTTGAGCTTTTTTATGTTGTCGTGTTTGGTAATAGCTTTTTGAAAAGCTACTTAAACTAGCTTTTTAGGAGCTTATTTAAAATTTTCCAAATACACCCCTTAATTAATTATAGAAACATATATTCTTACATGTCTTTTTATGTAATTTTATATATTTCAGCTAGCTTTTCAGCTAGTTTTACCAAGCATTATTTTTTGTCAGCTAGCTTTTCAGCTTTTCAGCTAGTACGCCAAACATAGCCCTAATTATCTTTTAGCAGCCTACTAATTATACCATTTCATTTCATTTTTTTTAAAAGAATCAATTATCGTATTGCAAATAAAAGTAGAATGCTATAAAATAAAGTAAAATCAATCCATTTTTTAAAAATTCATCAACCCGACCAACGGACGGGTATAACACTGGTTAATATAGTTGGCAAAACTGATTAGATCGGATAAGTGGATCAAAATGAATTGCATCGCTCGTCCACACGTTTGATGTCCTTTTATAATTTCTTAAATATGTAATTATTAAATTATTTTCAATTTATCTGTCCCACTTGTTAGCAATACATATTTTCAAGATTGCAATTATCTAGTCAATAAATCAATTAGAAACTTTCAAGAAATGAGACCAATCAGGCTGCTGGACTAGGATGCCACTCTTGACCAAAAAGATAAAGTGTTGATGTACATTGTACAACCATAAATGCATGTGGTACAAGCTTTAATGCATATGCTCCTGTTGGTATCGCACTAGCGTACCATAGAAACTTTTTATTAGGAAAACAATATACTCATAGATACATGAACCTTTACAAATGACTCAAAAACATGACTCTATTTGTCATATACAAGTCCAATTTGGGAGTCACTGATCACGTCTCTCAACCCCTTGACCACTTGGCTCATTGTAGGTCGATCATCAGGGTTCTTATACAAGCACCTAACAGCTAATTTTGCAATGCTTCTAGCATCATCCACACAATATTTATTGTTTAATCTTTTGTCCATAATCATCCGAAAATTCTTGCTATCAGCAGGGAATAGTTTGACCCATTCAATAAGCTTGTGTTCGCCTTTCGGTCGGTTTCTATCAACTGCCTGCCTGCCCGATAAGATCTCAAACAGTACAACTCCAAAACTCCATACATCACTTTTCGCTTTCAGATGTCCTGTTTCAACGTATTCTGGGGCAGCGTATCCATAAGTCCCAACAGGCTGAGATCAATAGTAAGTAACACTACCAGTTGTTAGCTATGCAGAACAAATCAGAAAAGCACCCAAATAATCCGTTTTATTGTAGTAGCACACACATATAAAAGACTTACCATTGTAGATACATGACTTCGGTCCCCTTGAGGACCTTCTCTAGCAAGACCGAAATCAGAAAGCTTCGGGTTGAATTTCTCATCCAATAACACGTTCGAAGTCTTGAAATCACGAAATATCACCTTCCAAAATCGATAATTAGAAACAATATGTCAACAAATAGCGATCAAAAACCTTTGAAAATGAAACTTTTGAAACTGATAGGAGATATGATCCAGCAAAAAAACCTAATGAGGCAGTAGTATGTGGCTGACTAGTGAATGATACCTGAATTTCCAGCCCTTCGTGCAAATAAGCCAAACCCTCGGCTGCGCCAAGGCAGATTTGAAGCCTCGTTTTCCATGGAAGTGGTGGCAGAGTTTGGCTAAAAAGATGAACTGCTAAGCTTTTGTTTGGCATGTATTCGTAAACCAGTAATCTTTGCATCCGATCACCGTCAACAGAGCAATATCCCAGAAGTTTTACAAGGTTGGGGTGATCGACCACGCCAAGAAACTGAACTTCTGTTTGCCATTCTTTATGACCCTATCACAAAATACGCCACAAATCTCTTAAAGACTTGAACTTTTCGGAAACATAATCGAAAAATACAAAACCCAGTTCGAAAATTTTCTAAGAATTACCTGCATGCCCTGTTTGTTAAGCCGTTTAATCGCAACCACAAGAGGATCCTTTTGAGTTTCAGAAAGTCTGATTCTTGCTTTGTAAACACACCCAAACCCACCTTCTCCGATCTTTAAAAGCTTGTTGAAATTACTGGTAGCATTCCTAAGATCTGAAAATGAAAATTTCGTCAAGGTGTGCTCTTTTTCTTTGTAGATTTCTGGTATGTTCCTTGGGAAAGAGATTGAGCCTGTTGACTTGACTAATCTTGTTTCTGATTTTGGCTTACTTGGAGGATTTTCTTCTTTTGGCTCCGGTGAAGATTTTGAATGAAATATGCTTAAACATTTCATCGTTGAATGTGAAAATTGGTGAAAAAGTTTGAAATTTAGGGGAAATGAAACCTTGAAATAAAAAGTGAAAAGAAACCCAGGAATCGAAGAAGATGAATCTTGAAGATATTTAAGGGGATTACAGGTAGATGTGTGGGTAAGCGTTGGGAGTAGAAATGAAGGTGGTGAATGGTGATGACGATGGGACTAGAAAATCCCTAATAAAAGGAGGGAAAACGTAATGTTGACTTTGACGAACGTATGATGTGGTCAACGGGAGTGACACGCTTCATTCAATTGGTCATGTTTCTCTTACTTTTTACTCCTTTTTGTTTGTACATTACTTTCTGTTCACATAGAAGAAAAAAAAAGTTATTTTTATTAGAAAATTATTTATTATAATTATTTTTCTACACATATAGTAATTTCATATTTGTGGTATTTAATAAAATTAATAAATTTTTATTATATTTGTCACCGTTTAAAAATATAAAAGTATGGGTAGAAAGGAAAAATAGAATATTTTATTTTTTCTTTTGATTTAACTTAAATTTTATATTTATAAATAAATACAAAACAAACTCAAAAGTTTAATTTTATTCTTTATAATAGGAAAAATGACTCAAGTGCATGATTAACTATTAATTTTGTTTATGCTAGGTCTATTTTCTTTTTTTTTTACATCTTATCATCTGTATTATTGTTTATGTTTATAATATACTTTTTAATCGACTATAACTTGGTTTGTTAGTTTTCTTCAATGACATGGATTAGTTATGTTGACATGTCTTATTATGTGGCCTTAAAAAAAACTTCACCCCTTTTCTCTTTAATTTAGGGTTCATGATTTAAGATTACGAACAACTCAATCCCTTTTCTACACCCCGTAATGTCAATCGAAAATTAAGGTTCCGAAATTGAAGACACTAGTTGAAGGCGATTGTAATATGTAAACAAGATGGCCTCAGATTCATCTACAAGTACTTGACAGTAGATGATCGTTATCAAGGTTTTTTCACACCAAAACCATTAGTGTACTTGAACCCTGTTATAGTTTCAATCCGTGATGTCGACTTTGGTGGAATGGATCTTAAAGATTTGTTTTGTTCCTTCAAAACTTGAGTAACGGGAGTTGTGATAATGCGTATTATTGCACTGGAAACAAAAGCTTGCCAAAAGGTATTAGGAGAATTGGTAATGATGTTGACTACTATGAGTTTATTAAGATTGGTTATATACTTATGGTTGGTTTGGTCAATCTGGCCCAATTCACTCCTAGTTGACGATTTTACCCCTTGTTGGCACATTACTAATTGTTTCAAAGTAATGAAAACGTTAAACTTTCATTGAGAGTACACTATTTAGTCATAATACATCAAACAAAATACAACATTTAGTCAAAATACAACTTTTGTAATACATCAAACTACAAAATACAACACAACTATGTGAGTAAACAACTTCCGTTTCAGTTTGTCTAACAACCAAATTTTCTTGTTCTATCTCCATCTTACATATGCTAATCTATCAGTGTAAGTGTAAGATTGCAGGGCTCCATTTCATCTATTTTAGGAGTGTAAAGATCCACCCATCGCCCAAACTTATATTTTTTACTTTCATTCTTGAAAATGAAATTAAAAGAAGAAGATTAAACAAAAAAATCAAAAAAAAAATTGATCTACCATGGAGTTAGGGTATAACCTGAACTTTCTTCTAGGGTTATCATAGTCCGCAAAGTCCTCACTCAAGACGATAACCCATAATCACAAGAATGTTTAGGTTGAAATTTTGCATATCGTTTGTAAGAAGAAGAAGAAGAAGAAGAAGAAATCATTGTCATCTAGGGAAAAATTAAGGAGAATGAAGTATAACAGCCCTAATAACATATCGCTTGACTTTAATATGTCACATAGATCACACATATTGCCATGTAAGAGCCAACTAAGTAATAACTTACAATAACCGGTGGTAATGGTATATTATGAATACAAACAATAAATTAGATGGTATATGATATATAAAAAAAAGATTATCAAATATGAATAAAATCAACCGTCCTATTGAGTCATGTTTTCTTTTTAATAAGTAGTTTATTTAAAATGGTTAAATATTTAGTTGATATTTAATGGATTTGAAATTGTAGTAGATCAATAATAAAGTTATGTAAAAATTAAAATTATTTTGTAATTTGTTACATATTATAGAAATCAATATATTATGAATGGTATTAGCTTAACAAAAAAAGTTGAATGGATATATTGGTTGATGGTATTCAACGGTTTAAATTTAAATAAAGCTTTGGGGTATCCTCACGAGTGGTTTATGTGTGAAAAGAATGTCACATAGATTTTTTACTATTCCACAACCAACCAATTAGGTTGTGGAAATAGTGTTCACCTATGAGTTGGTGGTGAAGAGGCAAAAAGAAGAAGAGAAAGAAAGAGAGTGACCGATGTTCTGCTTGTTGGAGACGTCACAGCCAAACCACCAGATTGGAGACGTCACATTCAAACCACCGGACTTTGGGGCGTTGTTCACGCGTCCCTTTGGCTGCAATATAGACTTCCACGCATGATTTGAGGCTCCATTCCGGACAGCCTAAATATTTTATTAATTTTTGTAGAAATTAATGTATTATGAAAAAATAAAATAAAGTGATGTAGGAAAAATAAAATGATTATGAACAACCAACCAAAAATAATCATTTACGATTCGTCGATTGAAACTTTGCTTACATAAACATGGCGATGAATATTGATGTGGACCTCTGACGTGTTATATCAAGTCAGATAGTATAAAATAACAATAGTATTTATTTATTTATTATTAGATTAGATATTAAAAATAAAACTCAAAAGCGTCGAGAAAATTTCTCATTTGGAGCATCCCTCTCTAAACTATGGGTGTACGTTTGGATGTATCGGTTCGATCCGATCCAATTAAGTAAATCAAAATTGATTTCAGTTTTCAAAAGATGGATCTGAATAATCCAAATTATATTCAAATACGATCCGATCCGATCCAATTACAATTCGGTTGGATCGGTTTTTATAATTTGGTTTTAAAAAATTAAAACATTTTTAAATGACATATAATTATAATATTATCTAATTTTTATAGAAGAAGCAAAAAAATATTTAGTTGTGATTTAAAATTTATAAACTACTAAGAATCTATATTATAATTTAATTAATAGATAAGAAACTTTTAAGAAAAACTGAGAAAGTGCATATTAATGTTTTTTATTAGATAAAACTTTTTGAACTTATTTGAAAAAATAAATTATAAAACATAGTTATATTAAAAATAAATTGTTATTCAGATTTTTTTATCCGGTTCATACTTTATAAACCAAAACCAATCCGAAATTCAAAATAATAATTTGGTTTTGTTGAAAACCAATCCGAATATCCGAACTAAATAGTCCAATCCAATTTGTCAAATTGGACAATTTGGTTTTATCCAAATAATAATGAAGAGTCCTATTCTAAACTATCAAAGTATCAACTATCTCGCTTTTTTTTCTTTTTCTTTTTTTTATTGAGATTGGGGTTTTCTAAATCTAGTTAAACTTAATTTAAATATCTTTAAAATATATAAAATATTTTTAATAAAACGTTAATCAAGCGAAATTTCATCAATCATCACGTTCTAAACTATTTAACAAAATTGAAAACTAAACAGAAATATATAAACTAATGAAATGCAATTTCGCTTTTGTTTTGTCAAACAAACACGTTAAGCAATTAAATTCCTTGAAACTCCAAATTATTTCGTCGAAAATTTCATACATTTCTTATTTTCAAACATAAACAATAATTTATTGTTTATAGGTTAGATTGTGTAAGTTGTGGTATTTGTGAAGGATTGTTGTGTAAGTTATTTGCAGATTTCAGGTTTATGCACGAATTGTGGGTTGCTACATGGAGCTTCATGACCCGATGTATATAACCTTTGTTGTAGGCGTGTTAATTCATTCATATCATTTTTTGTTCTCCCATCGTTGATAGAAGCTCTTGTTCTCTCTAAAAGATAGATTAGGGTTTTGTATAGTTAGCTAGGGTTTGAACTTCTATTAAGATCAAATCTCTTGTTTCTTTGTATCGATCATATGAGAGTGAGTGATTCTTGTAGTGAGTTTTCTGCTTGTAAGTTGATGTATTATCAAACTAGTTTATAGTGAATAAATTGTTAAAGTTTGGAAGATCTTGAGTTTATACTTTTTGTACTTGGTATCAGAGCCATAGGCGGCTTAGTTGGGGTTCACTAACAATATACATTGTTATCTCGCAAGGTTTGTTCATCGATCCTCTTTTCTTCCACAATTTGTGTTTTCATTTCTTGTAATGTAACGTCCCAAAAATTAAGAATAAAAATTTCAATTTTTAAAATAATAAAACCATTATCCAAAACAATATCATGAAAACCATTGTGAATCAGAGTATATCAATAAACATCCAAGTACATCAGAGTCATGTAATATGCGGAACAATGTGGTGTGTGCAATGCAGTCATCCTGAGCTCTTCTCTTTCGAAACAGAAATACCTGAAACATAAACTGAAAACTATAAGCACGAAGGTTAATGAGTTCCTCAAAATACCACATACCCTACATATCAAACATATAATGGATCCTTAGACAATGTCTTAAACCATAAAGTTGCAACGTTTACTCCCTTGCATGCCTTAATGGGACCCAAAACCCATTTTTATCCTTTTAAACCCATAATATGAACACCAACTTAATAATGACTCGCCCAAACCCATGAAGATGGCATTTTATGCACCTACGACCTCAGAAGTGCTAAGATCCAACATTTTAAGCTCTTGGAGTAGCTCATACTTTCAAGGATGACTCTAAGGACCAAAATAAACCCAAAACATACCATATACTAGATCTAATACATAGAGTCATCAAGTTATAAACTTTATACCTCCTGGAAGTTGATGAAGATGATTAGATCTTGGATCCACAAGCTCCAATCCAAGAAATGCTTCCAACAAGAACTCCTTCTCCATGGCACACCAAAATCACACCAGAAATCACAAAATGCTCAAATAGAAGCTAGGGTTTCAAATCTAGGGTTTAATGGGATGGAGGTTGAAGATAGCAGGGATTGGAGTGGAGTTAAGATCATTAAATAAGGTCCAGGACCCTAAATTAGGGTTTGCATGAGATTGGAGTATGCCCTGCGTACTCCGAGTACGCCCTGCGTACTCCGAGTACGCCCAACATACTCTAATAGATGCCCGCGATCCTTTTGCCTAGTACGCCCAACGTACTCCCTATGTACCCCAACGTACTAGGCTTGGCCTTAAACCCACCAACTTTCCAAAGGCCATAACTTCTTCGTTCTAAGTACGATTTCGATGAACCTTATATCCACAAAAAGGTAATGAGAAGCTCTACACTTCTAACAACTCCCCTTTTCCATAAATTCTTAACTAAAATCCAAAATTCATAAAAGGCTTGAACTGTCACTTTACTGATATACCCTTGGACTCCAAAATACAAAGCAGCCTCTTAGATCATCTAACCTACATTATCCACATTCAAAGGGGTCTAAGTCTCCTTCCCAAATGCCCTAAGTCGTATGATAACCGGTCTTCGGGTCACGACCCCAAATCATGAAATGATTTGAAACAGGGTGTTACAACTCTCCCCCACTAAAATTAGATTTCATCCTTGAAATCATTCCTTACTACTTCCTCTGTTGCTAGACAATCCTGCTCACTTCCTGAATTATGATTAAGACTGAAAAATCATCTCATACCGACTACTGCCTCCCAAACCTGCCATCCAAGCCCTGTCTTGGCAGAAATTGGTTATACCTCCGAGAGAATGAACCTTAACACTCTTCCCTCATCTCAATAGAAGGAAGCCTAGTTGCCCTGCCTGAGAGCTTAAACAACTACCTTACTCTTGCCAACTGGAAGACCTCATAGCACCGCAATAACCACTCAAATCAGGAACTTCCCGAAAACATGAACCCATCAATTTAAACCCTAGAAGATTACTCCCTATGACTACTTATCATTCATTCCTCACACCCACCCCCTAGTCCTTGACTAGGAATACCATTCTACTATGTAGAAAGAATGCTCAAAATATACAGATAGAGAATTACACCAAATCCCCAATTCAGAGTTTGTGCCTAACAACCTCAAATATGCACTTGAATTCCTGAAAAGTCATCAACCTCCTCCTGATCCCACAAGCATAAGGATGGTTACTCCAAAAATTCTCACATTGTATTCAAATTCCATGTCAGTTTATGTGTACCCCCACCTGATGAATCGTTCAAGACATTCACAATAGACTTCATGGCTCGAGATTCCATAATTGATGCCTAGCATTGGTAACCAAACAGACAACCCTCAAGCAACCAAATTTCATAATGAAAACACTCTACAAGCGGCTACCGGTGCACAACTATCATTCCTAACAACCTTTAACTGCCCACATGATCCAAACCAACTGGTCACCGAATCTCCCAACTCCCACAATGCACTAACACCCAAATAAGCCAAGAAAGCTAACGATCTGAGACCTAATATTTTCAATCAAAATACCATCGGGTCTTACCCATATAAATCATACAGCCACTGGTTCACGATACATTGTGACACCTGCTATCCACTACATGATAAGCTCACGGTACTAAACCGATCTTGTCGACGCCACATCCATAGCCTGAAGAATCACGACTAGCCCCACAGGGACCTAGAGATATTCAACCAGCAATCCACTGACTTGCAAGAACCCACACAACATTCCTTTCAATGTTATCCGAACACAACCTGGTCCATACTCTTCTATCATGCACAATTCCTTACACAACACATACTGATATCAACGTAAAACTAGAAGAAAACATGGTCACACACAACCAGAGGAGGAGATAGACAGTCATACTCTTGTCCCAATTTGAATGTTATAACCCAAATGATAACCATGCCAACAATACTAATCAATAGGTCTCAATTTATCTTATTAAGTCCGCTTGTACCCCTCATGTCCATAATCGAGGCACTACCACAATGAACACCCCCAAAGGGAGACACATACCCAACCATGGATCTATTACATCCTCTCGTCCTCACAACCTTACCCAAAGGGTGAGGTACTAATATATTTAACGAAAGGGCGAACCTCAACCGTTAACAGAAACATCCTCATGAAAATATGAAGAAATAGCAGAAAAGAAAAAGAGTTGTGTGACCAGCTTTGGTAATGTGGTAGAGAAACAACACTAAATCACTTTAACAATGCAATGGATGGTTTGAAGAAAATTAATGATGAAGCTCGTGGTTGTTTATGTCATATTCCTGCAACTACTTGGTCTAAATCTCACTTTGGTGGTATGTTACTAACAAGTTGTTGAGTTTTAAGTATTTGTAATATAAAATGTATATTTCTCTTTTTCTAATATGTTTTACACAGGTAGGACACACACTGATTGTCTGTTGAATAATCTTTGTGAGGTATTCAATGCTAAGATAGATGAAGGTAGGGATAAACCTATCATCGCCTGCTTAGAGTGTATTAGAGAGTATCTCATGAAGAGATTACATGATGTTGTGCAAAAGGAAGTAGATAAGTCTCAAAGGCTACTAATGTTGTATTAGGTGTCTAAGCCCATAACTATAATTGTTATGTACTTGAACCAATAGTAGCATGGTCCTTTTGGGTTGCCTTTACCAATGCAATTTGATAGAATGGACTTTTGAGAATAAGGTTATTTGTGATTTATTAATATATTATAAGTATAATATATTAATTGAGAAATCATATTATTTAATTATTATTGATCAAGAATTAATTTGGAATTAATTTAGTGAGCAAAAAAGACTGATTAAATATACAGAGACTGATTAAGTAAATCAATGATTCTTATAGTGTGGGCCAATGATCCACGATTGATTAGGATGGGATAAACCAATATTATAGTCCATGGAGGTTTAACCCAGGAGCCTAAGTAATATGAAGGTTCATGGTGCATTAGGTTTTGCATGGATGAAACCCTAGCCTTTGTAACACTATAAAAGCAACCCCCTAGACCTAAAATTGGTTACCCATTCATTCTAAAAGAGTGATAATCGATTTGAGCTAACTAGCCTATTCTCTCAAGCCTCCTCTTGCATTTGGTGTTTATGACACATTAGAAGCATCACACTTGAGGTTCTAAAGCTTTCTAAGGCCAAGAACTACAAACTACATCAAGAGGTATTCATCTAACTTGAGTTTTATGTTGTATATCCTCTACTGTATGCTAGTTAGGATGTATGCTTTAAAATTTTGAAATTGCATATATAATTAGAGAAAACATAGATCCAGATCATCTAGGGTAGCATGTGCACCATAAGAGTGTTATAGTGCTTAAAACCCAACAACTAACTCCTACAACAACTCTAATTTTTTATAGAATTAAGACTAAAGCATCTAAGTGTATAGCTAAGTATAATGGGGCTGGAAAGTACCAAATGGAAACTATGGTTGGATTAGGTGTCTAAGCCTATAACTATAATTGGTATGTACTTGATTTGATAGTAGCATGGTCCTTTTGGGTTGTCTTCACTCTAGAAAATTGACAGGATGACTTTTAAAGAAAGAGGTTGAATTTATTTTTTGGAATAATAAATTGATTTATTAATGTATTATGAAAATAATATATTAATTAGAAATCGTGTTATTTAATTAGTATTTAATTTTGAGATTAAAGAAACTAATTAAAGGAACAAGGGTTGTTTTGCAAATCATTGATAGTTGTGACATTAGTCAAAAAACAACGAAAGATGTCTTTGCCATTGAAAAGAGTGACATGGCCTTGAAAGTGGGCTATTGGACTCCTTAAATGGGAGTGGACGGAAACTATAGGGAGGCCCTATAGATTTCGTCCAAGGCTCATTAATAAGGGTTCATGGGGTGCTTAAGCCTTAAGCAAGAAATTAGGGTTTCCTCTAGCAAACCCTAGCAGCCCACAACTATATAAAGAGCTCACCACTTAAGGATTTTGGCCACCGCTTGCTATTTTGATAACCCTAGCCGAAATTGTGGTGTATCCCCTCCTCTCTCCTCTCATCCTATTGTTAGTGGTGTTTGTGAGCCATTAGAGGCGCAACATTTAAGGCACTAAGCTTTCAAGAGTCAAGATCTACAAGGTGTTCTTGCTATTATTACATAACAAGTAAAATAAACATCAAAACCCTTTTAATATGTAATTTTCGATTTATATACGTTAGATCTAGGGTTTTACTTTAGTATTTAATTTGCATGTTCAACTAGTGAAAAACATAGATCCAAAGCAATTAGGGTTGCATGAACATATAGGTTGTAATTATGCTAAAAACTCATCAGTGGTATTAGAGCCTAAAATGTTTTTTAGTTGAATTTGATGCAATAGTGAATTGTCTAAAGGATGAGGGAACAGATTCGTCAATCTGTTCATCAAACTCGACGAGTTCATTCTGGAACTCGACGAGTTGGCTCAACTCGACGAGTTCATTGCCTGGCTCAACGAGTTTGACTCGTCAGATGCCTGATTTTTCGATTTTGATATCTTGATTTGATTAGAATAATTACCTTAATTCGTTTTAACTTCTTAAAATTGAATTTTCTGAAAAGGTAAATGCATATCCTTATTAAAATAAATGATTTGGTCAAATTTTAAGATAAAGACAAAATTAATTTATTAATTTAACTATTTAAAACTTGATCTAGTATTTTTGAAAGGTTTTAAAAATACACCCTATGGTTTTATAATTTAAAATTTGATTAAATAGTTTTTTTTGAAAATCTTAAATTTTAGAACCCTAGAATTTTAAAAAGTTTAAAATACACCCTGATACTATTATGAAATTAGAAGTTTAATTTATATATATGTATAAGAAAAGTTAGTCTTGCCGTTAGTAGGTCTCATTCACGAAGTTGGTCTATAAGAGGTGTTTAAGGAAGCTGCCTATAAAATGACTGTCATTGGGTATCCATTCTTACCCACCGCACTCTTGACAAGTGGAGGGCTGTTAGCCGAACGGGTAGGATAAGACATTAATATCTCATTAATAGGTATAATGAAAATATAAAGTAAATAAATGTTTTTATAAATTCCCAATCTTAGTTACTTTAGGAAAATATGAATTTGATGCTAATCCATGAAATTGCACATCACAAATTGTAAAAGTCGTTAACGGAGCGTGTGTGGTTTCCGACAAAAGAGTCTGTACCTCTAAGGCGATCCATGAGAGTTAGGAATGCACCTAAGCATTACTATGGTTTCCATATTACTGCGGAAGGTGATACACTTATCAGTGGTAGAACACTGGTAAGTCTAGATGAACCTAACAGCTACATGGAAGCCATGGCATGCCCTAAGGCTGCTAAATGGAAAGAGGTTATGGACAGCGAGATACAATCCATGTATGAAAATCAAGTTTGGAACTTGGTTGACAATGTACCAGGTCGCAAGACAGTCGGGTGCAAATAGATCTTCAAGAAGAAGACCGACATGGATGGTAATGTACACACTTATAAGGCGCGACTGGTTGCAAAGGGTTTTTATCAAACTCCGGGAGTTTATTATGATGAGACCTTTTCACCAGTAGAGAATATTAAGTCTATTAGGGTTATGTTAGCCATTGGTGCATTTCATGATTATGAAATATGGCAAATGAATGTCAAAACCGCCTTCCTTAATGGAAAAATGGCTGAGGATGTTTACATGAGTCAGCCAGAGGGTTTTGTCAGTATAGAGTACCCTAATAGAGTGTGTAAGCTTGAGGAATCCATCTATGGTTTGAAACAAGCACCTCGCAGATGGAATCTTTGTTTTGATGAGAAAGTCAAAGAGTTTGTCTTTTCGAGGAGTGAAGATGAATCTTGTGTATATGTCAAGGCAAGTGGGAGTATAGTTAGCTTTTTGGTATTGTATGTGTATGACATACTACTCATAGGAAATGACATCCCAACTCTGCAGGAAGTGAAGTCCTGGCTTGGGAAGTGTTTCGATATAAAGGACCTTGGAGAAGCTGCCTATATCCTAGGGATAAGGATTTTGAGAGATAGGAGTAAAAGACTAATTGGACTTAGTCAGAGTACCTACTTGGAGAAGGTGTTGAATAGGTTCAGCATGCAGAATTCCAAGAAAGGAGAGTTACCGATCCAGAGTAACGCCAGACTGAGTAAGACCCAGAGCCCGAGTACAGAGGATGAGATAGCAGAGATGAGTCGAGTATCGTATGCTTCCACTATAGGCTCGATCATGTATGCTATGACTTGTACTCGTCCTGATGTGGCCTTTGCATTGAGCATGGTCAGCAGATATCAGGGGAACCCTGGCAAGGCTCACTGGACTGCGGTAAAGAACATTCTCAAGTACCTATAGAGGACTAAGGATTGGGTCCTTACCCTCGGTGGGAGTGATGACTTGAGAGTATTAGGCTATAGTGATGCCAGCTTCCATACTGATAGGGATAATTTCCGCTCTCAGTCAGGCTAAGTCTTTACCTTAAACGGAGGAGCAATTTCTTGGAAAAGTTCCAAGCAGGTGACAGTGGCTGATTCAACTTGCGAATTAGAGTATATAGTGGCAAGAGAGGCAGAAAAGGAGGCTGTATGGCTAAAGAACTTCATTGGAGACCTTGGAGTTGTACCAGCTATAAAGGAGCCTATATAGATTTTCTGTGATATTGAAAGTGTAGTTGCCTTAGTAAAGGAACCAAGGGATCACGGGAGATCCAGACACATCGACAAAAGATACCATTTCATCAAACATCGAATAGAAGAAGGACTCCTCGTTGAAAAGAGGGTATCATCGGATGAGAACCCAACAGATCCCCTCACAAAGGGACTGGGTAGGGTTAAGCATCTCCAGCATGTGAGGGGCATAGGGCTGAAGGATGATATTAGTTTTAGTAATTAGATAGTTTTGAAATGTGTAAAGTGTAATTGACATTTGATGATGAATAAAAGTTGTTGTTTATTTATGAGTAAAGTGTTGCTATCTTTTGTCAATCATTTACTATCGTTTCATTTTGCATGTTTTGACTTCCAGGATAATTATGTTATGGTATATCATATTATTCAAATTCTCCACAGTCGGCTCAGAAGTAGATATGAATCAAGGCTGTCATGAGTTGGTTTGTAGATGTCTAAGATGTTGTACATAGCAAAGTGTTGCTACAACACTCATGAGTGCTCATAAGTTCTGAGTATTGGATTGAACCCACACTCACTTGTATCACTTCATGGAATTTATCTCGAGTGGTCATGAGACGGTAATTTCATATAAGTCTTCAAACCTAGAGATATGAGTTGGTTATGCATTGATTGTACGAAAACGCATTGGTAACTCGATGTTATAAAACGTGTCTTTGTGTATAATTCAACAAGTACTAGAACAAGCATATGAGTCGAAGTTTATCTGTTCCTTCTTGGATTAGAAGCGATATTTGGGCCCCTCAATGATTTTGTTGTGACCTATGTACCGGGCCCGGTCAGAACTAAATTGATGTGTTCGATTAAGTTCTATGTCAAACAAATCGGAAATCGGGAAACAAACTGTTGGACAATATGTAACACTATGTTCCATGTATTTGTCTGGCTGATATCCAGAATAGAGGATTATATGATCACTTACCATAAATGGCGTATCATCATCATCTCAGTTCCGCGAGACCTTGAAAGAGCTACGATTGCTGATCGGTTCCCGAAGTCATTCTTGCAGTAATAGTTATTAGACTTATCCAAATGGGAGACTGTTGGATTAGGTGTCTAAGTTCATAACTATTTCTGGAATGTACTTGACCTGATTGGCATGGTCCCTTTGGGTTGCATGGCATTGCAACACTTGGATAGACTAAATGAGAGAAAGGATACTTAAGGTTTATTAATATATTATAAGTTCTAATATATTAATAATATTATTTAATTAGTATTGATCAAAGAATTAATTTGAAATTAATTAAGTGATCAAAAAGAGACTAATTAAATATATGGGGTTTATTGTGTAAATCATCTATTCTTGTATAGTGGGCTAATGATCCATGGTTTTTATGAATTGGGCTAAACCCATAAGGTGCTCCATGGATAGTCCATGGAGGTTATAAACCCATGGATCATGGAATATGGAAAGCCATGACAATTAGGGTTTACATGGTGTAACCCTACTTGTGACACAACTATATAAAGACCCCATGACTAACAAAATCGACACTACAAGCAAGTACAATAGGGCTAGCCGAATTTTGAGTGTTAGTGAACTTCTATCAAGGTTATTCCAAGTATTGTGGTGTTGTGTGAGACATTTGAGGCATCACACTTGAGGTGCTAGGCTCACAAGGTTCTCAAGGAATCCAAACAACAAAAGGTATGTTCTTCTACTAGCTATTATGTTTCAAAGTTCCCCATGCCATGCTTGTTAAGTAAAGAACCAATGTAAATCAAATTTGCATGTATCTTAGTAAAACATAGATCCAAGGTTTCTAGGGTTGAATGTACACCTTAGGAGTGTTAGAATGCTCAAAACCCTTTAGGGTCTTCTAGTGGACCTAAAGGAAAATCCGGCTTTGCTCCCCCTCCTTCCTTAGATCCAAAAGAAGCAACGTGTTTCTACTGCCAAGACAAGGGGCACTAGAAGAGAATATGCCCCAAGCACATGCAGGACATTAAGGATGGCAATATCAAGCCTACCTTGACAGGTATTTACACTATTTTGTCTAAAAACTAATCGCATTCTAATTCTTGGATCCTTGATACAGGATGTGATTTTCACATTCGATCTGACTTGCAGGGACTAAAAGAAAGTAGGAATGTGGAGCTTGGGAAGTTGAACCTAATAATGGGCAATAGGAGATCGTCAACTGTTACCAAGATCGGCGTTTATTCTTTAATGCTTAGTAGTGGGTTATGTTTAGACTTGAATAATTGTTGCTACTCGTCAGAAATGACGAGGGATATTTTTTTCATGGTTTGTACAGACAAAGTTTTAGATATTCTTTTAATAATGAGAATGGATCTATTAATGCGTATTATAATGGTGTATTTTATTTTGAAGCATTGCCTTGTGATGGTGTATATGAAACTATGATGGTTGTAGAAAATTTAGGAAATAGTTTGTTGCATATTGACTCGTCTAATGGTTTAAACAAAGCATGTTTGTGGCATTGTCGTCTTGGACATGTCAACAAGAAATGCATTGACCAACTCCAAAAGGATGGAGTGTTGGAATCATTTGACCTAAGTTCAGATGATGCATACAAGTCTTGTTTGCTTGTAAAGATGAGTAAATCACCTTTCACAGGTTCGTGTGAAAGAGGTGAGGGACTATTGGGTCTCATACACATCGATGTGTGTGGGCCCTTCAGATCCACCACAAGGGATCCAAATCGATTTTATGTGACTATTACCGATGATTATAACAGATATGGATATATCTACATAATCAAGCATAAGTCAGAAACCTTTTAAAAGTTCAAAGAGTTTAAACATGAAGTCAAAAATCAATTGGCAAGAAGATCAAGATACTCAGATCCGATAGGGGTGGTGAGTATGTTAGTATCGAGTTCCACGACTACCTCAAGGAATGTGGAATTGTTTCAAAATTGACACCTCCTAGGACACCACAACTTAATGGTGTGTCTGAGAGGTGTAATCGAACCTTTTTGGACATGGTTCATTCCATGATGAGTCGAGCTTCACTTTCGATATCATTTTGGGGTATGCTTTGGAGATTGCTGCCCATATCATTAATCTAGTCCCGACAAAGAATGTTGCCAAAACACCTCACAGGATGTGGACAGGGAAGGTTCCCTCATTGGCACGTATAAAGGTTTGGGGTTGTGAAGCATTCGTTAGACGAGAGACTCAGGACAAGCTTGAATCTCGAAGTGAGCGATGTATTTTCATCGGCTACCCACATAATGGGAGTTTTCCGCGAGAGGGAAGTTATATGCAAAGAGGACAGTGGGAGTATAATTGATCTTGAAGAAATTCAAGATTCAAGCGATGAAGGGAACCTTTAGCACTTGTGCTCAACCCGAGGAAGAAATTCATGTTGAACCAATTGACGAGTTGTTACCTCTTAGGCGTTCCACTCAATTTAGAATGACATCAAAGTTTTATGGTTTTCATATTACTATGGATGGTGATATGTTTATCAGTGACATTACACTGGTAAATTTGGATGAGCCTTCTAGCTATAAGGAAGCCATGGCGGGCCCTAGGTCTGCTAAATAGAAAGAGGCAATGGACAACAAGATCTAATCCATGTATGACAATCAAGTTTGGCACTTGGTTGATAATGTACCAGATCGTAAGACAGTTGGGTGCAAATGGATCTTCAAGAAGAAGACCGACATGGATGGAAAGGTAAAAATGTTCAAGGCACGGCTGGTTACAAAGAGCTTTACTCAAACCCTAGGGGTTGACTATGATGAGACCTTCTCACCGGTGGCTAAGATCAAATCTATTAGGGTTATGTTAGCCATAGTTGCATTTCATAATTATGAAATTTGGCAGATGGATGTCAAAACTGCTTTCCTTAATGGAAAGTTGGTTGAAGATGTTTACATGAGTCGGCCAGAGGGTTTTATGGATTCTAAGTACCCTAATAGAGTGTGTACGCTTGAAAAGTCAATCTATGGATTGAAGCAAGCTTCTTGCAGATGGAATCTTTGCTTTGTTGAGAAGGTCAAAGTGTTTGGCTTCTCTAGGAGTGAGGATGAGTCCTGTGTATATGTCAAAGCTAGTGGGAGTATAGTTAGCTTTCTAGTGTTATATCTTGATGACATACTACTCATAGGAAACGACGTTCCAACCTTGCAGGATGTTAATTCCTGGCTAGGAAAGTGTTTCTCTATGAAGGATCTAGGAGAGGTTGTCTATATTCCGGGAATAAGGATTTTAAGAAATAAGAGTAGAATACTAATTGGACTTAGTCAAAGTACTTACTTGGATAAAGTGTTGAAGTGTCTTAGCATGGAGAATTCCAAGAAAGGAGAATTACCTATCTAGGGCAACACTAAAATGAGTAAGACTCAGAGTCCGAGTATCGATGCCGAGATAGCAGAAATGAGCCAATTTCCATATGCTTCCGCTGCTGGCTCGATCATGTATGTTATGACATGTACTCGCCCTGATGTGGCTTTTGCTTTGAGCATGGTAAGTCGATATCAAGGGAACCCAAGTAAAGCTCACTGGATAGCAATTAAGAACGTTCTTAAGTATCTACGAAGGACAAAGGACTGGGTCCTTGTACTTGGTGGCAATGATGACTTGAGAGTTACTGGTTATAGTGACACCAGTTTTCAGACAGACAGAGATAACTTCCGTTCTCAGTCTGGTTGGGTATTTACACTCAATGGAGGAGCAGTGACCTGGAAAAGTTCCAAGTAGGAGACCATGGTTGATTCAAAATGTGAGTCAGAGCATATAGTTGCGAGCAAAGCGTTAAAGGAGGCTATATGGTTGAAGAACTTCATTGGAGACCTTGGAGTTGTGCCATCCATAAAGGAGTCCATGGAGATTTTCTGCAATAATAAAGGAACGGTTGTCTTGACCTAGAAACCAAGGGATCATGGAAGATCCAGACATATCGACAGAAAATACCACTTCATCAGACATAGGGTAGAAGAAGGACTCCTCGTCGTCAAGAGGGTATTGTCAGAAGAGAATCCTGCAGATCCCCTCACAAAGGGTCTGAGTATGATTAAGCACGTTCAGCAGGCGAGGACCATTGGTCTGGAGGACGATATTAGTTTTAGTGATTAAATAGATATTTCAAAAACGTGTAACAATATAAATGTAATTGACATTTGATGATTAAGTAATGGAGATTTATTTATGAGTATTGTTTACTATCTTTTGTCAATTTTTTATTTTGTGTTTCAACTTTGCATGTTTTACTTCTAGAATAATTGGATTGTTCGAATTATCCACAGTCAATCATACTTTGGATGTAAGTATTGAATTAAGACTGCCATGAATTGGTTTGTAGATTGTCTAAGTGTTTAGACATAGAAAATGTTTGTTGCAACGTTCATGAGTACTTCTGAAATAGGGATTTGAGTATTGGATTAAACCCACGCTCATAGAATTACTTTAATGGAATTTATCACGAGTAATTATGAGACGATAATATCGTATAGTCTTTAAACTGAGATATATGAGTTGTTGTTTACGAGTTGGTTGTGCATTGATAATGCGTAAACACGTCAGTAACTTGATTTTATAAAACATATTATTGTGTATGATTTGATGAGTAAATAGTACAAGCATATAATTCAAATTTTATATGTTCCTTTTATCCCAAGGGGGTAAAAGCCATATCTTGGGCCCCTTGATGATTTTGTTGACTTATGTGTCAGGCCCGGTCTGGACTGAATTGATGTGTTCAATTAAGTTCATTGTCATACAAATCGGAAATCGGGAAACAAACTGTTAGATAATGAGAATGATTATATTCCAAGTCTTTGTCCACATGATATCTTGCAGAACAGAGGATTCTATGATCCCTTATCTAAGGACACACAACTGACTATGTCAGAGTTTGACAGCGGCTTTTGAAAGCTATGATTGCTAGTCAAATTTTGAAGTCATACTTGCAATTATAGTTATTAGACTTATCCAAGTGGGAGACTGTTGGATTAGGTGTCTAAGCCTATAATTATAATTGGTATATACTTAATTTGATAGTAGCATGTTCCTTTTGGGTTGCCTTCACTCTAGCAACTTGACATGATGACTTTTAAATAAAGAGGTTGAATTTATTTTTTAGAATAATAAATTGATTTATTAATGTATTATGAAAATAATATATTAATTAGAAATCATGTTATTTAATTAGTATTTAATCAGAAATTAATTTTGGAATGAATTTTGGGATTAAAGAAATTGATTAAAGGAACAAGGGTTGTTTTACAAATCATTGATAGTTGTGAAAGTGGGCTATTGGACTCTTTAAATGGGAGTGGACGAAAACTACAGGGAAGCCCTATAGATTTCGTCCAAGGCTCATTAATAAGGGTTCATGGGCTGCTTAAGCCTTAAGCAGGAAATTAGGGTTTCCTCTAGCAAAACCTAGCAGCCTACAATTATGTAAAGACACCACCATTTAGGGATTTCGGACACTGCTTGCTATTTTTCTAACCCTAGCCGAAATTATGGTGTATTCCCTCCTCTCTCTCCTCTCATCCTTTTGCTAGTGGTGTTTGTAAGCCATTAGAGGTGCAACATTTGAGGCACTAAGCTTTCAAGAGTCAAGATCGACAAGGTATTCTTGTTATTACTACATATCAAGTAAGGTAAGCATCAAAACCCTTTTAATATGTTCGATTTATATATGCTAGATCTAGGGTTTTGCTTTGGTATTCAATTTGCATGTTCAACTAGTGAAAAACTAGCTTAGATCCAAATCAATTAGGGTTATATGAACACATAGATTGTAGTTATGCTCAAAACCCATCAACTACATTGTAGGATCAATTTGTGGTAAGCTTAAATGAAATAATTTGCACTTATAGGTTCTAGGAGATTACAGGTTTTCCATGTAAAAATATTGTTTATGCTATATGGAATAAAATTGAAAATGGAGAAAGTGCCCCAGATGTTGAAGATTGGGTTCATCCTTGCTATACGTTATCAACATGGAGAGCCATGTATTTGAACGAAATTGATCCAGTAAATGGTCATTTAGTATGGCCAAAAAGTAACTTTTCATTCACTTGAAATCCACCAAAACAACACACATTCAGGTTCTTATTTCAATTAAGCTAAATATCTACTTCGAATGTCAACTTGTATCTTTAAGTTTTAACTACTATGTATGCATATGTGTAGGTTGTGAGGCCTAAAAGGAAAAGAAAGAGGGGTGTTGATGAGCCCAACAGCCAACCCATTAAATTAAGCAAGAAATTTCTTACAGTCACGTGTTTAAAATGTCATAACAAGGGGCACAATTCCAGAACATGTAAATGGCAAGGAGGCATTGGTCAAGTTAGAGCAAAGGGGAAGACACGAGGAAATAGGAAGGGGGTTGCAAATTCTGCTAAGTAGTTAGTTGAATGTTTGGGTAATTAGGTCTTTTGAAACTTAAGTTATGGTTTGGTTGTTTAAAATTGTAATGTTTGTATGGGTTAAAAACGTTTATCATTAAGTATTTTGAAACTAAGTCTTATGTTTATAATTTGGTATGTAATGGTTTTATCCACAATTTACTTATGAATCTAAGATATGCATCCACTCAAGTCTTAGATGCATGTGAATGAATTTTACTACCATCCAAATATGCATTTATAACAATGTACTTCTGAATTACATTTCTAAACCATCTAAAAGATGTATTTATAACAATGTACATCTAAATTACATTTCCAAACCATCCAAAAGATGCATTTATAATAATGTACATTTGAAATACATTTACAAACTATCCAAAAGATGCATTTATAACAATGTATATACAAATTTCACATCAAAACTATTGATTTATAACAACCTACATTCCATTACAGTTCTATTGACTTAATGTGTTACATAAACCTGCATACAACAAAATGAAACCAAAAAACCCTGCACTAGTTAGATGCTTACAAAATGAAACCAAAACCCTCCATCCGATTACCATCGTAACCCTACAATCACCTTACTGCTTAAAATAAAACCAAAAAAACACCCATGGCCAAAACAACATCATTTGGTAGTTCCATAGCACTGCACGTGCAGTAAAAAACCTCTCTTCCAATCGTTTCACTAATTTTATCAAACCTGAAACCACCACCAATGCCTTATGACACATCGGGGGGTCAATCCATCCAAGGAACTCACATTGTGGACAACTCCAAAATTGCCTTCCAGGGTTACGATCTGTCAATGAAGTCACCTTCATTGCTTCACTTCCATGTCGACAAACACCATCGTCGTCACTTGTATGAGAGCTTCTCGAATGGATGCACAATAGAGTAAGAGTAGATAATGGTAGAAGAAGGGTTTTCCAAATGAAGTCAGACATACATTTGCTTTCAAAGAAGGAAGAGGTTACAAGTGAAAAGATGAAATCTCCCTCCCATTATTTTAATAGAATAAGACTTAATGGTAAAAAGATGATTGAATCATGCATAAGGACTAAACATCAAAAGTTTTGAAAGCACATAGACCATCTGTTAGGTTTTCTAAACTTAGGAACTAAATGTCAAATTTCTAAAAAGCACAGGGACAATTTATGATGTTTTGTCCAATTTTAAAAATCCATATTTTGACCAAGTACCTAAAATCCAGTTAATTTCTTTGAAAATGATTGGTTCACAATGAGTTATGCATTCAAACAATAGATGTAACTCTTATTATAATAGACATTTATCTTTTTTGAGGAATATTATTTTGTGGCACATACCCAAATTTCGTAATTTTAATATTGTAAGAAGGTCGGGTCATTGGATCGGGTATTCGTTGATTTGGTGGTTATGGTTATGAATTCGATTATTCTAAACCCAAAGGTTTGTCGAAGCGGGACAAATCATGTTTTCAAAATTTGTTAAAAGCGTTTGGATCAAGAGTGATTCGTTCTAAACTCGTCTCATTGACAAGTCTAGGTTCAAATTTGAAGATTGGAAGTTCTTCACTTTAGTTTTTTTTTCTTCTATTAGCAGCTCTAATCCACTCTTGTAGGTCTCCGACCCTTTGGTCTTAATAGTTCTTAGACCAATACTCTAGAAAAAAAATCATGATTAATCATTAGATAATCTGTTTACCCGTTGGATCACGTGATTATCAATGAGACACATGGACTCTTCTGAGTCACAAGTTGACTCGATTTGGTACGAATGATGCAAGGACTTGCAATCGACCAAGTCATACACCAAGTCAACTCTTTTGGGGAATAAAATGGCATCACTCAGAATTTGACAACTATGGTTTAGTCCATACCCTTTCTTTCTTTTTTGTCATTTTCATACATAGCTAATTAAATTTTACCTATAACTAATTCGGTGTAGTTGTCCTGATGTCTTTCAATAGTTTCAAAATTTCCCATATTTTTAACATTCATCATCTCGCAATATAAAAATGTGTAATTTAAGGAGAATCGTTTGTTACAAAGACACTGCTATCTAATAAAAATCTCAACAGATATTAACATCCACGGCTGGGCAGTGAAAAGAGTACATTATTAAATGCTTAAATTTCATATAATACACATTCATTCAATAAACCAAAAAAAAAAAGTACATCGTGTTCAAAAAAGAAAGTCTTTGTATAATAATAAGCCAATAAGAAAAGCAAAATGTGAATATTTGTATACAGTCTCCCTCCATCCAAAACCCGATAACTTTTTCTCAAACAAAAATCTGCCAACACAATACAAACACAAATACCCCTTCCTAGGTCATACGTAGTCAGATCACCACCTGCTGTTTCTTGTAATTTAGAAAGAAATTTACCAAAAAGCCATCCATTCAAACTTTTAATTTTATCACACTCATGCCCTTATTCAGGTATCCATAGAAGCTTTCGACTAGGAGCAGGTGGGGCTAATCCTGGAATATCCCGAATGTCTTTGTTGTTTGGATCCACAATCTGCATCAAGATTTACATAAATAATGAATTTTGTTAAAGTAAATATATAAAAAGAAATGACTTCAAATATAAAGTAGGTATATGTACCTTCACAATAATGATAGCTATGACACCAACCACAATTAGGAAGAGTAAAGCCATAATGCATCGATCAGTTGCAACCTATTAAATAATAGTATTACAGAATTCAAGAAATGATAAACAAGAAGAAAAACACACAAAAAGGGTAAAATGGGAAATGGGGTTGTGAAAAGTTTAGAGATTAACCTTACCTGCCTACCAATTTCCTTCACTAATTGAGAAGCCTTCTTGATTGAAAAATGGATCGAGTCAAGTTCATTCACAATTCTACTCATTTGTTCTGTCTGAAAAAATTAATTATTACACAAAAAGAATAATAATAATAATAATAATAATAATAAATAATAATTAGTCTCCAGTGATTCAAGAAATTGAACAGGTTTTAATTTTATAACATATACCTGTGCTTTAAGTGCTGCTGCAGTCTCGGTTCCAACATTTACAGTTTCATGGACAACCTAAAATAATTTCAAAATTATAATAATATAACATTGCTAGTTAATTTTTTTTTTTTGTATATGATTAATTTTAAAAGATAATAAATAACCTTCTTTGAACGTTCAATAGCTTGGTCAGTTTCATCCATCATGTGATGACCATTGTCCATTAGTTGCTGATTTGTCATAGCTGGAATGTATCATAAATGACAATGTTGTAATTAATATGATTAAAAAAGAACAACTAGAGTAAAATCAACAAATTTTAATCTTACATGAGGCTAGCAAGCCATTATTATCCTCCTCAAATCCTTCAGCGGGCCCCCCAAAAAGATCAACTCGTTTATTTTCAATGTTGCTTGCATATCTAGATTGAAAAGTAAAAGTTATGATTATTTATATGATTGAATAAACAGAAATTAAAACAAAAAGGATGAAGAAGTTAAGGGGTTACTGTTTTTTGAGTGCAACATAGGAATTCAACTCTTTGACCATGGATTGCTTTTTCTCATTCAGAATCTTGCTGGTATCAGGGCCAACTGTATGTTCTAAATCCTTGACTTCTCTATCAAACTCTTTAATAAGCCTGTTAATTCAAATATTTTGTAGTATATGAGATTAACTTAACTTACTTATCAAGGATTATAATTTGTAAATAACAGAGTTAAAATAGCATCAAAAGTTACCTTTTACACTCACGCATCTTTCCAGTGAGCTCTTCCAACTGCCTACTTTGCCTACTTGAGTCTTTGATCTTCTCAAACTTTTGAAATCCATTTCTGAATCACAACATTCCCATCACAAATCTTTAGGATTACAATTGAAAAAAAAAACGAAAATTTTCACCATTGTATTCTGATAAACATATATTCTACTTTGTCAATTTGAACATTACTTAAAGCTTGATTTTACGATATCTATATGCCATATAAACATTTTGAAAAACAAAAAAGTCAATGCTTGACAGATCTTACATAAACACAAACGATTGGTGGCAACTGGTATTATTGAAAATCGATCAAGGCAAGAAGGAGGTTACAATCAATGGTAGGGATGGTAGATTAGGATACCTAAAATAGAAAAACCAATAGTCTATTAACTAGAATTAACTAGAATACTAATATATACAGATATAACTAATAACTACCATATAGAAAGGTAACTGTCCATATCCTAAGAACGAAGAAAAGGAAACAATCCCATAACAGCCTTTAAGGGGAAAATCGGATCATGTAACAACAAAAGTAGCTCAATTTGATTTGCTGCGGAATATTGGAATTATAGTTAACATAACTATCCAAAGTAAATAACAATTAAAATATTGGTCAATTCGGACTACGGAAGAAAATTAAAATCAAAGTTCGCATAACAGATCAACCTAAATAGCAATCAAGTTTTTTGCAAGCTAAGATACAGTATTACAGTTTATACATCAAATAAACAGCTGGATTCTCCCGATTTGCCCAACCCTCTAAACCCTAAGCTATAGATTCTACAAATTAGCGCATTCAATCTAATTACGCCTACATAAAAGTTATCCAATTTCTTTCGGTATAACTATTGTGACAAAATTTAAATTAGGAATAAGTAAATGCTTACGAAAGTGCTCGAAAAATATCAGCTATTTGTCCGTCAATCTCGCCAAGCTCCTCACTTATGGCCGAAATCGAAGACGCCATACTTATCTCACAAACTCCGTCAAAATCAAGCGAGTGTATATACTATGTACCTCTACCTCCTTTCTCTAATATATCACAAACATCAGCAAACGCCAAAAAGGCAAAAACACATCTCAAATTTCTCGATTCAAATCTTGGTCAAATCACAAAACACCAAGCTTCCTCAAGTCAGATCCGAACAATGTTAGAACCACGAAGCAGTAGGACTCGAATCTCCTCAAGCAGATTGAACCAAAATCACCAATTCAAAATTTGAACTTACAGACGTGTGTTTTGAACGGGTCAGATCAGAGCAATGCAGGTCAAATACATCACAGATCTGATCGAAAACTCCTGAGATGAATCTTCAGATGATAATGAACGTTTCCACACGATGTTGAAAGAGAGACAGACAGAGAGAAGTATGAGCTGTGATGAGTGATTTTGTTGTTAATTGAGTAAAGTTTTAGTTGTACATCATGCATTGAAGGTTGTACCGAAAGTAATTTAGAACCGAGGGCCTAAGTTTCGGCCGTTTAAACCGATGGGTGGGTCCATGGAGCATGTGTCGCGTCTTTTATACCCTAGTCCGGTTGATCCCATGCGGGCATGTCTATGTTTAAAATATGGAACAACAAACAAATTACACATTTTGATTCAAATTGAATATTAACAAATGAAATGGTCTATTAATAATTCCATAATATTATATTACTGGAAGTCCTTGTATGGGTGACATTTAGTTTTTTGGATCTCATTTATTACATGTACAATAGAACAAAATAACACATAAAGGTCATGCATCGGATTAGAATGAAATTTGTATAAATAGAGTGAGAATCGTAAATTTCAGTCTAATAAAAAAGATAAGATGGTAAATCACTTTTGATCTCTTGTAAAAGATGTTAAGTTCATATAAATTATTTGTATCATTGAAATAGCCTTATGAAAATAGTCATATCCTGTGAATCCAATTCATCTTGTCATGTTTCGTGTTTTTGTTTAGTTTGGTTCATTTGAATTTGTTTTTGATGTATACAAATATAAATGTTATTCTTCACAGAATGTAGATTTTGTTTTTTATTATTTCACCGCTTAATAGGCAAGAAACATGAAATGTGGATTTTTCATGTGTGCTTTGTTTTTGTATTAGTATCTTGGTTAACCGTACGAGGAAAGTGAGTTGAGTGTACAAGAAGTGTCAATTAAACATAAAATGTGAGTTAACATAAAGAGATCAAAATGTTTGCCTCAAATAACTTTGTGTAGCTATCCATTCGAATTCATGTCATTTCGATACATGAATTAGATCAAGTGAAGTTAGAAGAAGTAACATATACCCTGAGAAAGGGCTTACATCAAGATTCAAAATCATGTCATTTCAATACATGAATTAGATCAAGTAAAATTGGAAGAAGTATCATATCATCTAAGAAAAGGCTTACATCAAGATTGCCATATAAAAATGGTTATATTTTTGTGTTAACTCGTTCAAAAGATGATAATCTTACAATTAGTAGTAGATATTTGATGAAGTGTAATTTAATTTATAAAAATGTTTTGATATGTTTAATTTGTTTGGTTCTATTTTGATAATTGTCACATCCCCAAAATCTCGGCCAGAAAATACCGATTTCATTTATGTTTTTTAAAATAATTTCAGAGTAAATCTTTTTTATTTAAAAGAGTTGCGGAATTTGTTCCCAAAACAAAATAAGATAAAATAATATTTATCAAAGCATTTCATCAAGAGATGCAGTTTTATTATATAATCAAAACTCGGTATGTCATGTTCCGATACAGACCATAAAGCATAAACGATAACATTACAAGTCATTCAACAAATATATACATATACAGACTTGTAAACAAAACAATTCGATGATTCATCTATCTTATGCCCCTTGCGCCACTTCCTGTAATACAAATAAAACTGAGTGGGTCATGCTTGGGAGCATGGTGAGCATATAGGGTTTTCAACACACAATAAATAAATTATATTTAATTTCACCAACCAACAATAACCCGATTACCCATTCCTGTTATCCTCACTTTACGTCCCTAAAACAACATCTATCTCAAGGGACCTCAACAATAGATATCCTAAAGGCAAGCATGAAGGGGATAGAGTACACCGGTGAACACATCGTTCACAACACCTACAGGTTATGAACCTGCTAGCGTTCCACAGGACTGTCTAAAAAGAGTCCGTGGTCGTTATCCATACTCCGCTGAATAACTAGATCAACAACAACAACATTGAGGCCTCTCATCTGTTTATCACACATCAACTATCTACCCATGTTCTACCAAACATATTAGTAGATAAAAATATATATTTTTATACATAGTTTAAAACCTGTATAGCATGTTCAATCAATACATATTCCACATAACAGATAAGGCACACCCACATAACACGTATTTCATAGAGAATAAATCAGATCTATGAGATAGAAGAAAGTGAATATATATTCACACACATAACAACAAAATTATACACATAACACGTATTTCGTATAAAATACTTCATAATTATGCGTTAGAAGAAAGTAACTACACACTCACTTGATCAGAAGATGATCGGACAGCACTACGACTTGCATAAGTAGTATTCTTCGGTAGATCTGGAAGATCTTCACAAAAACCGGGCTCCTCGCGGGCAGAGCTTCGGCTCGGGAATTTCACTTCTCGGGATCTTCGGGGCTTCGGAACTTGCTTCGGGGCTCGGGATTGATACCGGGGCTTCAGGGTATAATTGGCACGCAAATCGAGGCAAAAACTAGAGAGAAAGTAAGAAATTGGCAAAAGAATTAGGTTGCCCTCGCATGCCCTTTTATAGGAGGTTGAGGCCTCGCAGTACGCTGGGCGTACTCCTTTACGTGAGGCGTACTCCTCCGAAGTCGTCATTGCATGCGTCATCGGAGCACTCGAGTGCGAGGCTTCGTCATGCTTCGCTGTACGCTGGGCGTACTTCGGATAAGTCCGGTGACTCCCCTTCGGATAATATCGGAATTAAAGATTAAATAATAAATATTAATTATTTAAAAACTTCGGAAATTCATATCTTCTTCATACGAACTCTGTTTTCGACGTTCTTTATATCCACGCGTAGGTGAGACTACGCTCTACAACTTTCGTTTAGACTCTGTCGGCTAATTTTGAATTTATTTTTATTGTTTATTTTTAGAAGGTCAGAACAAGAAAACTTCGTTATAAATTCATTTCTTTATCCGACATCCGTTCTCGCCTATCTTTTTATCGCTTCACTACCACTAACGAGATCTTCGATTCTCGTTTAGATTGTTTAGACCAACAATCACTTGATCTCGAATCGAATATTCGAGCTGCATATTGCTAAGTCGATTCTCGTTTAGATTGTTTAGATTTGGGCGTTCTATATATATTCGGAAACTTCGTTTCGGCCATTACAACTTTATGTAAAGATATCGAGTTTATTTTACACTTAAATTTTGACGCTTATTTTTATTCTTAATTAATCAAATCACATAATTAAGCAATTAAGCACAAAACACATAATACTCAAATAATACACTTCTATTATTTCAAAACGGGTTACAAAGGTTAACCTAGACCATTATATCAACATTAATGACAAGCCCAGAAACACAGGCGTTACAATAATGTTCGAACTTTACTTAAGGCAAAGGGACCTTATCCCACTTGGAAGAAAGTAGGAGACTTTATAGACCTTATAAGTTTGTCTTTACATCATATTGAATGGATCAAATAATACAAAAATATATTTATGTTAGGATTATAGTGTTGGGCTAACAATTTAGTCATAAATTAGGCTTGTCATCCAAAACTAATTTTTATTGATTAATTATTAAAATTTGTCACATTGTTAATTAACTGTCTTAGCATTTAATTTCGGTTTTGAAGAGATGTGATCATTGGTAGTTTTAGCTGCCTTGTAGCAGCCTCTAAATGATGATTAGTTCGCATATTAGGGAAGCATGGAGAATTTCGTCAAAATCAAGATACAATTTGATTACTTGTTTTATATTATTTAACTATATTGTTATAAATTTTATTGTACTACTAATATATAATTTTGTATGTTTATACATTTATACGTACGGATAACTTTAAATTATTATATATCGTAATACTTGTTTTTCGTAACAAGTATTATCCAAAAGGGTATAACTTGTTTACATGATTATAAGTTTGTTGAATGTTACAAAAAAGTTATAATTCTCTCGGAGACGATTACATGGATATAAAGTTTGTCGAAAACAGAGTCTGTATGAGAAAGTTATGGTCGTTCGAAGTTAAGATAAAAGAACGTTGCTATTATGAGAAATTCAATGAAATTCAAAGTCAAACGGGCTCTTGGGTCACCACAATGTGGTTTCATACTCACCATGGGCATACACTAAGCAGGGGCAACCCCTAAAATTTAGGGTTTGTGTCATATTTAAGCAACTTATGTTGCCTTGGTTGTATATGTTGGTCAGCCTTCACTCCTCTAGGCCCTAAGAACGAAACCCTAATTGTCATTTTGTGAGTTTTGAGCTTGGAAGTGAGTTTTGGTGGTGTTTTTGGTGATTTGAAGGAAAAAGAACACTTGGAGGTTGCTTTGGTGTGGCTTGAGCTTGTAGATCCAGAACCATCATTAACTTTGCAAGCTACTTGAGGCATAAAGCTCTCAACTTGATGATTTCTTGTGCTATATCTAGTTTAGGGCCTTGTTTATGCCTTTTTGGGTCATTTAAACCTTTTTTGGGAGTATAGGCTACTCCAGCAACTTTGGATGATAGATTTAGGCTTTTATAAGGTCCCTTGTGCATAAAAATGATAACTTGATGGTTTTAGTTCAACCATGCAAGGATGATGTTCCTATTAATGGAGTTAAGTGTTGGATTAGGTGTCTAAGCCCATAACTATATTTGGTACGTACCTGACCCGATAGTAGCATGGTTCTTTTAGGTTGCCTTCACCATAGCAACTTGACTAGATGAATTACAAAGAAAGAGGTTAATTATGATTTATTAATATATCATAGGAATAATATATTAAAACATAAATCATATTATTTAATTAATAGTGGTCCATAATTAATTTATAATTAATTTTGTGGTCAAAATAGATTAATTAAATTAAGGGGACTAGTATTGTAATTATAAGATAGTTACAAAGTTGGGCTTATGGTCCATAAGGAAGGAATGGATGAAATTTACGTGGGAATCCACATAGAATTCGTCCAAGGGGCCTTCTAGAATGATCCTATGGGCTGCTTAAGGACTAAGCAACTGGATTAGGGTTTTGACTGAAACCCTAGTTGCTCAACTATATAAGGAACCATTGGGCATGCAGAAATTGGTCACTAGAAACCCTAGAAGGATCTTGAGCCGATTTTTGCCTCTCCCCCCCCCCCCTCTCTCTTTCATTCTTCCAACTTGCTCTTGGTGTTTGTGATCAATTAGAGGTATCACACTTGAGATACTAAGCTCTCAAAGGAAGAAGATCTTCAAGCTACAATTCAAAGGTAAAATTCTATCTTGGTTTTAATGTCAAAATCGAAAATTGTATACTAGATTAGGGTTATAGCTTTGGATGATTATTATTGCATGTACAATTAGAGAGAAACCTAGATCCAAAGCTTTAGGGTTGCATGTGCACCATAAGATTGATGTAATGCTCAAAACCCATCAGTATGATCAAATCCTAGGTCGTTTTTGTAACATCCTGTTTGAAATAGAGCAATTAAATAATAAACCTGGAACCCCCAAGATGTGAATTTATAATTTATAATATTTTTTTAATGGCCCTAAAATCAATAATAATTAGCGAAGTGTTGGTCTCGGGGAGCCAAATAATATAAGTTGGACCTTCGAGGGCTAAAAGTGTATTCCCAGGATTTATGTTGTGAAGATTTTCAGGAGTCAGGGATTGTTGGTAAGATTGGGACTTAAATTGAAAAGATATTGAAGTGTTGAGGACTGCTTGATAATTATTAGGATTATTTATGAAGGGAGTTATGAAAGGAAGGGCTAAAGGGTAACTTTTGGAGTTAAATTGAAAGAAATGTTGTGGGGTTATATCTTTTCAAGTGACCAAAATATAGGGGTTGTCTTTGCCCATCTGCTAAATTGGACATTTCTGTCCCCCCTGTTAGCGACATAGCGTGAGGGAGGGAGTTGTTCTCCCATTTTCGTTGCTGCACCTGGTCGTTCTAAATGCAAAGAATCAACCTCAATTTAATTAGTGAGTGTGGGTGTGATTGTGTTTTGTGTGCAGCTGGAACGAGAGTCGGAGAAAATTGGAGAAAGGTAATAGCTAGAAATAAAGATATAAGTTGAGTTCTTTCAGCCATCAAATGTTATCCTCTTGTGCTCCAGGTTCTTAGATCTAGAAATAAGAGGGAGAGAGAGAAGAAGAAAAAGAAATGAAGAAGCACCGGCTGTCGCCGATGGACCCATTGGAATTTCACCGGAAGACATCTAGGTGAGAGTTTGATGTGTGGAGTTAAGCCGGCAGTGAATCACAAGCTTCGATGAGAAACTGATGGTTCAATGCATTTCCGATGGGACCGCTGATCATTTCTTCAGCTATTCCTAGCAGCAAAGTCGTCCTGTCCATGTATACTTTCCGATGAACAAGGTGTAAGGTAGAGCTACTTATCGAAATCTCCAGTGGGCTTATCACAACAAAGATTAAATAGATGAAGCAGTGGGGAAAAAGAAAAGGGGTAGCTATGAGAATCATGTATAGCTTAAACCCTGTTTGGAGTTTTGAGTGATTGTTGGGGCTAGTTGGCATCGACGGGGATAAGGGCATCGCTGGAAACGAAGAGGACTCCGCCAGAGCTGAGTATCGTTGGAGTTAGGAAGCTCAACGGAGAAGTAGGGGGCGTTGGCCTCCTGGCGGCTGGTTATGATGTGGAGGAGGTGATTTCCCTTTTTGACCTTTTGACTTTCATTTAATCGATTGGGCTTTTAATTATGTGATTTGTGGACTTGGACTTTTGAGCAAATAGAAGTCAGTCCAATATCGACCCACCTGGTGTTATTATTAATCTTTAATGGGTCATTTTAAGTATTGGGTCTAAGAGTTAGGTTCAATTAAAATAAAATTCAAGTTAATTTGTTGAGGCAAGCTAATATATATATATATATATATATATATATATATATATATATATATATATATATATATATATATATATATATATATATATATATATATATATATGGCATATGTTTAATCAAGGTTTCTATGGGTTAGTAAATACGAATGTAAGGGCAGTTTGCTCTAATCATTTGCATAGCAATTTTAGTGATAATAATTAAATGGATTGATTATGTTGTGTTGGGTTTTGAGTTGGGCTCTTCTGTTGGGCTTTGGTGATTGGGTTATTAATGGGCCATCTAAGAACAAATGCATGGACTAGAATATTTGGATGGGCTTTAGGGTAAGGCCCATGTGAGGGGTTTGGGCCCAATTTGAAAAATCGAGCCATATATTGGGCCTTGAATTATTATTTGGCTTTGGCCCTATGGATTGGACCTTGGGCTTGGGTAAGCTAATGTTTGGGTAATGTAGTAATTATCCAAAGTATGTAATTATAGTTATATAGTGGAACCCAATTATTAATTGGGTGTTATTTTGATGTTGACAGATCGGGAATTTGTCATCTAGCAGTTGGGGTCGAGTCTGCGGGACTTCAGCAGTGTGGGATTGAGTCTGCGAGACTTCAGCGTTATGAGGTGAGTTTCCTTCCAGTAGGAACGGGTCTAAGGCCACAATGCCGGCCTGTTTAACTAACAGTAGTTTCCGGACTTCGGTCCGATGCAATAGTTAGGACGTTTGATGCCTTTGTGGCTCAAACAGGGTTATATGTTATGAGTTTCGGGCTACGGCGCGATGCAGTATGCAGTTTATGTGTTCATGCTAGATGATATGTTTATGCTATGCTATGTTATGCTCAGTCAGTTTCCGGACTTCGGTCTGATGCAGTTAGTTTCGGACTTCGGTCCGATGTAGGGGACAAGGTCCCAGTCAATTCCGGACTTCGGTCCGATGCAGTTTCTAGAATTCGATCCGATGCAGAGGGCAAGGCCCTGGTTAGTTTCCGGACTTTGGTCCGATGCAGTTTCTGGACTTCGGTCCGATGCAGTTTTCAGATTTTGGTCTGATGCAGTGGGCAAGGCCCAATATGTGCTTTATGTGTTATTGTATGGTATGTGGTAGTTTGGGGGAGCTCCCTAAGCTTCGTGCTTACAGATTCAGTTTTGGTTTCAGGTACTTCCGCAAGTAAAGGGAAGAGCTCGGGATGATGACATCGCACACACCACAGCTTCAACATTTTATCCTGGGATTTTTGTTCAGATACTTAGATATGATTTGATACAGTTTTTGATACGACTCTTTTATTATGGTTTTTGATATATTGACGTATGGTTTTATTCTATGATATTCGTCGTTATGATTTTTAGTATTATTTAAACAAAAAATTTTGGATCATATTTTGGGGTGTTACAGTTTTGCTATTGTATTTGATGCCATGCTTAATTTTTCAAAGCTGAAAAAATCGTTTTTTTTATTCTGTCTGATTCCACGACGTGGAATAGCCTGGCACGACGTGGAATGGGGTCTGACGAAAATTTTTGGGATTTTGGCTAAAATTGGATTTAGATGATTACCATAAAATGTTTTTCCTAATAAAAATTTGTTATCTGTTATGGTAATGCATATCTTAATCTAATTGGAAGATAATGATTAAAATTTAAGATAATCACTAGATTATGTGATAAACTAATTATTTGTAATTATCTTGTCAAAATAAAAGGAAATTAGATTAGATCAAATTTAGATAATAATAAATTATATGATTAATTTAATTTGTTTAAATTTGATCTGAAAGGTTTAGAAAAGTTTCATTACTTGCCCTCAAGATTTGGAATTTAAATTTTGATTAAAAAGTTTTAATTTTGAAATATTTAAATTCCAAACCCTAGAGTTTTAAAAGTTTAAAATTCAACCCTTATACTATTATTAAAAGATTGATAATTATATATGTGTATAAGACGGGTCATTCTTACCGTTAGTAGGCCTCATTCACGAAGCTGATCTATAAGGGGTGTTTAAGGAAGCGACATATAAAATGATTGTCATTGCGTATACACTCTTACCACCACACTCTTGACTAGTGGAGGGTCGTTAGCCGAACGGGTAGGTTAGGACAAATTAATTCCTCATTAATAAGTATAATGATTTATAAAGTAACTAAATGTTTTCACAAATTCCCAATCTTAGTTACTTTAGGAAAAAATGTGAAATGATGCTATTCCATGAACTTGCACTTTGCACCTTGCCAAGTCGTTAGTGGAGCATGTGTGGCTATCCATCACACTAATTTGGGACTAGCAACGGTGGAAAAGGGTAGTTCGATGTTTATCATAGATCAATGGAGCGTGTGTGGTTAACCGACACATTGATTATGTGATAAATGACATCGAGAGTACCAAACACATTGACATGGTTATTCACATCTTGTTTGTGATCCTCGGTATCCAAGTCACAAACTTGAATGGTATAATCTAGATTCAAACATGTCATTGAAAAGTTCAATGAATCTCAAAAGAATCTAGGAATTTCAATTAATTTAAAATTTAATATTATTTTTCGTTTTTCATGGTGAAAATTGGTAAATCATTATTTACCTAGATTCAAATTATTTGCAATTAGATTACGACATCCCTTTTTTGAATTGTAAATAATTGTGTTGGGTCATAGCCCTAATTTTTCATATGGGTGTTAAATTGGGGATTCTTATCTAATCTAAACTTTGTCTATTTTCTTTTTTCAGATGTCTACCTCAAACAACAACGCTTCTGGCTATTTCTCCCTCATGAACTTATGTGGGAGGGTGATCTTTGATGGATCCAATTTTAACAATTGGATACACAACATTCGCATGGTCACCCACTACAAGGACAATGAGTATGTTCTCGAGAAGGAGCTAAAGGAGATTGACCGTAACACTACCACTCCTGAGCAAATCGCTCAATATGATGCTCATGAAAAGGGCACGACAAAGGTGTCGTGTATCATGCTTGCGACCATGACTGTCGAACTCCAAAAGTCCTACGAGGACTACTATCCTTATGAGATGCACTAAGATTTGATGGAAAAGTACCAACAAAGTGCGAGGCAGGAAAGGTACGAGATCATCGCCTCCATGATCACTATAAAGATGAAGGATGGAGAGTCCATCACAACCCACTTACAAAAGATGCAAAGGTTTGTGGACCGCTTGTTGAAGTTGAATGTCAGATTCGACGAAGAATTGGCCATAGATATCATTCTACACGCTTTACCTCCTTGTTATGATCAGTTTCATATGACCTATCATATAAACAAGGAGGAGTTCACTCTAAGTAAGCTCCAAGGCCTTCTACGAACTGCTGAGAGTAGTTTGAAAGGTAAATTTGATGCATCAAATCCTACTGTTGTTGCCATTGTCTTGGCTATTGGACGAGGGAAAATGAAGAAGAGGAAGGCTCCTATGATGGATCCTATTCTAGTGGGACCAAAGGTGGTTCTGATACTCCCTCTTCCAATCCGAATAATGCAGAGTGCTTCCAGTGTCACGACAAAAGGCATTGGAAACGAAGATGCCCGAAGTATCTGCAAGACATCAAGGATGGGAAGATAAAGTCCACATTCACAGGTATTTACACTATTCAATCTAACAACTCATCGCATTCTATTTCTTGGGTCCTTGATACAGGAAGTGATTTTCACATTTATTCTGATTTGCAGGGTCTAAGAAGAAGTAGGGATGTGGAGCATGGGAAGATGAACTTGATCATGAGGAATAGAAAAGCTTCGCCTATCACTAAGATTGGAGCTTATTCTTTAGTGCATAGTAGTGGGTTAGGTTTAGAGTTGAATAATTGTTGCTACTTGTCAGAAATGTCACGAAACATTATTTCCTTTCATGGTTTGTATGAACAAGGTTTTAGATTTTCATTTAATAATGAAATTGGTTCTATTAATGCTTTCTTGAATGATACTTTCTATTTTGAAGCATTGCATTGTAATGGTATATATGAAACTGTGATGGTTGTAGACAACTTAAGAAATAATGTGTTGCATATAGATTCATCCAATGGTTTGGACAAAGCATACTTTTGGCATTTGTCGTCTTGGACATGTTAACAAGAAACACATAGCCCAACTCCAAAAGGATGGGGTGTTGGAGTCATTTGACCTTAGGTACGATGACACGTATGACATATACTATAACTTTTGTTAAGAATATTTATCCTAAATAATCTTCTATCAAAAAGTCATTTTTGACTTTTATTGTCTCTAAATTGACTAACCTGAATATGAGGACGTTATATATATATATATATATATATATATATATATATATATATATATATATATATATATATATATATATATATATATATATAATAACATTGTGGGATTGAAATCCCTATGTACTCACCATGTTTCCCATTCTGATCCACTCAGTTTTTTTGTATCACATGAAACAGTATGAAGGTACAATTCCCTAGGAGATTCGAGGAGTTTAGACATTTATTACAGACAATAATGATTACATTTATGATTATATTTTGTATCAGTTATGACATCCTAAGTTTTAATAATAAATGGAAAAAAAACATTTTCTTACGAAATACTTTTTACGGGACGGGTTCTGCAATTATAAAGATCACTCTTATTTAAAATAAACACAAATAAAACGGTCTTTACTAGCTGAGAAAATTGGGGATGTCACATCATCATCAGTGAACATCGTCCATGAGCATCATCCACGAGCATAATCACATGAGCATCATCTACAAGCATCATCGCATGAACATCTTCCATGAGTATCATCGCATGAGCATCTTCATGTGTATTTTCGCATAAACATATTCCATGAGCATCATCGCATGGACATTTTCATATGAGCATCTTCCACAAGTGGCTCATCAAATGATATCATGGCTCAACAAAGGAACACATGTAGCGCACCTTCATCTTGAAAATCACAAGATGCTCCATTCCCTTATTAGGTGTTCCATTCCCCTCTTAAAAGATCCGTTAATTTGTTACTTGATTTGTTCCTTTATCCGATTATCTATTTTCTTCTCAGATGATCCGCTCCTTTGTTACTTGCTCTTTGAACTCCAAGTGGTTCATATTGATTTCCGATGCTCCATTACAACTCCACGTGCTCCATGTATTGTACAAAACTTCATACCTCAACAGTAGCACATAACTAGATTTATCAACGTTTGAGAATTGTAAGGACTAAAGAATTAACAATATTTTGTAATTTGGTTAATACTGAATGAATTGTATGGTTTCATTTGATAACCACAAGGAAACTATTCATCGGAATGACTTAGTTGTTGTATGTTTTTTTGAAGCAAAAATTCATGAACTCTGCGGACCACCTCTGTAACCTTTGCAGTAGAAGAGGTGGACCAAACCACTGCAAACTGTAATAATAAGTGTGTTTGTTTTTTTAACATCTGCATGCTGCTGAATATATTAAAAATTAAAATAAACTGATTTTATAAACCGAAAATAGTTTATAATACCGGAAATTTAATAATGTATGACATTTCAGCAATACTTTATGCTAATTTAGCAAAAAATGATGATATTTCAACAAAAAATAAAGATATTTTAGCAAAAAATAATGATATTTCATCAAAAAATTATTATTATTTTATAAAAAAAAGTAAAATAAGATTTCAATAACGTATAATCAAGATTTCAATAAGAAAAAGGAAAAAAATGTTGGAAAAGACAATACAAGTGCTGCGCCAAACAGAACACGTGCATATATTTTTTGTTCTGAAGACTTTTAAAAAACAAACAATTACGAGATTAAAAGTGATGCGCGCGTGCTGTGTCACGCAACAATAAAAGATTGAATATGTTTTTTTACAAAAAACAAACAACACCTTAATTACTAATTGAGAATTATTCATTGCCGTCGTTTTATGTAGGTAAACCACTAGTTATTTCTATAAAATACTAACAACTAAAAATGAAAGTTTTTAAAAAGAGAATAAACTGTCTAAAGTTTGGATATCCTCGGGTAACCAAAAGATATCAATATTTTCAAATGTGAGTTTAATAAAGTATACTCTTTATCTTCCTGAATTTTACCAACGATATTCAAGGCTCTAAACCAAACGCAAATCTTCTCCAAACCTCATTCACAATGTGCTTCCGTTAGATGCACATATATTAAACGCAATATTAGTTTATTTATAAAAATGCAAAAGTGTGTCATTTCAGAACCAGAAAAAAGTAGAAAAATAGAAAAACCAAACTGATTTTGGCTCCGATTTGAAAATGATCTGAATTCGATTTTGAATTTTTCGGGTACAGTTTTGAAATTGAAACCTCTAAACTCTAGGGCCAAGGTACAAACATCGATGCACAGTCTACAAAACGTGAAAGCGAACGAAAACAAGAATCTCAAGTCACAGGTGTAACCGTGGGGCCAACATAATGTTCTTTTTCCGGATCCGAGTTAAGCCGTCGATTCGCATGGAATAGAATTTTTCGCGCCCATCGCGTTTTTTTGGCGAGTGAACCCAAAATATTCGTCATTATTGCTGTGCTGCCGTATCTCTCTCTCACTTTAGCTTATTTCTCTCTCTAGAATTCGTATTGACTTTAGATTACTCGTTTCCGCTCCAATTCCATTGTCAATTTTGAGATTCGAGTAAGAGTTCTCCGATGCCGTCGTATGTTTATTCATGTGAGCAATGCAGTTCTTTATCGATTTACCTTTTCGTGTGATTGATGTTTGACAGAATGTGTAGTTTAGGTATATAAGATCGTGGCAATTTAGTGTTTAATCGAAGTGGCAATTGGCTATTTGGATGGATTGTTTGTTTGTAAGGAGTTAATAAATAAAGAATATATATAATATATATTTTCGTGTATATATATATAATATTAGGTCACTTCGTCGTACTGTTTTCAATCTTTTAGTGATTCTCTGATGATGTGTTTGTTTGGTATTTTTTTTATATGTGATGTAGGGGATTGAGTTGGTAAGGTGATGGATTTCTCGAGAACTAAGCTATGTCAGCGAACGCGTTCTTGCTATGACAAGCTTTACTTAGAGTTCAATGAGAAAAAACATAACGGAAGGCCTCGCAATCCTTCCGGCGGCAGCAGCAGTGGCGGTGGTGATGATCGGATCGATAGGGTTGGAGAGAGTTCTGGGAAATCAACTGACGGATTAAAGGGAAGCGATGAAAGAAGAGATGAAATCGAAGTTAGGTCTCGTAAGACAAAGAAAGGGCGTAAAGGGGGAGACAAATTAGGGAAAGTTTCAAAGAGGGGCAAGAATGCGACTCCTGTTTGCTTAATTGTTGAATCCGATGATGATGATGATGATCATGTGGGGCTGAATGAGCCCTCTCCGGCGAATCATTGTGGATTTGGAACTGAAGAGACTTCTGGAAGTGGAAAGATCGAGAAGAAATTGCGAAGCGGGAGATCTTCAGAAATAGGCAAGAACTCGAAACGAAATAGCCTCATTGATGAATTAGAGAATGACTGTGGGCATGGATACTATGAAGACGTCGATGTTGTCGAGTTGAGTAAGAGCTCTGGTAGGAATCAAAGTACGTCCGATGTCGCAGGGGGTTCTGCAAGTGTAAAAACCAATCAAAAGTTCGAAAATGGATTTGCTGTCTCGAGTAGGGATTTTTTTGGAAAAAACTTGGATAATAAAAGCGCTAGAACAAATGATTCACAGGATAACAGTGATGATGATGATGCGTTTTCATTATTGGGTGGTAATTCAAAATCAAGCAAGAGCCACGGTTCTGGGAAAACTGAAAAGAAATCAGAAAAAGGATTTTTGTGTGACATTACTACTTCAAATGGCGATTGTTTGAAAGGGAAGAGGATTCTTGAAGATAAGTTCGTGACTTCACATGGTTGTCTCCTTGATGAAAGTGATGACCATGAACGTATTACATTAGGTGATGATATTACATGCTTGGATGACACTGATCCCTCCCATAGTTCTCGTGTTGGAAGTAATGAGATAAAGTTAAGCCCAGTGGAATTGGATTCTATTCAAGCAGATGTTAATGAAGGTGATGATTCACAGGAGCTAAAGTCATCTGAAGAAGATGACAGTGATTGGCAGGACATGGACCCACCTGAGAATGCTCATGTTGTTGGTGGTAAGGATGTTGAAGTTATTAGTTTGAGTTCTTCTAGTGATGATGATGATGATGACTCTAGTGTTCTGGAGGTGGATAAAATGGGTGATACAGGAGACAGGTTTTGGACTGAAGTGGTTAAGAAAGGTCCATTAAACGAGCCTGTATCAAAAAAGAGGCGAACAGATGCAGATACTTCACTTGGTTGTGGTAGAAAAGCAAAATTGAAAAAGGAGCAGTCTATACATGAAGCCATTGAGCAACCTTTTTGGGTTGCAGATTATAGCAAACAACATTGTTCATCTAAAGATGCCAATGGAACCAACACTCAAAAGGCTGTAAATATCATATCCAAAAAACAACTTGGAAATGTAATTGATGTAATCAAGATTCTCACAGAAACAATAAAGGAAGGTGAAGATGGAGACAAACTGCTTAAACAGTATGTCACTCCTATAGAAGACAGTCCAGTAAAAGACAGTCCTGTACATCAAACATCTGTTGAACAAATAGTGTCATATAAGTTCAGATTTGAAGATGAAGATAATATGAAGCAGGATGAATCAGAAACCGATATGGAAGTTGATGGACTTTTTGATGAGATGAATATGTGCTTCCAACTTTCAGAAATTGGTTGCCCTGATGCTTCTGCAGTAAGTTTTCATATTTATGTAAAATGGTATTTTGAATCTTAAAGAATTCAAATAATTTATCCATTCCATTTACTCTGGATGATATGCAGGTTACTCATGGTGATGCTGACTTCTTTATGGAGGATATTGACCAAGCCACACGTTGTCGCCTAGGAAAACATCAACTTACAATCAATGATCAATTTGGAATCATCTGCAGATATTGTTCTTTTGTTGAGATTGAAGTTAGAGACATTTTACCTCCTCTGGTTAGTTTTTGCTTATTTCCTACTTTTAAATTACTGCATTGTGATGTTTATTTGATTTGATATTTATATGCACAGGGTAAGAATGGAAGGGGAGGGCATAGCAGACATGAAACCGACACCGACAAAACAGACAACCTTAAATTTTCAGATCTTCAATTTGCTGAAGGCCATCAAGAATGTCCTAATGATTCAAAAGGGAGTGAATACGAAAAAGGGACAGTTTGGGACTTGGTGCCAGGTGTCAAAGAAACCATGTATCCACATCAGCGAGACGGGTTTGAGTTCATTTGGAAGAAAATCGCAGGTGGGACCTACATTGAAAAGTTAGAAAAATGTCTTTCCAATGGTGGAAGTGGATGCATAATCTCCCATGCCCCTGGAACTGGAAAAAGCAGGCTCACAATTGTTTTTCTGATGGCATTCATGCGAATGTATCCGAATTCAAGACCAATGATTATAGCTCCTCGTTGTATGCTTCTAACATGGGAAGAAGAGTTTAAAAAATGGGAAGCGGATGTTCCATTTTACAACTTGAACAACAAAGAGTATTCCGGTGAAGAAGACGGAACGGCATCCACTCTTTTGAAACAAAACGGGAATGGAAAGAGCGCACGATGCCTCCGTTTATTAAAGCTGTATTCTTGGAAGAGAAAGTCAAGTGTGTTGGGAATCACGTATAGACTATTCGAAAGCTTAGCTGGCAAAGAGGGTAGAAAGAAAGAAAAAAGTTCAACATCAAAAAATTTCGAAGACGTAGAAATCAGAAAGATTCTTCTTCAGATTCCGACTCTATTAGTCCTAGACGAAGGGCATACACCCCGGAATGAAGAAAGCCTGGTTTGGAAGGCATTACAAAATGTGAAAACAAAAAGAAGCATCATTCTCTCCGGGACTCCATTCCAGAACAACTTCAACGAACTCTTCAACACATTCTGTTTGGTGAATCCCGTATTAGCATTCGACATGATAAGAAACGACGGCTTCACCATAAAACGAAACCGGAAAAACAGTTCCGTGAAAGGGCAATGGGATTCCATCACAAGCGAAGTGTTGAAAAGCCGGCATAAGTTGGACGAATTGAAAGCCATGATCGACCCTTTTGTCCATGTACACAAAGGAACAATTTTACAAGAAAAACTCCCCGGGTTAAAAGACGCTTTAGTCGTTTTAAAACCTACAAAAACACAAAAAACATTACTCGGAATGATGTCGGGGACAAAAAGTCAAGTGGAAAACGACCATGTGATGTCGTTGGTATCCATTCATCCTTCGTTGGTTGAAGACAGTTTCATGGATAACGAAGGGATCCGCAAAGTTTTGAAAATGTTCAAAAACGACCCGAGTGCGGGTGGGAAGACGAATTTCTTAATGGAGCTTATAAAGCTTAGTTGCGCGTTGAACGAAAGGGTTTTGGTTTTTAGTCAGTATACGAAACCGTTGAAGTTTATAATGGAGTTGTTGGAGAAGAAGTTTCGTTGGGTTAGAGATAGGGAGTTTTTGTATATGGATGGACAACAAGAGGAAAAGAATCGACAGACATCGATTAATACGCTTAATGATCCGAAAAGTGAAGTGAAGACACTGTTGGCTTCAATCAGGGCTTGTTCTGAAGGGATTAATCTGGTGGGTGCTTCCAGGGTTGTGCTGCTTGATGTGCAGTGGAATCCGTCTGTAGAGAGACAGGCGATTAGTAGGGCGTATAGACTTGGTCAGAAGAAACTTGTTTATGTTTATCATTTAGTCACTGGAACAATGGAGGGTGAGAAGTATATTAGACAGGTGGAAAAGAGTCATTTGTCTGAGTTGGTTTTTTCTTCAAAAAATAATGTGGCTTCAAAGTCTAAAATAGCAGCCATGGTGTCGGGAGATAAGATTCTTGAAGAAATGGTGCAACATGATAAGTTGCAGCATATGTTTGAGAAGGTGATTTACCAACCAAAAGAATCGGATCTAATTAAGACTTTTGGTTGATTTATTGCATACCAAGTTTTGGACTGAAGGAACTCTACTTACTACGTTATGGTCTTCTTTTATTTTAACTACTACTAGTTATAAGTAACATATGCTTTTTCTTGAATCTCTAATCTAATTTTTCTTCGGGTTTTGTATTTTGGGTGTTTGTTTTTGGTCATATATAATTATTAACTGTAGGGGTAGGTAGAAATGAAGAAATTACTACCAAAATAATTGCTGTGGAGTTCAAACAGGTAAGAGTAGAACAAGCTGTATGAATTATAACAATAAGCTCAATTCAATTTCCTTGTACCCAAGATATAGTTTCACGAAGCTTTCAAGTCAGGGTTGTTTTTAGCGTAATTTTTCGTTTATAAGCTCAATCCAAGTTAGAGACCGGATGTATTATTGAGGTTTGAACCCACATATAATCAGTTTTTAGTGGTTGGTGAATTGCTTGCTCTTACTTGATAATTTCGGGTCAAATAAATACGTTTGGATTAAAGAATACAATATGCTATATGTATTTTGTATATTTTGTGTAAATATAATTGATGGATTTCATTGCAACTTATGCATTATCTACTGCAATTGAAATAAAAAACCAAAATTAAAAAGGATTTCAATGAGGATTCGGTCGCATATTGTCTGTGAAAGAATTTGCATGTGATCTACAAAGCAAAATACAACAATCCCACATCGCCTAACAATGAGAACTATAAACACCAGTTAGAGGCCCGTTGTTTCCATGACAACTTTCTGCATGCTTAATTTGGGATCGCCGTATCACCCATTTACTCTGCCACCAATTAATAATCTTTCCTAATAAATAAAGTTTTGCCATACGGCATCTTCTTCTTCATTTGGATACATGATATTTTTAGAGTTTTTGAATTTTTTATTTTCCACTTGTCATTTTATTGTATTTTTTATTTTATTAAATTAAAATTCCACATAATATGTAAGGTATTTATTAGAAAGGGTTTATATATAATGCATTCAATACATTAAAGCCTCATTAATTTTAATAATTTAATTTTTTTTCTCATTTTTCTTATAAATTCAAACTTTTCAAATTGTTAAAATTTCATATTTATTTTTTTTAAATAAACCCATATAATAAATGAGTCTCACACCTAGTTTTAATTATATAATACAAATATACTTAGACAAAAAAAAGTATTATGCAACATGTAATCAAAATAAAAACATTTTTATATTTTTTTAAAAAGACAATACATAACATGTATAAAAATGTAAAAAATCAAATGTTATTTATATATTTTCCTGAATCGCCATTTTTACCGAAAACATCTTCTCAAAGTCTTCACCATGAAGCTACATATTATATTATTTTTTTTCTGAATCTTTCGGGTTGGCTAAAAAGACACCCTATTTTACCATATAAACATTCTAAGTAAATTTCGAAATATTTTTATTGGTTGAAACTAAGGGTGACAAATCGTGCTATCGTTTCGTGTTTTTGTTTGACACGACACGACATGACAAAGTTTTATGTAACATGAACACGACACGATACGATGTCATGTTATTTTAACTAACACGAAAACGAACGAATTAAAAAACGATAAACACGACACGAAAAATATAACATATACTAAAAACTAGTTTATTTAATGATTATTTTATCAAATATAATACGACAAACACGAAAAAACGATAAAGAACTGTTAAATCGTGTCAATTTCGTGTCGAATTTTGAACACGAACACAACACGACACGACACGACATCGTGTTTTTTTACAGTTAACACGAACACGAATTCAAATTTCAGTTTCGTCCTAATTTCGTTTCGTGTCGTGTATTGTCATAAATTACCACCCCTAGTTGAAATTGTATTGTTTTCCGAAAAAACTGATTATAAGTAATTAATTATAGGTTGATTTTTTATAAATGTGTGAATGCGTTGACATTTGAATTGGGTTTTGCTTAAATGAGTTTTGCGGAGATTCTTCAAAATCGTATTGCTCAAATCGCAAAGGTTGTTGTGTTTGCATGTCAACGCGTTTGTGTTTTGGTTGGTGGTTTTCCTCCATTGTTGGAGAAAATAAACTAGAATATGAGAAATAAATGTGTGTAGTTTGAGAAGGCTGTGTATAAGTTATAAAATGAGGTTAGTATTTATAGTTAAATTGGTTATAAAAAAACAAGACAGTAATAATAACAACACTTATTCAACGGTGAAAATTTTGAAAATTTGAATGAATTTCCAAAATGACATCAACCAAGTTTTAACAAGGGAAAAGGTTTTTATTTATAAGAGAAATATCACAACTTTGAAAGATAACGTGTTATCAAATCCATGCACACCAAAAGATTTCAATTAGGATCCATCCCACATTGCCTGTGAGTAAAAGAAATAGTACGTGATGTATAAAAACTACAAAATAAAATGCGAAACAGACATCCCACATCACCTAATGAGGTGAAATGGTAAGAGAGGTGCAAACTTATAATAAGAGTGATCATACCCGACTTTAAAATAAAGAAAAAGCCCACATCATGTTTATAGGATTGAAGTCTAGATAGGGTCTGTAACATGGGGGCTGTTGCATGGGTGTTGGGTTCCTACTCATGACTATGGTAGGAAACAAGTATTCTCGCGAATACAAAGGTGGTTTGAATCATGGGCTTCGCAACTATCTTTTCAGGTCAAGTTTAGTTTTCATCCTCAACTTCTTGAATCTTTATACCAATTAGCAATCAATCTACATACATTTATGCCTTCTTACATATAATAACGCATGGTTTAAACCTTTCGTTTAATTCTAGTTCATTTGAAATCTGATATAGTTTTGCTTGCAAGTGATATCATTGACAGAAATATGTTTTTTTTTATCATACAAACCCTTTTGGCTTTTACAATAACATGATATTAGTAATTAAGCACTCCACCCTGACCCATGTAATGAAATTTGTAACTATTGACATAATCCAATCATTTTAAGGTGAAATCACCAATTCATTCATTGATTCCTTGCATCGTGTGTTTGAGTAACAATATAACGATGCAGAATCAGAGACACATATGCTGGCGAGTAGTTTTCAGTCAAGATCCATTGTTTTGGTGTGTGTGTGTGTATGCATTGTTTCCAAATAACCATATATCAATTGATGCAACAAATTAATCAGTCTAACACATAATTTGGCTACGTTTAAAAAGGGTAAATTGACATGAAAGGGAAAGTAGGATAACGGTGTTCCAACAAATTCAAAACAGAGATGCACACTTAACTCTCAGTCTGCTCCCTCAGCCTTCGGATTGTGCTCCTCACTGTTACAGCACTTGCAGTACTGTTTCACAAAACAAAATCATCAGTATTTTGTATAACGCAAGTTACGATGACGATGATGTTAAAAGGGGATTGTGTGTAACTACTTACTTCAAGGTGTATGCACCCCCTGCTTTGACTTTTCCGCAGTCCTTGCAACCCCAAATACCAACAGCCTTTCTCTTCACTGCATACTGTTTGTGTTGTTGTTCAAGTAGAAACAAATCTGTAAGTTGTAACAGCAGTGTAACAAAATTATAACTCGTATCAGCATACCTTGCCACAGAATTCACAGAAATATTTGCTGTGTTGGCTGACTTCCATTTTCTTGATTTGCTTTCTCAAACTAGCACCATAACGGGTACCTATACAAGTAGAATGTGTAAAATCAAAATTAGAATCACTGCAGCAAAGCAAAAAAAAAAAAAAAAAAAGCAATGAGATGATGGAGAAGGGAATACGTACCATACTTTCCTACGATTCCAGCCTTCTTCGTCCTCTTTGTCTGAGATTCAATATTTTGTGAAAGGTAAATAAAACCATTGACGAGATATGTAAAATGTAATATTTTGCAATTTCATATATGACTCGTATGCTGATACAAAATGTTCGATTTACAAACCCTAAGTTGATCCTAAAACAGATAACAAAATTATAGTGTAATAGGAAAGAATTAAACACCAAAGCAATGGAAATGTGGTATTGAAGGGGAATTTACATGTTATTCTCAGAGAGATAGAACTCTTACCATTTTGCAAGATCGGAAAAGAAAAGCTACCGATACGCAGAGAAGAGAGAGCAACGGCGGAGAGGAGCTGAAACCCTAGACTAAGTTCCTTATTTATATGGAGGCATTTTGGGTTTTATAAAATTTGAAAACCGGTAATCCCATCTATTTCCAAAATGGAAAGAATAATCAAATAACTAATTAAATATCTAAATTAATAAAATACATAAAATAAAGGTTTTTATAATAATTATTATTATAATTAGACTCATCAATATATATAGGATTATTATAATTATATGTTAAAATAGATAAAGTTTAATCAAAATCTTTCACAAGGAAAACATGATACTCCCTTATTTTGTAGCTATATATTTTGCTAATTTTCGTTACGGTCCAAATAGTTACAAAAATACCATGAATGAAAAGAATTTAGGAGCAAAAGGAAATAAATGAGGAAAATTTTATGGTTTCTTTCTTTAAAAAATTTCCTTTATATTTTGAAGAGAAAGGAAATGGAATGAATGATAAGATTTTATAAGAAAAAATATAATAATAAAACTGTCTCTATTTTCTACCCTAACTTTATGTAGTGATATTTATTATATATTTACACAATAATAACAAAATTACAAAACCTAACTTCCTCACTTTTTTCAATTAGCTTTTCTTTTATTTCTTTTCACCTTGTAACAGTCCGACTAGCACTCAATTTTGATTTTTGAATATATGATATCAGTGTGAAGACAAAAGAAATATATTATATTAATTGGGTAAAAATTATCAATCTTTAAATACAAGTGATAAGAGTAAGAAAAAGGGGGCTAGTTTTGCAAAATAGTAGGTAGATGACCTACTAAATTGCTTAAAGTATAAATATAATATATATCTCCAACATAATTTAGCATTTTCTTTATTGTGTTGATGCATAAGTAAGATTTTGTTGAAGATCAAGATTCATGAGGAGCAAGGTAAGGTCAAGAATTAAAAAAAAAAAAACATAAAATAAAATCCGAAGGACATAACACACCACAATTACCCCCAACCGATTGTTTTGCAATAAATTCTTGTGTATTCTTTACTTTTCTTAGCATCTTATAAATTGTGTGTCATTCATAACCACAACATGAACATCTAACATCAAATCCCATGGATGTCCAAGTTAGTTGTAATCTTATCTTTTTATCTTTATTCAACACATACACACGATTTTGAAGTTTTTGTCAAATACCAAACAGTCAAACATGTCGGACCCACATACAATAAGATCCGTACATAGAGTGATATAATATATATAGAAAGCCACAAGGAAAAGATTACATTCGTAGAAACCAAAAAAGCCAAAATACAACACTAGGAAGAAACTATGATGATGCTGATTTTGTTTTTCTTCAAGTAAAGGCACAAACATTTACATTTTACAAAGACAAAGGCAAAGGACAAGAAAAAGGCATCCTAATTCTCATGAATCTTGATGGGCTATGCAGCTGCTGCAATTAACCCCTTCCTCAGATATCCTTCCGATAAAGAAAAAAAAAAAAAAAAAAGAAACCCAAAAGAAGCACTTTAGTGCTCTTTAAACCCATTAACCTAGTAGTAGTAGTAGTAATAGCAACATATATCATCATATTTATATATATATAAACATCATTGCTTATTTTTAGTAGCTAGAAGCAAGAGGGATACCATTTGCTCCTCAATCAGCACCTTCAATATTCTAATCTGATTGCGGTTCCAGGCGGCACCACCTCCTTGCACCACCACCCACATCACCACTTCTAGAAAACCATTTCCATTTTCTTTTTCTTTTCTTTTTTCCCCCCCCAAAAAAAAGATGGAATAAACACAGTTAAATCAGACAATGTCTAGTGGCACATCATCACCATCATCATGCTGATGCATTCGGTTTTGAACCGCCTTAACTGCCGCCACTCTGGCTGCGTTGGCCGCCCGGTTAGCCGCAGTCACCGCCCTGTTCACCCTCTCGTCCACGTCAGCAACAGCTAACGCTTTCTCAGCTATACGTCTTGCTTCCTATTTAAAAAAAATAATTGTAACATGTTTATTTTTTAGTAGCTATATGACTGTTTCTTTTTGACTTAAATGTGGAAAGAATGAGTGTGTATCCTTACCTGGACTGCTTTAAGGACTTTGGCATGAGAAACAGATGAAAGAAATGGATTTTGAGAAGTCGAAACACTGATAACTCCATTATCCCATTGACCTGATTGAGTCTCACCATTTCTGAAAGTATACATACCACAACCTTGTCTTCTTCCTTCATGCCAAGCCCCTTCATATCTATGTCCATTTGCAAATCGATACACACCAAAACCATGCATCTTGTCTGCAAAATATTCTCCAGCATATGTGTCCCCGTTTCTGCATCATCACATAACCTCAATCACATTGTAAATAATGTAGTATCAATGAATTCAAATTTCTGTTAGATGGGTTGAGTGTGCTAAATTACTAATCTCTGTATTTTGTAGGGTAGATGTAATTGTAAAAGCCAAGGGTATGACTATGATATATCAATTCAAAAACATATTCATGTCAATATTATTAGCAAAACTATTGTGTTATTGTATCTCAAATGAATTAGATTTGAAGTGAGTTTAAAGAATAGCTGATCGACAAAGAAGGCACATAGATGTTAGCGGGATTCAAGATTGTGACGTGGTATGAAGATTCAAGAAGTTAGGTTGAAAAACTTTACCTGAAATGGTAGTGGCCAAGCCCATGTTTGATACCTCCTTTGAATTCGCCAGCATATTTGCTTCCATCTTCACAAGTATGAACTCCACATCCATGACACTGTCCCTTCAACCACTCTCCGGCGTACATATCTCCAGTGTAAAATCTGTAAACTCCATAACCATGTCTCAATCCTTGCCTATACTGTCCTCTATATCGGCTTCCTTTTGCCCATGTTTCAACACCATATCCATCGTACTTTTGGTCAACCCAATCGCCTTCGTATCTCCCATTTAAGTTGTAGTAATAAACCCCACTTCCAGAACACTTCCCTTTATAAAATTCACCCTCATAAACATCGCCATTGCTGTATACCTTCACCAAGAACCCTGAATTTGTGTTTTCCTCTAACTGGGTCTTTGACCCAATTGACCAAACAACTGGTGGGTGTGTTGTTGATGCGTTATCTGATTTGTAAAGCTTCAGATTTGGGAAATTTCGGGCGACGAATAATCGGATTGACGGGAGGTTAGTGGCATGAAAACTGTTAATATTAAATGAAGATAAAAGAACGCTACAGAAGGCAATAAGAAAGAGTATGTAGAGATAAAAGGAGCGATAGCTCAAAGAGAAGTAATAAATTGAAGGCAAAAAGAGAAGGATTAAAACCCTGAAAGGGACTTTAACCCAGAAAAGCTTAACGTGAGTAAACTTCAACAGTTTTAGAGCAACTGTCTTGGTGGCTAAAAGGGCTTCAGAAGATGAACAACAAATTAAAGACTTCTGATGAGAAGCTCTTCGTGGGTGGCTGTACGGGTGATGGTGGTGGTGATGATGGGATGAAGTTTTCTGTTGGGGACTCATAACTACAGGTCTTTTCTGAGGATTTGAAATAAGAGTTTTCTGGGTGTTGGTGGTTGTTGCTGTTGTTGTTGCGTTTTGCTTGAAGGTAGGTCGATGTTCATTATAATCTTTTCTTGGTATTTGGATTTGAAGATGGGGGATCCTTGATACGTAGTTGGCTTTGAAATTCGTGTTTTCTTGGAATTGAAATTGTGGAGTTTTTGAATCGGAAGAGCTTCGTTCTTCTCCGATCTGAAGGCCGGTTTTCTTCTGACGCATTGACTGGAAACCAAAATCAATAAAACCCAAAACGATTACACCTCTATGTACCTCACTCAATCATCGAAACCTAGAAATTCTTGAATTCTGTGTGAATTTTTTTTCAACAAAAATCGATTTGATCTGTGTTTGTAGATGAGTTTGGGGTTTCAGGTGGATTGTGGATCGTTGTGATTTTTTGTCGTCTGGTTTTTTGGAAAAAGGAAGAGGGAAACATAAAAGGCTCAAGTGGGGGAGCTGTGTAGATATAAATATACAGGGGGTGATTGATCCATTTATGAAAACTAATGGGGTTATGTTTGTAAGTTTTTATTTTTGGACCACTAATGTATCTTCTTACACCCATGTACTTTTAACATTTACAAATCTCACCTCCTCCATCAAAAGTCTTTTTGTTCCTTTACTTTTAACTTTATAAGAAGAAACTATTAATTTAAAAATCAGGGATATTTTGGGCATGGTGTTTTTTAATATATTTTTCCTTATTTTTTGGTAGAGAAAAGATGGGTGCCCATCTTTTTCCTAATAATTTACTGATAAGTCGATTTGTTAAATTTCAGAAAGAATGCTACTTAGATAAAAGAGATTCATACATAATTTGTCCAAAATCAATCTTAAATAAAAAAGTAATATTTATTAAGTGTTAAATCATAGATTTTTTTTTCTAAATGATTCAATCATAAAACTTTGACAATTATTATTTTAAATGCAAAAATTAAATGGATTGATAATTTTTTAAATGAAATTTTTTTAAAGTTCTAAATGAGTTATGTAAAAAGATAACCATTTTTTTATAAGTTTTTGCAAAATGATTATTTTCTTCCGAATATCCGTTGAGCATTTTCAACTGTTCTTCAATTTTCGAAGTTCTTTTTTCTTTTTTTGATTTTGTTTTAAAATTTTATATTATGTTAAGAATGTTCATTTCGAAGTATTTCATATTAATGTTTTTCAATCAAATGTTAGATTTTATGACATAATATCGTATATAATCCTCAATTACTATGTTTGTTTAACTTTCTATTAGATTTTAGTAAAAAACAAATTATCTTCTCGAAATTTTGAAACTTGTTAATCGGATTTCATACTCGTTTTTTTATTTAAATTCTAGAGTTTTTTTTTGTATTCCGAAATTTTAGTTTTAAATCTAGAATCTCAATCTAAAATATATTTATTTTTTAGAAAAAATGTTTTTGTTCAATTTATAATGCTCTATTTCGGAATTGAAATCAATAGTAATCATGCATCAACAAAAATAAAATAAAATAAAAATAAAAACTTATAATCGCTTTTTTTATTTAAATTCTAGAGTTTTTTTTGTACCCCAAAATTTTAGTATGAAATCTAGAATCTCAATCTAAAATGTATTTATTCTTTAGAAAAAATGTTTTTGTTCAATTTATAATGCCCTATTTCGGAATTAAAATTGAAGGTTATTATGCAACAACAAAAATAAAATAAAATAAAAATAAAAACTTATAATCTTTCACATTATGGTTTGTTTAGTTAATTCCCCATTTTGAAGGACTTAGAGTTGAATAAGTTCGTATGTGCTTAATAAGTTTAGATAAAAAAGATTATCTGTACCCATAAGATAATCAACTCACTAAAACACAAGTACCAAATTGTTTATTTATTTAACCAAATAATAATGATTTCTAGTTAGAAAAAACTACTATTTTTTTTAATGTATTTTTATAACATCTTTAACGTTTTATGATCGGATTTTATATATGATCTAATATTGTAAGTTTTTTAAAGTGCATTAATGCAATATAGGTCTACAACTTAAACTAATTGTACTATCAATTAAAGACCAAATGTACGACTTGATACCGTCAAAATGTGGATTCATACCACCAATTATTATAAAGTATTAATTCTTTACTATTTTTTAATGATTATTATTATTATAAGAGACCATTTTTAACTTAAGATTTACCTACACATCTACTAACGTGCACCTAACATCTACCCTCCATGTGATTCCTACGCTTTCCTAACTCTACTCAGCAACACTGACCTGTGCTATCAAAATAAAATTTACAAATAAAGGGAGTGAATGGAAATGAGAATTCTAAAATTTCCCTTTTAGAAATTTCTTTTGATAGTACATATGTTTTTATATTTTCAATAATAAAAAGACTCAGGACACAATATTATGTATTATGTATATAGTAATAAACATGATTTTCTTATGTCTTTTCCTCTCAAAGTTGAAAATTTGTTAATAGTAAAAAGTCTTACAAGAATGCCTTAAGAATGAAGGACATGCACTAAATAAAGTTTCTAGCAAAAAAATGGATGTCTTTGTGGACGTTCACACTACTAAACTCCAAAAACGTACATTTCAATCATTTAAATATATAAACCATTAAATGTGGATATTTTCGAAGCTACAACAATGAATCTATGAATTACTAAACACCATAATATTTGTTAGACGAATGTGCTTTTTCGTAGAAGATGAAATTTTGAAAAAAAAAAAAATAGATCAACATTGAATGTGACTATCAATAATTTTAATTCCTTCTTTTAAGATATTCATCTTTTAATGGTATTCAATAAGTTACTAAATTCTTTTTTCTATGTTTCACATATCATTAGAGTGGATTTCAACCTTATAGCTCATAGCTAGGATAAAATGGGATATATGGACACAAATGAACAAATTCTATCGTATTAAATGTCATGGTTGGTTTAACATAAAGTGTTAGAATACTATTTTTATTGATTTAATAGCTTTTTAAAAAACAGAAAAAACAAATAAGTTAAAAAGATGTTTGATAAACATTAATTTTTCTTTTTCAAAAAGCCATAAATTTCTTACTTTTCCAAAAAGTCAATAAGAAGTTTGAGAAGCAATCACAAACATACCCTTTAGTAAGTTTCATAATTTCTTGAGCATTTCATTTGGTCATAGTATTTACATATTAATCGTCTTGATTTCATTATCCATTTTAGTAACATTGAAATAACCCGATATTTTTCTACTTTCCTTGAATGACTAATATGTTATTTTCATATTTCATAAAGTTCCATGTTCTTAGTAAGAGCCTTGATTATACATTTTTTCCATTTTGATTACCTCAAGCCTTATAGAAAATTAGAAACATCTTACTTGTACTACAAGTACACCATGAAGTCATATATGACTTCCAAATTCCTTTCATTCCATCTTTATCACTTTGCAGAAATAACTTGTATCGTTTATCTAAGATGCAACAACAATTCTATAACAAAATTCTCTTAGTTCTAATTATTGAGAACTCAATTTATCTCATACTTAAAGCTTTTATCGATTCCACCACCATGTGTGATGGTTTAGATACTTCGTTGCACAAGGGTTTTGTCTGATTTCATCGAGTCCATACCATTTAATCTTCATTTCTTTTGTAATTCATCGACTACAATGACGTTCAATTAAAATCGGGTAAAGATCGAAGTATGAACCACATAGATTCGCATTGGCTCCGAACTTACAAATCGGGTACAACATGTAATGTTGCCAACACTGCACAAAAAAAAATGTTAAGTAACCTATTTAACACAATAAAAACTTTTGTACCTGAATTAAAAGAAATCCGATGGTTTTTTATTTGTCGAGTAGACTGGATTCTGGACGCGAGTTTTAAGTAACCTACTCGACTAGTCGGGAGCCCGACTCGACGAGCAGGGCTGCCTAGATGAAACCCTAATATTTAGGGTTTGCACCCTATTTAAACACCTTAACTTGTCCCATTTCAACCTCCATTGTCTCTCACAGTCCAGGAAATCCCTAACTCGAAACCCTAAAGCATTTGGAGTGTTCTTGAGCAATTTTTGTGTGTTTTTGGTTGTTTGAAGCTTGAAGAAAGAAGTGGAAGCTTGGGGGTTCCAGAAGAAGCAAGTAGATCCAGAGGTTTTGCTTTATTACCAGCTCATTCAAGGTAAAAAGCTTCAACCTTGACCATCTACCTCTTAGATCTCTAGTTAGGGTTCATTTCTACCTTTTCTAAACTTTAGTAGAGCTAACTTCAGGGTTTTGTGGCTCTAAAGGGGTAGAACTTCATATTTGGAACCATTGAGGACTCCCATGGCATAAAGGTGCCAACTTTATAGCCATGGGAGTCTCATGCATCATACAACCTCATTTTAGTGTCATTTGAGCCAAATACCCCCATGCATGAACGTCAAGTTTGTTACTTTATGTATAATATGGACCCTAGGAGTTCAGATCTATGTTCTGGATGTATTGAGCTCGACTGAAATCAACTGTATGGTCATGGACTTTGGGGGACTCGGCGAGTCGTCCATGGGACTCGACGAGTCGGGGTATGATTCCCCAACCTTTTTGGTTTCTGATCGATCTGGTTGAGTCTAGGAGAGGACTCAACAAGATGGATCGGAATAGGGGCTTGAAGATCAAAGAACTCGACGAGTTCAAGGAAGAACTCGGCGAGTTCAAGACAATGTCTCAACCATATGAAGACGAACTCGACGAGTTCAAGAAGAACTCGGCGAGTCAAGGACTAAACACTTTAACTCGGATGAAGATGAACTCGATGAGTTCAAGGATGAACTCGGCGAGTCAGCTGTAGAAGGTCCCGATTTTTTTAATGGAGAACTCGGTGAGCTCTTGTAAGATTGGGCGAGTATGGTCAAAGTTTTTGCGTTCTCAGGATTATGGAACTCGACGAGTTGTGGGGTCAACTTGGCGAGTTGGGTCAACCAAATGTTGACCTTGAACCAGAGTTGACTTTGACCAAAGTGTCGACCTTGACTTTTGACTTTGACCTGAGTTGCCCCTTGAAAGGTTTAAGAGTATGAAATGGTAATTAAGGGAGGTTATTACGCGTAGGAGTTTGAGAGGAGTTGATCCCAACACCAAGGATAGTTCAGACACTTCATGACATTGAGGTGAGTTACCTTCCAGTAGAAGTGGGTCTAAGGCACCACGACCGACCCACTAGTAAGAGTTATAGTGGAGATAACTGTCTTCGTGATAATTATCTGGTATGTTGTTATCTGTTATGATTATGTGCTAGCATGATATGATGTTATGTGATAGTAGATAGTAGGGGGAATAGTCCCTGTGTTATGGTCGTAAGGACCAAAGGGTAGATCGGGCACCCCATATATGCCTTATAATATGATTATGCTATGTAATTTTATGTGGTAGTAATAGGGGGTGAAATAGTCCCCGTAACCGGTTGAGATAAACCGGAGGGGTAGGTTGGACACCCCGGTATGTCTGACTGGGGTAGGTTAGGCACCCCGGTATGCTTGATAGGGGAAGGTTGAGCACCTCGGTATGCTCAGTAGGGTAGGTCGGGCACCCAGATATGTCTGGTAGTATGTGTTATGTACAGTATGATGGGGGAACTCACTAAGATTTGTGCTTACAATTTTCAGTTTTGTTTCAGGTATCTCTTCAGCGAAGGGGAAGGAGCCGACACAGTAGCAGCGCACCGCACACACATGATTTCCGCACTATGATGTTCTTGGGATTGTACTCTGACACTATTATTATTCCACGACATGTTTTATGACATTTGATTTATGGGATTATGGGATGTTATGATATCGATGATGTTTTTTAGTAAATTGTTTTATAAGTAACGCATTTAAAAGGAAATTTTTGGTCTTGAAAATTGGGGATGTTATATTAATGTTATTTCCGTTAACCATACCAAGTCAAATCTCCAATATTTGTATGATCTAACGTTCAACTTATATAAAAAAAATTATTAATAAATTGAATTTTTAAGAGTAATAACAAACCCACGATATAGCCTAAAATAACCTTTTATTCTTGACACTAATCATGCTCGCAATGACACATTTTACCAAGTCTAATTTAATATGTGACTTGGTAAAACGTATAGAAGATGTGATGAGTAACTCAATGACACATTTTTAAATCTTGACACTAATCATGCTCGCAATGGAGGATTATTCGATGCGCGAAAACTGAAAGGTTGGTTTCATTATTGGGGTTTTTCCAACATTCTAATCACGGAGATGCTCTCTAATGGGATCTAGATAAAAATGAGTTTTTTTTTTCTCGGTGGCTTCTGCTCGTTAATTACTAGATAAGTTTTCCTTACACTCGACTAGAACTCCGACTCAGTGGAATACTCTTGTTCCACTTAAGGAGAATATTCTTATGTGGAGGATGTTTCTTAAGAGAATCCAAAATCGTTTGAATTTCAATGACAAAGGGTTGGATCTTGACTCCAATTTATGTCCTCTTTGTCGAGAAGTGGGAGAAAGTGTTGATCATGTTTTGGTTCCGTGCCCCTCAGTTATTGGTTTGTGGCCTCGTTTAGGGACTTGGTGGGAGATCCCGACCTCAAATTTTGTAGGTATTAATTCACTTAGTTTTTTGGTGGAATACGTTTCTTTTTCTTCCTTGCAAAGGAAGTTTTTTGAAGTTGTGGTTTTCACTTCTATCCTTGTGGAATTTGTAACAAGCTCATCTTTGCTATGGAGAAACCAAACAGAGTGAGGTATTTGATGATATCGTTTCGCATTCCTTTTTTTTGGATTTGTAATACACGTAAGAACTGCTAAAATACTTTAGGATATGTGGTTATCCGTTATCCAATCCTAAATTAACTGTACTTTCCTTAATTTTTTTCTAGCGCCTTACACTCTTACTAGAACTTTATTAATAAATCTGTTGTTCAAAAAAAAAATGTAAGGTTGACTTAATGATAATAATAATACAAAATGTTTTAAACTTGAATAACTGTTTCTGTCAAATCGTGTTAACATTTTCTAAAGAAAATTTGCTCACTGATTATAAAGTTAAATTTAAATTTATAAACATAGTTAGTAAGAATCAGATACTATTGTTATTAAAGAAATCTACCGTTTAAATAAATTTTTACGGGCGTTGAAATTTGGAAGCAAACTCAATTTTGACATCTTCTTATCTATGGTTTGCATCATAAAAATAGTCTAAAGAGTGGTTGATAATCATTAAATAAAATCATTTTAAATTAATCAATTTATTATTATTAGTTTTAAGAATAAACTAACTGGATATCAAGCATAAATAAATTAAAATTAGATGGCTCGTATAGACACAAATTATAATGTTTTGTCAATTTGGATAAAGAACTAGTATTTTTTTTTTGTTACAAATAAGTTATTAATAAACTAACATTGTGTGTTATTGGATTATTAATAAAGCCTAACCAGTTGTATTATGTTGATTTGGTAAGACATATGGCCATAGACGTTCGCCTGGATCCTTCAGTGAGACATAATCTTATGTTCACATATATTCACAACAGAAGATTAGTCCGTGCATGAAATCTGACCAATATATTCTAGTTAGGGAATCCCTTTCTAAAAAATCATCAATAAAACCGATGTTATAGATAATGTGTGAATTGTGATAGTAGATCCCACCTCATTATTTTTGTTTGATACATCAACACATTTCTTCTTACTCTCCATTTTCATCTAGGAAATGGCCTCTTTTGTCATCCCATTTTTTTTAATATTCAATAAATTAAAATTAACAAAAAATATAAGATAAAATAAATAGATGTGGTAAGATGGCGGTGTTTAATGGCCAAAAGCAAAAAAAAACTCAAATAGATGTGTTGTAACTTGTAAGTATTGGTGTTGGTTAAAGCAATTGGATTGAAAATAATAAAAAAAATTGTAGAATGTGTGGTAAAAGGATTTAGTTTATGTTGATACTTACAGAAGATTAATAAAAAACAATGATATATATATATATATATATATATATATATATATATATATATATATATATATATATATATATATATATATATATATATATATATATAAAATGATGAGAGAGAAAAAAAAATCTTCAAAAAAGTCTCAAACTTTTTAGGAAAAATAACGATTAAGTCTTAATTTGAGTTGGTATTTTATAGGTTTATAGAAGCCTCTGAAAAAAGACATGATACTACTAATGCTAATGTGAGAAATCATCAAGTTTCCATCAAGAACATAGAGACTCAACTTGGACAATTAACAACACTTGTTAATGAGCGGTTACCTCCGAGAAATGCCGACCCAAAATCACAACCTTATGTAATGGCAATTTACACGGAAGAAGAAGTTCATTTTGATCCATTTATGATCCATGAAACAGCTACTATGCAACCCAATTCGTATTTGAAAGAAGAGAAACCCGAAGCTAAAAAAGCAAAACATGAATCGCGTTCTGATGATTCACTGTGATGTGGTGACGTTACCACATCGTGGTAATTGGCGAATCAATTTTTTTCTCCTTTAAATTTGTATCAACCTCTTTTACCATTCCCAACTCAAGCCCTTAAGCATGCTCTGGAGTCGAAATTAAAGAAGTTCGTGGAAAAGTGCTATCCCTCTCAATAAATGCTCCATTTTTAAAATCCATGGCTAAACTTCCTAAGTTTGCTAAGGATGTGATAACTAATCACAAGTTGGAAAAAGCGTCTACTATAGTGCTTAATGAGTTGTGTTCAGCAACAATCATCAATGGGTTGCCAATCAAAATGGGAGATCTGGGCCAATTAACTTTGCCTTGTGAATTTGCAATTTTACTTCTATAAATGCATTAGCTGATTCGAGGGCAAGCATAAATCTTATGCCGTATTCTTGCTACAAGAAACTTGGTCTACCAAAGCTCCATAATACACAAATGACACTTTGAATGACAGATCATTTAATCACTAACCCACATGGAATCATTGGAGATTTGTTGGTAAAGGTGGGAAAATTTATTTTTCCGATTGACATTGTGGTTCTCAACATGAAAGAAGATGAAGACCTTCCCATAATTTTGGGAAGGCCATTCTTGAGTACCGCAAGATCCCTTGTTGACATCCATGACTCAAAGCTCACACTTCGTGTAGAAGATGAAGAAATTACTTTTGAAATGAGTCAACAAGTAATAACGGCCACTAAAGATTTATCAAACACATTTTACATTCCAAGTACATAAATAGTCTTAGTTAACTCTTGTTCCTAGTCTTGTGCTTGTATTTAGGAGTCAGTTGTAGTTTAGTCTTTATATACATTAGATGTATTCCTTGTAACACACACAAAGATATACATAATTTACATTCATTAAATTGTTCTCTTCCTCTTTATGGTATCAAGAGCTTAGGGATTTTTTTTTCTCTTACCTGCGTCGATGGCTAACAACAACAAAATTCTTGGTTTTGAAATCAATTCCTTATTCCAAATCTCTTCTATCAGCATCAAATTGGACACTTCCAATTACCCGTTATGGCGTACCACCATAATTTTAGCTCTAGAAACCTTTGACCTAGAATCTTTTGTGCTCACCCCCAATCCACCTGCAGAGACCCGTCCGGTCGTTCCTGCCACAGATCCCCCCCACCATTGAGCCTAATACAAACTATCAGTGTTGGATATCGATGAGAGCAGAACTCCAAAATCTTTCCAAAGGCTCGTTGACCATGATTGAATAGATCGAGAAGAAACACTAAATTGTCGATGATCTTGCTGAGAGTCTTAAGCCAATATATAATGAAGACCTAATCAGATACATCTTGAGTGGGCTTGACTCTTCATATGGCCCATTTACTTCAGCCTTTCTAGTCCAAGGTGAGGACTCTACTATTGATGATCTTGTTGGGCTCTTCTTACATGAGGAATCTCGCCTTGAGCAGGATCACTTGTGTCAACAAATTGCTGCCCCGCCTGCTCCAAATGCATCCATTCCAATCACACTCAATGTCAACTAGACTCCTACCAAATTCTACTCCAACCACGGTTCTGGCTCCGACTCCTCCTCCGACCATTCTGGTTCTCCTCGTCCGACTGATCGCCGCCGTCACCCTCACTGCCAGTTATGCAACAAGCTCGGTCATGAGGCGGTGGATTTTTGGCAACGCAACAATCAAACTGACTATCCTTCACACCATCCAAATCCTTGGGACTCACACTTTCGTTAGGCTCACTTTGCTCAGCACCACCCATCTGCTCCAACGGTCGATCCAAGCTGGTATTTTGACAATAGTGCAACTGATCATGCCGCACCCGACCTTCAGAAGTTGTCTATTGCAGATGAATACCATGGGAATGATAAGCTTCAAGTAGGAAATGGTAACAATCTTTCTATTTCTCATATTGGCTCTACTCGTTTGCAATCTCTTAAACTCCCCTATGTTCTTGTTGTACCACATATTACTAAACATCTCTTGAGTGTCTCTAAATTAACTGCAGAAAATGATGTTTATTTAGAATTCCATCGCAGTCATTGCTTTGTTAAGTCTCTGTAAGGCAAAACCCTACTTAATGGGGACGTTAGAGAGGGGCCCTATTGTATTCCTACAAATAAATCACCACCCAAACCCGTTCCTTTTATGGATCTCACTGGTACTCGTACCTCGATTCATGGATGGCACAAGAGGCTCGCTCACTCACATGAACCTTTACTCAGGCGCATATTATCTACATTCCAGCTTCTGGATTCATTAAATAAATTCTCACATGTTTGTGATGCTTGTAAGCTCGGGAAAAGCCACCATTATCCGCTTCCCACTTCTCATATTACTTCTCAGAAACCCTTTGATTTAATTTATTCTGAATTTTGGGGTCCATCCCTGTATTTTTCTATCAATGGAAATATATACTTTGTCTTGTTTATTGATGATTGTTCTAAGTTTGTGTGGATCTATTTTTTATCACAAAAATCTCAAGTTCTTCCCACTTTCAAACTATTTCATCAAATGATTCAAACACAATTTAACACAAACATTAAAAGCCTTTAATCTGAATGGGGAGGAGAATATTGCATTGTCTCCTCTTATCTCACCACTCATGGCATTTCTCATCGACTTTCTTGTCCCAACACCCAGGAACAAAATGAGGCAGTCAAACAACGCAATCAAGTAATTTTAGAGAAAGGTTTAACCTTGTTATCCCAATCCCATCTTCCACATACCTTCTAGGAACACACTTTTAAAACCACAACATATCTCCATAATACCACAATAACCCCTGTTCTGGCTTACAAATCTCCTTACCAAAAACTATACTCTAAAATTCCCGATTATGCCTTCCTTAAAATGTTTGGGTGCTTATGTTACCCCTTCCTTCGACCATACAATAATCACAAGATTGATTTTCAGTCCCTACCATGTATCATTATTGGGTACAATGCCTCTCACAAAGGATATTTGTGCTATCATCAGCCATCTTCAAGAATTTATATTGCCCGCCATGTTGTATTCAATGAAGAAGTCTTTCCTTATTCCATACTTCCCTCTCCCTCCACTTCATCATCTCCCTTATCCCCCCCTTATTCAGTTACTCTTACTCTTCTTCAAAAGGCTGCTACCTTAACTCCTCCCACACCATCCTTCCCACCAACACCTCCTGATTCACCTGTTAACCAACATTTTCTTCCTTCCAATACTCCATCCACTCAATCTCCACCTTCTTCCCCTCCTAAATATTTTTATTCTACTATGAGTTCTCGAGCCAAACGAACATGTCCATCTACTTCTCATTAGCGACCTGCTGAGAACAATCAACATCCCATGACCACCCGAGCTCGCACTAATTCCTTAAAACCCAAAATCTTTTCTGCCTCTCTTACACCATCTCCACCAGTTGAACCCACTTCTTTTTCTAAGGCAATTAAATCTCCATCTTGGAAACATGCCATGCAAACTGAGTTTGATGCTCTTATGAGAAATAAAATGTGGTCTCGTGTTCCTTGTACTACTAACGTTAACATTGTCGAATGTAAGTGAATTTACAGGATAAAACGAAACCTGGATGGTACAATCACACGTCACAAGGCTCACCTTGTGGCTCAAGATTATAGTCAAGAGGAGGGGGTTGATTACTTCGAGACCTTCAACCCAGTCATCAAACCGACAACAATTCTCTTGGTTCTCTCTCTAGCACTTTCCAAAGGATGGTGCATTCGACAGCTCGACATCAACAGTTCCTTTCTCAATGGTGATATAAAAGAAGTTGTCTACATATGACAACCACGAGGTTTGAAGACCCAACTAAACCAAATCATGTGTGTTGTCTACATAAAGCCCTTTATGAACTCAAATAGGCCCCACAGGTCTGGTTCAACAAACTCAAAACATTCCTAATCACCTAAGGGTTCCGGGCATGCTAGTCTGATAATTCCTATTTTTTCATCACTCCTACATAACAACTATCCACATTCTGGTATATGTTGATGACCTCATCATCACAGGCAATAACGACGGGTCTTATTCAGAACTTCATTAATCACCTCAACAAAATCTTTGCTCTCAAAGATATTTTCTTGAGAGCAAATTCAACAAGCCTCCACATGTCTTATGATGTCTCAAGAAGGTTACATTAAAGACATCCTTCACCACACAAAAATGGAAGACTCCAACCCAATCTCAACTCCAGCTGACAGTCAATCTCATCTTGTTCTAGCCAGTGAACCATTTCATGACCCAAAACAATACAAAAAAGTGGTCGACTCCTTGAAATACGCTATTATTACGAGGCCAGACATTGCCTATGCCGTCAATCGTTTGTGTCAATACATGCACTCTCCTACCACCCTCCATTGGCAAGCAGTGAAACAAATCTTGCGATATCTCAAAGGAATCGCTCATCAATGCTTGCATTTTACACCTTCTCGTCCCACTTCTCTACTTGCTTTTTCAAATGCTGGGTGGATTTTAGACAAAGACGACAACCGCTCTTAATATGGCCATGCTATTTTTTTATGGTTCCAATCTGATTAGTTGGACCTCATGAAAATAGAGGGTGGTTGCTCAATCTAGCACAGAGGCGGAATATCGCTCCCTTGCCTACACGACAACTGACCTTATTTGGATTAATCAAATATTTACTGACCTGCATGCTCCTCTCTTACGTCCTCCACTTCTACTGTGTGATAATGTTGGGGCCATATTCCTGAAAAAGAATCTAGTAATCCGCACACGCTCAAAACACATAGCCTTGAGCTTTTACTTCATACGAGAACAAGTGGAAACCAATGCTATCCATCAGTCCAATTTCTTCAGTTGATGAATTGGCGAACGTCTTCACAAAACCTTTGCATAAGGATAGATTGGAAAAACAAGCTGCAAATTCGACCTGTATTTCAGCTTGCAAGGGGTAATTGTTGGATTAGTGTCTAAGCTCGTAACTATATTTGGTATGTACTTGACCTAGTTGCGCATGGTCCTTTTGGGTTGCCTTCACCAAAGCAACTTGACAGAATGATTTATGGAGAGAGAGAGGTTATTATGGTTTATTAATATATTTTATGAATAATATATTAAAAGAGAAATCATATAGTTTAATTAATATTAGATAAGAATTAATTATGTGGCTAAAAGAGATTAATTAAATAAAGGGGACTGGAACTGTCAATTGTGTGATAGGTGGTTTTTGGGCTGTGGATCTTCCTGGATATGGGTTGGACGAAATTAGGAGTGGAATCCCACTCTAATTTCGGCCATAGAGGCCTTATTCCAGAAGATTCCCAAGCTGCTTAGGGCCTAAGTCATCCAATTAGGGTTTTGACTGAAACCCTAGCAACACAAGTATATAAGGACCCCTAGGGCTAGCAAAATCGGCCACTTGATCCCTTGGAAGCTTGGAGCCGATTTCTAGCCTCTCACCCTCTTTCCTAAACATCATCCTCTTGCTTGTGGTGCTTATGAGCCATTAGAGGTGTTACACTTGTGACACTAAGCTTCTTGAAGATCAAAGGATTCTTGCAATCATTGAAAGGTATCATCTAAACTAGTTTATTATAGATTTCATTTTCAATGTATGCTAGATTAGGGTATTCAAGTCTTGGATGAATTGCATGTACAATAGAGAAACCTAGATCTAAGCTTTAGGGTTTTGTATGAACACATAGGATTGTTCTTTTGTATAAAACCCACCAGTTATAACGGTCACTAAAGATTTATCAAACACATTTTACATTCCAAGTACATAAATAGTCTTAGTTAACTCTTGTTCCTAGTCTTGTGCTTGTATTTAGGAGTCAGTTGTAGTTTAGTCTTTATATACGTTGGATGTATTCCTTGTAACACACAGAGATATACATAATTTACATTAAACTGTTCTCTTCCTCTTTAAAAAGTGAGTTATGACAAGCCATGAGATGAAGTTCTAATAATGAATACTTTGGAAGAAGAAAATCTAAATGAGCGAGAATAGATTGAAAAGTTGATGGAAGAAGAGTTGAAGGTTTAGGAGAAGCCTTATGTTGCAAAAGTCAAATGTTCTAAACCAAGAGCTTCAATTCCTACAAAATTTGAGGTGATCGTGTTCACTACACCAAAGGCTTGAGTGGAAGAAGAGAATGATAAAGAAGAAGATGATTCAAGTGACAAAGAGAAGATAAATGATGAAGATATGGGTGGAGAGTTAGAGGAGGCAATAAAGGTCAAAATGGAGTTAGAAAAGGAAGATCATAAAGAAGATGATAAGAAGAGTACAAAAATGAAAAAGCAAGGAAAAGGGATGAAGTGTAAACATGAAGAAAGTGCTAATCAAAAGAAGAAAGAAAATTCGAAGAAAGCATACATTCGACGAGTTCAAGCATATAAGCATAACTGGAGAGAGAAGAAGGAGAAAAGGGAGATCCCACTCCCAACCGTAACAACGTAGAGTGGGAAGGAGTATGTATTTTCTTTTTCTTTTGATTTTCTTTTTAGTTTTAGTTTTTTTAGTTTAACCGAATGATCATGTGTGTCTCTAGTCTTTGATCTTATTTCGTTGTATTGAACGAAAATGAAGTAGTGAAGGAGCTTAATTGATAAAGAAGTCATGCGATTTTAGAAGATTAAAATTGAAGACCATATTTTTTGAATAAGTGTGGGGATCCCACTTGATGAAGAAAGAGTTTTGAAGGAATTTTATAGAAAGAAAAAGGTCGGGAATGGTCTTAAACCATTAAGAAGGAACGATTCATTATTTTGGCTCTTTAAGACATTTTGAGAATACACTACGACGTGGAATCACTAGACCATGTCGCGGCATTTATTATTTTCCTGACTGAATTTCATCAGACCGATTACCACGACGTGGTATCATTAGACCACGTCGTGGCATTATTATATTTCACGATCATGAGGCCTTCTTACTCGACACCATGACGTGACGTTCCTTTCCCACGTCGTGTCTGATGTTCAAGACACTTTTTGAACAATGTTTATGTGGTTTATTTGACCTGACACATTTACATTCACAAGAAGAAGGCCCAGAAGTACTATTTTGTAACGGTTGAAATACAGGTATTTACCTTTCTTTCCCTTAGAATGAGATTTTAGTGCATGATTGGTCCCTTCGTACGCTAGGCGTACATAGGGGTACGCTTAGCATACTGGGGAGGGTTGATTGCGTAGGTGTACCACATACGTGGGGTGTACATGGATGAAGACCAAAACCCTAATATTCAGATTGGTGATCTATATAAATGTCCTTAAGTCATTTGGACCTTACCCTAACCAGCCTCTATCACTTTCAAACGTCCCTAAAGCCTAAAATCCTTCGTGTGTGTGTGTGTGTTAAGCTAATGAGTGCCTCAAATACCTCCTTTTTGGTGTTCTAGCAAGGAGAATGAAGTGGAAGCAAACCTTGGACGTAGAAAAGCTTTTGGATCTTGCATTTGGAGCTCATTAGGAAGCTTGTGGAGGAGAAAAGCTCAAACCTTGCCATCTCTTTTTCTAGTTTGAGTTAGGGTTTTGTTATGAAGTCCATTTTTGGTTCTTAGACCCTCTTTTGTGAGTTGTGCAACTCCAGAGATTAGGATTGTTAGATCTAAGTGTGAGAACAAGAACGATCTGATGCGCAGGGACAAGGTTTGAAAACTCAAACCTTGAGTGAATGCTTAAGATCAATGTCTGCGTGCTAATAAATGTTCTAGTCAAGCCTGGATAGATCAGTCAAGTCTGAGTTAATACATTCAACAGGTGATCAAGCCATACATGAAGAATGTGAATAAAGATCAAAGTAAAGTTAATAAATGAAGAACAAGAAGAATGTTTGAAAGAATATTCAGAAAGATGAAGTAACTTGAATATAACTAAAAGTGAGTGAAAGTGATCCGTTATTGATTTAACATTGAATGCTCCTATAAATAGGAGTACATGAAACATAGTACTAACCAATTACAATCAAAGGATTAGATAAAAGAGTTATATCTGACACTCTGAATATCCAAGTTGACTAAAGATAAAGTCCTATGACTACTTAAATCAAGTAAAAGACAATTACAGTTAATGCAAAGAGACAAAACATTGATCTCGGAACAACAAACATTTCAGACATAAACATTTATTTCGGAATGCCTTCACTCTATCTTCACTTTACCACCTTGACTTTAGATCCGGACATAAAAGAATTCTGGAGTACACTTCATTTCAGAACTAGCTTGACTTCGGAATTGACAAATGGATTTCGGATTGCTTTGGGTTCACTTTTAGGTCCCAACAATCCCCCCTAAGTGAATTTAGCAATCAATTCAGCTTAGATTGCTTCTTCATTGATGAATGTGTAGGCTCTGAACAACTATTCTCGGACTTCAATGTACCAGGACAGCCGACTCAAAAACTTTGCTTTGACATGCTCCGAAGCTTCAGACTTGGTTGCACGGCTGATGAACTTCTTGAGTGCTTTTGTAGGAACCAGGTGTTTGTCAAAGACTCGGAAAAAAAAATCCTTTTTGTTTGTCTTCTTCATTTTGTATACAAACACTAGAACCGGATCATCAATAAGGCCTTCGGCTAACAATTCAGCTTCCGGAAGCACATACTCTATCTTGGCAACAAAGTGTTTGGTTTTGAATAGATGAGCCAACTTATAGTCACATCGAATGAATTCCGCGACATAGTCTATGAGGAAGCTCAGAGATGCATGATACGCACCCATACTGATATCATCTTTTTGAAGTACTCGTAGGTGAGCAACTAAAGTTAGAATGTTGTTCGGATTCATCGCCGGAAAGTCAACATTAGTGATGGTTTGATAGGATGGTTTGTTTCTGACAACATGGTATCAGAAGAGTGGACAATTAAGTTCAAACTTGGTGACGACCTTTCTTTCGTACCCAGAAATCTTGGTAATCTTCTTCCTCGTCCATACTTCCTTAAGGGGAGTGCACTCTTGGCATAGAAAGTTTTAAGCCTTTCACGCTCTGTTCGGATGGTGACCTCCAAATTGTTATTTGGATGCAGAGGGGCAAACTTGACGTAGAATTTGCTGAAAGGAGAGAGAGGAAGATCAAGTTGTTCGAAATCGTCGGAAGGAATGTCGTAGTACATAAAGGGTACTAAATTGACATCCTTAAGAATGCCTTCACGGAAGAGAGGAGAAATTCCATGCGTCGGATCGGGGTTGTCTTTGAGTGCTTGGATCCGGATGTTGTCCTCTAAAGCCTTGTTAATTTCTTTCTGAGACAATCCAAGTTTTTTGCTTTGGTGGAGGTCCGAAATCCGTGATAGGCTTCTTGCCTTTGTATTTGCTTTTGTTCAGGACTGAGATCACATCCAACATGTTCTCATCCAAAGTGATTTTGGGAGGGAAGGATGGAAGAGGTTCTTCTGGAATGTCATCTGGGGTCCGGAGAGGAGAACCTTCATCAATTGGAGTGATTTTTGGCTTCGGAATAGGAGGTAACATGGAAGTTGTGACCCGGAAAGCTTGTGCAGTGAGGAAGGATTTGGCCTTGGCCATTTGAATACCTCTTTGGAGAACATCCGGTAAAGAAGATGGCCAGAAACTGCTAACCAAATTCGTTTCTCTTCCTCAGTCATTTGCTTAGGAAAAAGTTTCCGAGGAGCTCCAATAGCCAGAACTCCCTTGGTGACATATTTCTCTTCATCACTGTCTTCATCATTATCATAGATGTTTCCTAGAAGTCCAGAAACAACTTGGACTTCATCATCGGAATTAAGATCTTCATCTCGGAGTTGAAAAACCGAGGCAGGCTTCCATGGTTGGCTCGGACCTGGTTGACTCGGACCTTCTCCCTCTCTTGCATCGGTGGCTTTCGGAACCGGTGCAAGCAACAATGAGTCCTTTAGGTCATCAAACTTGTCAAACACCTTTTGAAGACCGGTGTTTAGTTGACGAGTAAGAGCATCATACGCTTTGGAAGTGGGCGCTTGGGAGGAGAGATAATCGAATAGATGTCCAAGGATAGCAAGCATCTCATCAAACTTGCGATTCGGAACGTCAACAAGGTTCCACGTGGAGCAGAGTAGTTTGATGAGTACTTGCTGGATGATCAGATTAATTTCATCCTTTTTCTTGATTTCCTTCTCTAGCCTTCAAATTTTCTTTTCATGGCGAACGTGAGTCTGCTTGATGAGATCGTTTGTAGCAGCTACCAAATCATCATGAACCTTGGGAATAGTAGTGACGGTGTCTAGATAGTGCTCAACTGAAGCATCATACTTAGCTTCAACTTATTCAATCAAATGCTTAAGATGGATAAAGATCGGTTGATCTAATTGAGCTTCCCTTTCAGCCACGGAAGGTCCAGACTGAGTAGATAGGTACTAGAGAATGGCGTCAAGCTTGGAGTCCAGTCACGACATCTTTTCGTCGATTTTGGAATTAAGCTCGGCCATGAAGTTTCAATAGTGGTGACCTTCTTCATTGTGTCCAAAACATTGGATTAGATATCCAATAGAGCAAACGGATCTATATGGTTTCCGGCTGAGGATCCGTTGTCAGAGATGGAAGGTTGAGGAGTGTGTTTCGGAGATTCCGGAGTGATTGGAGTGACAGAAGGACCGGGTTTGTTGGTGGCATCATCATGAAGCTTTTGCGTTGATTCAAAATCATGCTAATTCAAGGAGGAGGATTTGAAATCAAATGATGGCTTGGACGAAGATGGATTAAGATGAAGCTGAACTGAGGAAAACACGTTAGCATCAGCAACGTGTGCAACATTTGTTGTCAGCAGTACCTCTTCGGAAATTTCATCATCCGAAGTTGGAGGATTGGAAGCATGAGCAGGAGACTTTGGAGTTTCTCCAGATGTGAACTCAAGATCTACCAATTCATCTGTAGGAGAGACATAAGGCAAGTTGCTTTGAATAGCTCTCTTCTTCTTGGCAATAAGAGTGGATTCCACTTGCGATCTGGTGAGCTCCGGATGCCTAGAGTGTGCCCGATTCACATAATCTTCCCACAAAGGATTGTTAATTCCTAGTCGTCATGTACCCTTTCCGGGTATCAGACCAGTTGCGACATCAAAGGTTGGAGGGACAACTCCAGCCTCGGAATGCTTGGGGTCCGGAACAAGGGTTCTGGAGTGTGTGCCTATAGAAACAAGTGGGATATAAAATTTTACACGTGAGTGTGTTCCAGGGGGGGCAAGGAACTTTGTTCAACACTGACATTACCTTTTTGAGAAGGTGAGGGTGGATTATGTGCAGACTCCCCATGTGTGCGTGCATGTGTTTTTGAAACATCGAGGAGTACCTCAGATGAGTGGATGGGAGGGGTGTTCGGAAGGCCAAAATCAGCCTGAATGTCACGAGTTCCTTCCTGTTAAGAGGAGGAACTGACTTTGGATTTCTTTTTGGGCTTTGGCTTCAAAGGGGAAGTCTTCCTTTTGGCAGACTTTTTTGGTTTTCTTTGGTCCGGACACGGAAGGATTGGCCTCTTCCAGAGTGGGCTCAATAGAGACCGGGGCAGGTTGTGTTGGTTCAATCACAACCGATGTCTCTAAATTATTTTTCAAGTGAATGGATTCGGAAGGAATGATGGCCAACATATGGTCCGAAAGTCTTCTAACAGGACCAAAAGAAGATTGGTCCGAAATGCGATAATGCTTAATTGCTCGAAAAGGAACACGTACCTCTTTTAGAATGGTCAAAACCAGAATTGGTTTAGATCTTTCTTTGTAGAGTTCCTGAATCGTCAGAGCCCAAAATCGGGGGCTTGAAATCTCGTTGATCTTTATTTTGATTGCGAATTTCCAGAAGTCCTGCCGTAGCACCTCCAGAAGGTCAACGACATTGTTACGTCCGGAATAGATGTTGTATACAACATACAACCAATCTTTGTTGAGGGTATTCGTTCCTCCGTGCTTTCTAGATAGCCTACGAATAATAAAGTGCATCAACACAGTCCATAAGTCGGAGACAACCGACTTCTTGAAATCCTTTGCCCTATCGTCTTGGTTGTACCCAATGTGGTGCAAAAACAGTTGGGATTCCTCAGGATTTGGTTCTTGAACCTTGAAAACCTTGGGGTTTTCTTTACTCCAATAGCCCTAAGAAAAGTCTTTTTATGAATGGGCACAATCCTATCACCAGTCAACTTTGTTTCTAGAGTGCCATTTTCAATCTTGATCCTTGAGAAGGCAGTATGTAGAAGATGAAGTGGAAGAGGCGGTTTTGGAACTTTGGTAAGTGGAATGGAAATGGAATGATGAGCGATGAGCTCGATCATCACTCGAATTGGCTCGTCAAAATCCATGGGATCAATCAAAAACAGTTGGGTCGCATCTCTAAGAAACGGTTCAGTAGATTCAGAAGACGATGAACCTTTGGATGTTTTCTTCATGGTGGCAGCCTTCTTTGGTGATGAATCGGTGGCAGGAGGTTGTTGAGTTGAGAATTGAGATGCCATTGATGAGTTGTTATGGAAGCTTCAAGAACACGATGAACACAAAGAGATTTTGAAGTCTTTGAGGGTTTTGAGCACATAAAGAGGTAAAAGGGGGCTTTAGAAGGGTTTGTATAGGTAAGTGAAACGGGTCGGGTTGGGAAAGGTAATGATGAGGATCCGAAGTGAAAACGGGTTGCATTTAATGAATAACCGTTTTTGGGGGTGAATAGACGTGGGAGGAGAAAGGTAGGGTTGGTTTGTAGCTAGAAATAGAAAACCCAAACGACGGTTTGATGGTTGCTTTTAGGAGACGTGCGATCATGGCACGAATTTCAAGGAAAATAAGGATCCTTATATGTTACCGTTACAAAGAAAACATTTCACCTTATTGACTCTTAGGTTTCCGAATGCACGATTCTGGATAGTTTGAAATCCGGAGGGTGAAAAGTTGAGTTCCAGATTAAAGAAATTAAATGGTCCGGAATGAGATCAATTTGGAGTGATGCTTGAATTTCCGGAGTCAAGAGAAAGCTTGCAATTCCGGAGTCAAAAATTGTTTGCGATTCTGAAGCAAAATTCTGAAATAATGATTTTAAGTTCCGAAAAAGAATTTGCAAGACATTCCGGAACAAGATTTGAGAAAACTTCCAGAGTGAATTTTGAAAATTCGGAAGTATAGAATGCAATACCTTTCCGGAGTGGAATTCCAGAATGTCATTATGAAGTATATTCCGAGATGCAAAAAGTGATCAAGATGATTATGTGGACTTAGAACAACAAATGATCAGGATGAGCTGTACAACTTAAGATTCAAGTGATGGTTATAAATAAAGACAAGTAAAATGATCCTTTGTATTTTGAGAGAGAATAGTTCCGAAAAGAAAAATATGTTTTAGATCGGAACCAATTTTCTTTCATATACTTCCATCAAAGAGAACAAGTCTCTTGAAAGAACTGAGGATCTGGCATCATCATGCCCATCTTGTTCAGAAAACCATTGAACTTGGTTTCGTCTAATGCCTTAGTAAAGACATAAGCAATCTCATCTTCAGATGGAACAAAAATGAGTTCAATGTTATCATTTAAAACATGATCTTTCATGAAATGGTATTGTATGTCAATGTGCTTCGTCATGGAGTGTTGAATTGGATTGTGTGAAATGGCAATGACACTTTGAGAATCACAATAGATAGGAATGCGTTGAAAACGATAACCATAATCCAAGAGTTGAGACTTCATCCATAGAACTTGAGAGGTACAGCTGGCAACAACAATGTATTCTGCTTCGACTGTAGAGAGTGCAATGCAGTTCTGTTTCTTGGATGACCAACTGACCAAACGACCACTTAAAAATTGACAGCCACCTGAGGTGCTTTTTCTATCAAGTTGAAGACCACCATAGTTTGAATCTGAATATGCTTGAAGTAGGAAGCTCTCGTTTGTTGGGTACCAGATTCCGAGACTCTTTGTACCTTTGAGGTATCAGAATATTTGTTTCACAGCCCAGATATGAGACATCTTTGGGTTGACTTGAAATCTGGCACACAAACATGTTGCAAACATAATGTCCGGACGACTTGCTGTGAGATAGAGCAGAGATCCAATCATTCCTCTGTACTTCTGTTTATCAACTGCTACACCTGAAGGATCGGCAAAGATCTTGTGTCCGAAGCCCATTGGTACCTTCGCTGAGGCACAGTTGTCAATTGAGTACTTTTTGAGGAGTTCCGAAATGTATTTCTCTTGATGAATGAAAATTCCTCTGTTAGTCTATTTGACTTGGAGACCAAGAAAGAAGCTTAACTCCCGATTCATGCTTATTTGGAATCGATTGATCATTTGTTTTGCAAAGTCAACAACCATTGATGAATCCGTAGATCCAAAAATGATATCGTCCACATGAATTTGAACCAGCATAAGATGCTTACCATTTGATCTTCGGAACAAAGTGGGATCTAAAATTCCTCGTTGAAAAACCTGAATGCTTGAGAAAATCTATGAGGGTCTCATACCATGCTCGAGGAGCTTGCTTTAGGCCGTAGACAGCTTTCCAGAGTTTGTAACAATAGTTCGGAAAAGAGAGATTAACAAAACCATGGGGCTGTTGAAGATATACTTCAGTGTCAAGTTCACCTTTAAGAAAAGCACTCTTAACATCCATTTGGTCAACTTTGAAGCCTTTGTGAGCAACATAAGCAAGAAAGATTCTGATGGCTTCAAGACGTTCAACAGGAGCAAAGGTCTCATCGTAGTTGAGACCTTCGATCTGATTAAATACTTTAGCCACCAATCTTGCCTTATTTCGAATAATAACTCCTGCGTCATCTAACTTTTTGCGAAACACCCATCTAGTACCAACAATAGGGTGATCTGGAGGAGGCACGAGAGTCCACACTTTATTTCTATCGAATTCTGCCAATTCTTCTTGCATGGCTGTAATCCAGTCGACATGCTCTAATGCTTCCTTGATGGATTTAGGTTCAAGCATGGATATAAATGCTGAGAAATGACATTCGTTTTGAACACTTGTAGCAGATCGAGCTTGAACACCAGCATTAGGGCTTCCATTAACTTGGTTGGGAGGATGATCCTTGGTCCAGGCATGTAACCTTGGAAGTTCATGAGCAGCAGACGATCTAATATCAACAATGGGATTGAGTTTCTCCCTTGAATGGTTTCAACTTGTGGAAGATGCTCCCCTTGAACTTCTGAACTAGAGAGGTTGACATCATCATCAGAAGGGAACTCAAAGAAATTTTCGTTTTCATCAATGTTGATAGGATTGGAGTCATCAAAGTCAGCAACTGCATCTAGGAATCCATCTCCATTTGATTCAAGTGAGGGTTGACCATTCTCCCCCTCAACCTGATAAGGTTAAAACGGTTCAGAATCAAATGGAGAGAGACATGGGATTGGACCAGAGACATTTTGAGAAACAGGAGCTTCCGAAGGATAGATTTGCCTTGTTTGAGGTTCTGAATCAAGGTCGTTTTCGGAGGGTCCAAAGAGAGTATCAAAGTCGACTTCAAGAATTGTTTGTTGGTTCGAACATCTTGGCGGTGGAGCATCGAACTCCATAATGTGAGTTGTAACATGAGTTGGGCCAGAATTCCGATCGAATTTGTCATCGAATGTAACATCAAAGCTTTCTTCCAGAACACGAGTTCTCAGATTAAGAACTCTATAAGCCTTTGATTTAGAAAAGTACCCAAGGAAGATAGCTTCATCAACTTTAGGTTGATCACGGTTGTTCTTGATGAAGCATCGGCATCCGAAAACATGAAGAAACGGGATTGTTGGCTTCCGACCATTCATTGCTTCATATGGTGTCATGTTGAGGCTTCGATTGATGATACTCCTATTTTGAGTGAAACATGCAATTGAGACGGCTTCAGCCCAGAGATAGAGTGGTAGATTTGCGAAGTTTAGCATTGATCGAGCAGCTTCAACAAGAGTTCTATTGTGTCTTTCAACTACACCGTTCTGTTGTGGAGTGTAAGGAGCTGAGAAGTTGTGGTCAATTCCTTTCTCAGTGAGGAACTTATCAATGGTTGAGTTAGTGAATTCCGAGCCATTGTCACTTCAGATTCTGCTAACTGGGAGTCTGATGAGAACTTCTATTCCTTTGATAAAATTGATGAGCTCAGAGGCTGTTTTGGATTTCATCCTGAGGAAGCAGACCCAAGTGAACCTTGTAAAGTCATCAACAATCACAAGAATGTATTTCTTATGATGAAGACTCTCTACAGTGGATGGTCCACAAAGATCAATATGTAGAAGCTCTAATGGTTTTGAGATTGATTTTTCGATGATAACAGGATGACCCTTCTTTGATTGCTTTCCACACTCATAAGCAGCACAAAAATGCTTATTTTCAAATTTGAGAAGAGGTAAACCTCTCATCATTCACCGGATACGAGATCATTCATGTAACGAAAGTTTAGATGAGCGAGCCTTCGGTGCCATAACCAACTGATGTCAGGAATGGCTTTGGAGAGAAGGTAGATTTGCGGTTTGCCAATAATCATGTTGATGTTGAGTGGGTACATGTTCTTGTTGCGGTTTGACTTGATTAAACACTCTTTTCGGTCTTTAGTCATTACATAGTTGTGCTTCTTACAAAATTCAACACGTTGAATTGAATCAGTGAGTTGAGCTACACTTATCAAATTATGTTTCAGATCAGCTACATAAGCCACATTTGAAATAGTGAAGTTTCCATTGGTGAGAATTCCATAACCACGAATTTAAGAGTTAGAATTGTTTCCATACGTCACGTAACCAACATTAGGAGAAAGCTTGAGATCGCGTAGAAAATCTTTCTGCTCCGTCATGTGCATGAAGCAAGCACTATCAATCTACCATATTGTTTCTTGCTCCGAAGCACAAAGTACCTGCAAAATTAGTGAGTGGTGGAGTTTTTAGGCTCCGAGTTAGGTTTAGGGACATAGGCACAAGCTTTGTTCTTTGATTGTGACTTTGGAACAACTTTGTGTTTCCTAGAAATGTATTTTGAGTTCTTAGGAAATAGACAAAATGCTAATGTCTTTTCATCTATCCAGTAGTCATATTCCATGACTTGAGGGTTTGGAATGAATTTCTTGGGACCTGATTTTTCCGAAGTGGTGGGAACAATAGTGACCTTTGGAACTGTTGATGTATCAATGTGAGATTTGACTTTCCATACAAGATGTTGCTTTGAAGATTTTGAATAGTTTGTTTTCTCAGCAACTTTTGAATTGTTTGATGACACATTTTTTTTAGAAAACCTGGGTTTAAAAATTGGTCCATCAGATTTAGCAATGAAAGCAGACGAAAGAGACCGAGGAGAAGTGTTTCAGACAGATGTGGGGTTTACTGTAGACTCTTTCTGAGTGGAACTAGCTACTTTTTTTTGTTTCACGGGACTAGGAGGATTTGAGGATATTTTGAGTATCTTATTTGGAATGAAGGAGTTTTGACTATGGGTTGATAAATGAAAATTCCGAGATACACTCTTTTTGGAGTTCTCAAGGAATTTTGAATTTTGTCTAGTCTTAACTTCCTTCTTGTGAGCATTTCGAGCCTCCACCTTAGGGTCTACTCTATCCTTCCTATTTAACATTGGCTTTCTTTTGGATTGAGATGAGGATTTCGAAGTCTGTCCTACCAAATGATTGTTGAACATAGGCTTAATGGGAACCAAATTTGTTTTTGAAGTAACTTGAGGTTCAGAATCACATGAGGTTGTTTCATCGACTTCACTATCTAAAGATGCCCAAACACACTCTAATGGTTCTTATGAAGTTGATTTAGGAAAGATTTCCTCAATAAAATAGTTGTTAGGAGGGATGAAGTTCGGATTTTGAGAACATCAGACTTTTGAGTACTAGAGGCCCGATTCAGGTCCAGGTTTATCAGAGGCGGAAATTGCATGGAATCGGGACTCTTAACAACTACGGGTTGAAACTCAGGAATTAGAGACGCAAAGTGTTTTGTGGTCTCAGGAAGGGGTGACAAGGGAGAAACAGGGGTGTACGAATGTTTGATGTTCGAAACCTCTCCCATAAATGTCAAAATTTTCATTTCCTTCAAGGGACGGTCAATTAGTTTCGGAAACTCACTTCCGAGATGTAACGCTCGCATTTCCAGGCCAGGCATTTTCATTGATGTAATAGTCTGGGTTAACCCATGTAGCTCTTTTTGATGTATTAATGATGAAATATTTGAGTATTATGTGAATTATGTGTATTTGTGTGCTTATTACTTAATTATAAAGATAGAATTAATAAAGGATAAAAATAAGCGTCAAAATTAAAGTGTGAGATAATCCCTATATCTTTACATAAAGTTGTAGTAGTCGAAACAAGGATTCCGGAGATATAAAGAACGCCGAAATCCGAGTTATAACGAAGAAGTTATGATCTGTTGAAGTTTCGCGACAGAACTGACGCGACGCCGAATGACGTAAAATATGAAATTAAGATAGAGAGATATCTAGCGTTAGTGATCTAAGCGAAAGTTGTAGAGTTCGTTAAACCGAGAGCGTGCATAAAAAGAACGCCCAAATCTGACTTCGTATGAGGAAGTTATGATTTTTCCGAAGTTTCGACTTAGCAGTATGCAGCCCGAATCCTCGATTTTAGATCGAGTGATTTTTAGCCGAAACAATCTAAATGAGAATCTAATATCTCATCGGTAGTAGTGAAACGATAAAAAGATAGGCGAAAATGGACGTCAGATGAAGAAGTTATGAATTTCTCACGGAGTTTTCCTGTCCCGGCCTACTAAAAATAATATAATAAAAATATATTAAAAATAAAGTCATAATTAGCCAACGGAGTCTACAAGAGAGTTGTAGAGCATATTCTCACCTACGCGTGCATATAAAGAACGTCGAAAACGAAGCTTGTATGCGAAAGATATGAATTTCTGAAGTTCGGGGCACGAAATCCGATCCTATGTCAGAACTCACGACGTGAACACTGTGTTCACGACGTGAACTCAGAAAAACATCACCTGGACTCTGTCAGATCCCATTTGTGATGACGCATGCAGTGACGATCAAGCCCCACGACGTGATCCTTAAAACTCACGACGTGAACCCTGAAATCTCAGCCTATAAATAGAAATAAGGGGTCAGCCGATTTAGGTTGCTCATCTCTTACTCTCCCACTCTCGATACTCTCTCTAAGCCCTATTTTAACCCCCGAAGCCCTGGTGTTCATCCCGAGACCTGAATCAAGTCCCGAAGCCTAAAGATCCCGAGAAGAAAAGAGTTTCCGAGCCGAAGCTCTGCCCGCAAGAAGCCCGGTGAGTGAAGCGAACCCAGTTTCACCGGAGAATACTACCATTACAAGCCGTAGTGCTGTCTGATCGTCTTCTGATTAAGTGAGTGTGTAGTTACCTTCTTCTAACGTATAATTATGAAGTATTTTATACGAAATACGTGTTATGTGTATATTTTGTGGTTATATGTGTGAATGTATATTCACTTTCTTCTATCTCTTAAGTATGATTTATTCTCTATGAAATACGTGTTATGTGTATGTGTCTCATCTGTTGTTTGGAATATGTATTGAATGAGAATGGTATACAGGTTTTAAACTATGTATAAAAATATATATTTTTATCTACTAATATGTTGGGTAGAACATGGGTAGATAGTTGATGTGTGATAAACAAATGAGAGGCCTCGATGTTATTTTTGATTCAGTCATCTAGCAGAGTTTAGATGACGACCACATACTTTTCTTGACAGTCCTGTGGAACGCTAGCAGGCTCGCCACGTGTAGGTGTTAATGAACTTGGGTGTTCATTCGCTGTACTCCATCCCCCTCATGGTTGCCTTATTTGACTTATATTGCTGAGGAACCCCCGAAGCATATGTTGTCGCCCCGATGAAATATTCTTAGACTAAGTCCCTTATGTTAGTTATCTTAGGGACGTAAAGTGAGAATAACGGGAATGGGTAATTGGGTTTTTGTTGGTTGGGGGAATTAAATATAATTATTTATTGTGGGTTGAAAACCCTATATGCTCACCAGACTCCCAAGCCTGACCCACTCAGTTTCTTTGTATTACAGGTAGTGGCGCCAGAGCATAAGTTGGATGACTTGTCAAGTGATTTTTGGATTATAGACCTGTTATTGTAAATAAATGTTGTAAGGTCTGTATTGAAATGTTTATGCTTTTGGTCTATTTATCGGAACATGACATCCCGAGTATTGTAATATAATGAAAAATACAATTCGTTAAGAAATGCTTTGGTAAATCTTATTTTATCATATCTTGTTTTGGGAACAAATTCTGCAACTCTTCACTTCACCACCTTGACTTTAGATCCGGACATAAAAGAATTCCGGAGTACACTTCATTTCGGAACTAGCTTGACTTCGAAATTGACAAATGGATTTCGGATTGCTAGAGGTTCACTTTTAGGTCCTAACACTAAGCTCCTTGAGCATGCTTGATGCATAAAGTTGCCATCTTGAGGGTTGTATTGAGACCATGCATGAGTCTAAGGTGTCAAATGTGGTCTTAATGGGAGAAATGAAATATTGGGGACCCATATGACATGCAAAGGAATAAAGTTGCCAACTTTATGCCCTAGGACATCTTAATAGATTCAGATCTAAAGTTGGACATTGAGATATTAAGCATTAAGAATTTAATAGATTTTTATGCAAAGGATAGTTGTACTTTGGGCGTAAGGTGGTGTATGCAACGCGTACAGCCAAAGGATTGAGTATGCTAAGCGTATTGATATGGTACGTTGGGTGTACGCACTATAGGAGAGTTGGGCTTGCAAGCTTATTTGGCCCTATTCAGCCTTGGGCCTTGTCCCATTCAGAGTTATTAGACGTTTGTTCTAGTTGGGGCATTGATGTCATAATTGGCCTTATTGGGCCATGTGACCCATTGTAGTTTTGACTTTGATTTTGTGCCCATTAATGTAGGTTAGACATTTAGGCTTTAATGGTGGGACTTAGATTAAGAGGTTGGGCCTTTGTATAAGTTGTGACCCAATTCTAATTAGGATGTGGTGTATATTTGTTAAGTGTGAGATTTTGAGCTAGTAGTTGAGCAATTTTTGTGTTTAACAGATTGAGGTGAGTCTTCTCACTATACCAATGGGTCGAAGGCACCAATTTTGGCCCATTACTTGATGTGAAATCTCTATAATTGATTATGTAATAGTCTGTTATTTGGTGTGTATTTATTTACGTGAAGACCATGGGGGAGCCCATGACACCTGGTAAGACCATGAGGGGGAGCCCATGACACTTGGGTATAAGACCATGGGGGTAGTCCATGGTATCTTGGTTGAAGACCATGGAGGGAGTCCATGGTATTTTTATGTGTATATGTGCATAGAGTTATATGATTAGATTATGTGATTCCACATTAGTTGTTTTGGATACTCTGATCTTTTGAACAATGTGTTATGTAATGGAATTTTTGGAAAGCAATATGGATGTTATTTCTAATTATTAAATGAAAAAGTTTTACCTAAGTTTTTGGGTTGTTACAAGTTGGTATAAGAGCCTTGGTTTGAGGGATTCGGGCACACTCTTGGGTGTGTCAGAACTCAAACCGAGGAAATGATAAACCCTTTTTCAAAAAGAAACCAAAATTTAATTTTTTCTTGAAAATAGTTTTCATAAGTAAAAAGGGGAGAATGCAATGCGCGTAATCGGTCGAGCTTAAGTAAGTGTTCCCAATGTGCTAGCCATGCTATAGTTATATTTGGAAATTGATGTTGAATTGATTATTTGCTAAGCGTATGCTTTCAAAGTTGTATATGTCTAGGATTGCATACCCATAGAATGATGGATTATGCCTTATTCCTGTTCTTTGTTTGGTTGTGGTTTAGGGTAGAAGCTTATTTGATAGTCTATGGGATACTATTTGTGTATAACTTGCATGCACAAGGAAACTTGCTATGATTGACTTGAGTTTCTGGTTCGGTGAGGGTTGAGAAATCCTAGAATAGTCTAGGATTTGAGTTTATGATGTATTCTGTGGTCAGGTTATTTTATTTGGGTGATCTAGAGGTATTAGGTATGACTTTGGGGAAGGGTACAACTAGGTGTGGAAGGTAGTATTGGGTTCGTAATACTGGAGGCACATGACCTGTACCCGAACAATATCAGACCTGGAAGCTCTAAGGATTCCGGTGAGGAGGAGAACTTCCTTATCAATTTGTATTATGTGGTAATTTTCAGTTGAGGATGGTGATGATCACTTGAGGTTCGGGTTCAGGATCAGGTTCAGGCTCTGGTGCAGAGCCCATTGATGAGAGGTTGCACGATCTCATTGCGGACGAGGTTACTCGTGGCATTATTGACGCTACCCTAGTGATCTTTGGTACTGTTTAGGAGGGCATGATGGAGATAATGGAGTAGCGACTCAGGTTTTTTCTAGCCGAGATTGTTGCAGGCCAGATTGGGGCCCGAGCTCCCTCATTCAGGGAGTTCAACGTGTGTGGTGTGCCTAAGTTCTTTGGGGTTAGGTACCCCATCACCAGTCGATGCTGGGTGGCAGACATGGAGAATGCCCAACACACGAGCTTTTGCCCCGAGGCGGCAAAGGTGGGGTTCGCATATTGTATGTTGAGGGACTGAGCACGTGACTGATGGGAGGAGGTTACCCGTGAGGTGGGATCAGCAAGTGTCGCTGAGATAACTTGGGAGGAGTTTGTGAGGAGGTTTGATTAGGAGTTTGCACCGGCCATTGAGGTGCAACGTTTGGTGAGAGAGTTCCAGGATATCCAGTAGACTATAGAGACTATGGTGGAGATCACTGCCAAGTTTCGGGTTAGGGCACTATTGGTTTCGTAGTATGCTGCGGATGAGGAAATAAAGAAGACGAGGTATCATTCCATACTAAGGGATAATATCCGGGAGTTTGTGAGATTTTCAGGGTGCAAGACCCTGAATGACATGGTGGAGAAGGCTCGGGAACGGGAAATTGAGTTGGAGCTCCGGACGAAGCGGAAGTCAGAGTAGGTTCAGGCAGCAATGGGTCAGGCTAAGAATCCTAAGACCTCCGATCCTCCCAGTAGGGGCCGATAGGGCCGTGCCCAATGTGCCAAGTGAGGCAAGCCACATAGTGGAGCCTATCAGGTGGCAGGCTTGATATGTTATGCTTGTGGCCAACCAGGCGACATGAGTAGGGATTTCCCCAAGAAGGGCTTGATTTTTTTTCACTACAACCAGACTGACCATAAAAGTCTGATTATTCGAAGTTGACGGGAGGAGCAGTGGAGGCGCCTGTACCCGTCCTAATGAGGATTACTGATGGCCGCCTGGTCTAGGGGGAAGCTCCTGCGGTGAAGAGTCGCATATTTCAGCTGACTACAAAGGAGGCTTGAGCAGCGCCAGACGTCGTGACTAGTATGTGATCTATTCCTATATTATTTATTTTGTTGTTTATGCTTATATTGTTGTGATTTCGTATAGGGACCTTTTTGGTCAATGGATTGTCGGCTCATGTTCTTTTTGATTCGGGGCTACCCGATCATTTGTATCTCTTACGGTCAGCAAGAAGTTTTGAGATGCTTCAGGGACTTTGTAATCCCTACTTGAGGTGGATATTGCGGATGATCATACTGTGAGCGTTGCAAGGATATTGCGGAGGAATGTTCTGAATATGTTCGGCGAGAGGTTTCCTATTGATTTGGTTCCGATTCCTTTGATAGGTTTGTAAGTAATCATCGGGATGGGCTGGTTGGGACCTAATGGGGCCATGATAGATTGCAAACGCCAGCTGGTGAGATTTCGAACCCCAAGTGAGAGAGAACTGGTTATCCATGGAGAGAGAGCCTCGTATGGGCCAATCCTCTATTCGGCTGCGAGGGGTAGGAGACTCCTTCAGCAGGGTTGTTCTGGGTTTTTGGCTTATGTCTCAGATTCGATGGTGGAGGCCATGGCAAAGATGAGTAGAGTACCTATTGTGAGATATTTTCCTGATGTATTTCCAGAGGAGTTGCCTAGGGTGCCTCCCGAGAGACAGGTAGAGTTCTGTATTGATTTGATGCCTGGTGCGGCTCCGATTGCCAAGGCACCGTATCGTCTAGCTCCGCCTGAGATGCAAGAGTTATCTACACAACTCTATGAGCTTCTAGACAGGGGATTCATTCGTCCGAGCAGTTCCGCGTGGGGAGCACCTATCCTGTTTGTGAAAAAGAAGGATGAGTCGCACAAGATGTGTATTGATTATCAGGATCTGAAAAAGCTAACGGTAAAGAACCGTTATTCGCTTCCGAGGATTGATGACTGATTTAATCAGCTTCAGGGTGCATCTTGGTTTTCCAAGATTGATCCATGTTAGGGTATCATCGGATGAGGATTAGGGATGAGGATATACCGAAGACGGCGTTCAGAACTCGTTATGGTCATTACGAGTTTGTGGTGATGCCATTTGGGCTCACCAATGCTCCAGCAACATTCATGGATCTCATGAACCAGGTTTGCAGGCCGATGCTGGATTGGTCTGTGAAAGTTTTCATTAATGATATCTTAGTCTATTCTTACACCAAGGAGTAGCACGAGCAACATTTGAGGGAGGTGTTGTAGACCTTGAGGAGGGAGAGGCTATATGCTAAGTTCTCCAAATGTGAGTTTTGGTTGCGTGAGGTGCAGTTTCTGTTGGATTAGGCGTCTAATCCCATAACTATAATTGGTATGTACTTGACCCGATGGTAGCATGGTTCTTTTGGGTTGCATTCATCAGAGCAATTTGATAGGATGGATATTTGAGAAAGAGGTTATTTGTGATTTATTATTATATTATATGAATAATATATTAATTGAGAAATCATATTATTTAATTGGTATTGGTCAAGAATTGATTTGAAATTAATTTCGTGATCAAAGGAGACTGATTAAATTAACGGGGACTGATTAAATAAATCAGTAATACATATAGTTTGTGCTAATGATACATGGTGATTAGGATGGACTAATTTTATGTGGGAGTCCATGATGAGTTAGTCCAAATGGCTTATCATATGGATTATTGGATTAAGGGCCCAAGGAAGTGAATTAGGGTTTACAAGTGAAACCCTAGGAATTCCAAACTATAAATGTAACCCCTAGCATCACCAAAAATGCCCTAAGAGTTCCAAGAAGAACCCTAGCCGTTTTTATGCTCCTAACCTCTCTCTAACAAGCCTCCTCTTGCTTTTGGAGTTTTGTGACTCCATTAGAGGTATCACACTTGAGGTACTAAGCTCTTGAAAGGCCAAGAACTACAAGCTACAACAAAGATGTATCCATCTAGCTAGTTTTTATGTTGTATATCTCCAATTGCATGCTATATAGGGTATATGCTTTGGATAAAATGAAATTGCATGTATAACTTGAGAAAACTTAGATCCAAAGACTTAGGGTTGTATGTGCATCATAGGGATGTTATAGTGCTCAAAACCCAACAGTGGTATCAGAGCCTAGGGTGTCTTTTGTTATATAGATGCATTGGTTAATTGTTGAAAGCTGGATCAAGTTGAAATCTACCATCTGCAGGCTGAACTTGACGAGTCCATAATGGAACTCGACGAGTCCATGATGAACTCAACGAGTCCATTGCCAGACTCGATGAGTTGGACAGTCTGTTGGCATATTTTCGGGTTTTTTTGGCCTGAATTGGATTCAGATCATTACCATTAACTGTTGTGTATCATAAAATCTGTTTTCTGATATGGTAGTGACTATCCTCATCCAATCAAAAGATAAATTGTCAAATTTTAAGATAATTACTAGTTTATATGATAAACAAATTATTTGCATTATTTGATTTGAAATTATCTTGCTAAATGAGTTGAATTAGAACAAATTGATAAATGATAAAAATATGTGATTATTTTACTTGCTTAAAATTTGATATAAATGACTTTGAAGAGTTACAAAACTTGACATCAAGTTTTGGAATCCAAAAGGTTTTGAAGAGTTTCAAAACTTGTCATCAAGTTTTGGAATTTAAAAAGTTTCATTTATGAAATATTAAATTCTAAAACCCTAGTAATTGAAAAGGTTACAAAAGGTGCAACTCTTGGTTTTGTAACTTAGAATGTATTTAAATAGCCTTAATTTTGAAATCTTAAGTTTAGAACGTTGACTTTTTGAATAGTTCAAATAGCATCCTTTTGGTTTTATTAAATTAATTAAGTGTTTAATTAAAAAAGAGAATTAATAAATCCATAATGACATGGTTTAAGTTTAATTAAATTAAAAGTCTAAATTTCTTAATAGATTAAACTACTTAGTATTTTAAATGTGTAAAATACACCCTTATACTATGTAAAATTAAAAGTTTAATATATTATATATGTATAAGTTAAAATTCAGTCTTACCATTAGTAGGCCTCATTCACGAAGCTGGTCTATAAGGGGTGTTTAAGGAAATTGCCTATAAAATGGCAATTGAATGTGTGTCCACTCGCACCCACCGCACTCTTAATCAGTGGAGGGTCGTTAGCCGAACGGGGTTGATGGGACATTTAAATCCTCATTAAAAGTATAATGAAATATAAAGTAACTAAATATTTTATAAATTACCAATCTTAGTTACTTAGGAAAAATGTGAATTTGGTGATAATCCATGAAATTGCACATTGCACCTTGTTGGTTGTTAGTGGAGTGTGTGTGGTTAACCGACACACTAATATGAGAATAATGAAGGATAACAATGGGTAACTCGTAAATTATCATTGATCAATGGAGCGTGTGTGGTTAACCGTCACATTGATTAAGTGATAAATGACTTCGAGAGCACCAAGCTAGTTTGCATGGTTATTCACACCTTGTTTGTGATTCTCGGTATCCCAGTCACCAACTTGAAGGGAATAATCAAGATTAAACATGTCATTGAAAAGTTCAACGAGTCTCAAAATATCTAGGAATTTTATTTAAAACCTAATTGTTTTAAAATTTCATTTCATGGTGGAATTGGTACATCGTCATTTACCTACCTTCAAATAATTTACAATTTGATTACGACATCCCTCTTCTGAATTGTGAATTATTGTGTTGGGTCCTAGCCTTAATATTTAATTTGGGTGTTATATTAAGGACTAAATCAACTAACTTGAATTTATCCTCATTGTAGATGTCTAGTTTCGACAACTATGGTCTTCCCAAATCTTTTGGAAAAAGCTTTCCTCATGAAGATGATGTTCCACGAACTGGAAATCATACTTCACCTCCTCCACATCCTCCAATTATTCTCCCTGACCCACTTATTTGTCGACTTGAAAAGTTTAAGGTCATTCAAGCCTTATTGGCAAGCAAACACGAAGATGGAAAGTCTGTATGTGCTCACGTCTTGGAGATGAAGTTGCATATTGACAGGATGGGAATGTTGGGTGTCGATTTCCCGAGTAAGTTGGCTGTTGACTTGGTTCTTCAGTCACGTCCCGAGTCATACAGTCAGTTTGTTAAAGATTACTATATGACAGATCACGACGTGACTCTTATTGATCTTACATATTTGCTAATTGCTGCTAAATCAGCAATGATTTGGCGCACTATTCAAGCGAATTTGATTGGAAGATCTACATCCCAAATTGCCGTGGACATAGGCAATGACATAGACATCACAAAAATGACTCCTTCTCCTAAGGGAAAGGAATTGGCCATGGTCAAAAGATTTAATAATAAGAGAAAAGCCAGTACTGAGATAGTTTCATGTGCCTATGCCAAAGAGTCCACTTGTTTCTACTACCATTTAAAGGGACATTGGAAGCGAAGCTGCCCTGACTACCTAAGAGATCTAAGAGAGGGTACAATAAAATTGTATGGTTCTACTTTAGGGAAGTCCACTATCTAACTCTATTAAGTTCCTATTTATAGATTCTGAATACATGATGTGATAAGATTGCATTTTGATGTTTGGTAGGATCGAAGAAAAGAAAGGAAGCTTAAAGGAAGAGTAAGTTGAGTCTGGTCGCGAAGAGATGGATTTCGATCGCATGGTTAGATGATCAAATTTTTGAGCTGTTGCTTTGGAGTTATGATAGATTGCTTACGAATAATTAATACCATAGTTTTCATATGTATTTGCGTTTTAAGGACAAGTTTTTCCGCACTTGTTTATAAATAAAATAAATTTTGATTTTCTCTTATTTTATGATATCCTTGCAATGGCATTTGTCGAAATTGTTGTTTATATTTTTATTAAAAGCAATCTTGAAAATGGTTTGATTCTTAGTTATATCGTTTGTGGTAATGCCATAATTTACCAAATAAGGAAAAATTCTCATCACCCAAGTTTCAATTGGATGAAAACTTGGAATCATGCAACTTGTATTGTGTGATGATTGAGAATCTTCATATTTGGGAAATTAAGACTAATTCCTTGTTCACATATGTATGTGATTCAAGTGAAAGACTTAAGGATCAAGTGCACATTTATTTGTACTGGATTGCTCCACCATAAGGACGATAAAGTCTATTTGTCATGGTTTACTAATGGTTCAGTAAATATGGTTATGCTTACAAGTTTAAGTATAATTCTGATACCTTGAAAAGTTTCAATGTATAGCAGAACGAATAAGAAGAATCAATTAGGCGGAAAGATCAAAGTTTCTCCAATCTGAAAGGAAAGGAAAGTACTTTAGTATCGTGTTTTATGTTCATCCTAATTATTTTGGAACCATGTCACAATTGATCCTCAAAGTACACCTTAGTGCATTTACATGACTAGGAAGAGCTATCGAAAATTCTTGAAATGGTTAAATCAAGAAGGTGAGTCATACTTCGTTCCAAAATCAAGTCTTAGAGTTATACTCCAAGATTGTGTCTTGAGTGACATATCCTTAGTAGGTTTATAACACATCATGAAATGTGGAGTAGAAAAGTTTTCTTACTCATGCACATGTGAGATTGATGGTTGTGATGTTTTGGATAAAACAAAGACCAACTAAGACCAATTGTATGAAGTGTTTTTCTTGATAAGAATCCACACTAACTCTTGAATATTTGGTTGTCAAGGAATGTTTCATAACAAGAGAATCTTATATGTCAAGAGGTCAGTGGGAGTCTTAATGATCTTGAATAGTTTCAAGAACTAATCAAGAATAAAAACCCATTGTTTATCACTAGCACACAACTTAAGGTTTGTAGCCTATCATGTTGACATATTCTTGATTCCGTGCTACCGGATGGCAATAAATTAAGCAATTTCAGTCCATATAAGGTTGAGTTTGTCATAAACCTTGTCTTTTGATAGTGGTTTAAAATAACAAATTCATATGGATAGGAACACATGCACCATGAAATCTAAGTGGCATAAGGTTTCTCTACTTCATGAAAATGATTGTGAGGAAACACTTACACGAGTAGATTTTAAAGGATTAGAGTATGCAGTTGTGATAATTGCGTTCTCAAATTCGATTATGATTACAACATCCCTCTTCATAGTTCGAATTGTGAGAAATAGCAAATAATTTGAACATTCAGAACTTATTGCTATAAGTTCTGAAATAGTTTAGACACACATATGAGCTTTCTAATGAAAGGTGTATGAGCTTGAGAAGTCAAGATAAAGACTTTTCAAAGCGCTACGTATCAGAAATATGAACTTTTGTAAGAAAGTCAATAATTATTGATTTCTAGAAGTCCAACTGATTTCTTGGTACATGTCAAAGCTAGTGGGAGCATAATTGTTATGCTGGTAAGAACATAATTGTCATGCTGGTGGGAACATGATCATGATGTTAAGTGTTGTAAATAAGCAATGTTTCTTATAGGAAACAAAGTTCTGAATTTGCAAAGTTGCAGAATTTGGAAATTGTTTCGCTATAGTATGGTTTAAGGGAGAGGGCGTTTATACTTCATTTCGAATCTAAAAGTTTAGATTGAAATTTTAATCAAACTTAGTCATGGTCATATATGAATTTCATGTTGAAATGTTTCAACATAGGAAATTATGTACATGGGAAGATTTTAGCAAAAGACTGGCCAAGTATCATGTCTTTATGTAAGACATTATGAATCGTATCCCATATGCTTTGGATATAGGATCGATTGCATATGCTATAATATTCACTCATTCTTATTTTCCAAATGCCTAGGGCATTAAGATTTAAGAGGGAAAAAGGACTAGAACCGGATATGACTAAGGTTGTTAAACAGCTGTCAAGGGCAACCTAAGGTTCTCTGAAGATTGGTTGCTTATGAACAGTTGGAGGTATAGTAATTAATGAACCATATTGATATAATTCTGAATAGATAGGATTCTATTTAGAATGGATAGTCATATGAAAATTATGGAAATGTTTCAATAATGGGAGTTGGATATTAAGAATCTTTGTGTGAGTTAGAAACTTTAAATGCAAGAAGGATGTTCAAGGAATGCTCTTTGAATGTGAGACTTCAATTCCAGGGAATTGTCTTATAACATTCTCAAATGGAATACTTTGTAATATCATTGGCCAAGTCTATGACTTTTGTGCCTAGATATTATAAAATGATCATTGCATGTATGTTTAGACTCTAACAAGATTCTAGTAGTGGCAAGAATTTGGTATTCTTACACTAGTGATAAGGATTAGAAAATTGTGAAATGAACATAATTGGAAATATGTTCAGTTGATCTATTTCATAAAGGAAAGGACCATAGATGAACATAGTATGCATGCTTGGAGCATGGGATAACTATTGTTTAATTCAAGTATTAAGTTGATTGTTCAAAACATTGTACAATAAATAAGTTCTAATCAATATGGTGATCAAATAATAAGTGTTTTATTTATATTCAAAAGTTTTGAGACCATATTTGATTGTTTTATTCTTGTGTTTCACTTTGCATGTTTTACTTCCCGAATAAAGAGATTATTCAAACATCCACAGTCGATCATACTTTGGAAGTAAGTAATGAGGCAAGACTGTCATGAATCCGACTGTAGATTCCCTTATAAGAATTTGAGTATTGGATTAAACCCACGCTCATTTGAATCACTTCATGGATTTTATAACGAGTGATTATGAGATGATAATATCTTATATTCTTAAAACGGAGAAATATGAGTTGTTGTTTACAAGTCGGTTGCACATTCATGATACGTAAACGCACCAGTAACTTGGTGTTATAAAATGTATTGCTGTGTGTGTGATTTGATGAGTAAATTGAGCAAGCATATGACTAAATTGATGATTTAGTGATGACACCTGAAGCGCTTGGCCAAGCTTGGACTAAGTTGATGTGTTTAAGTGTAGTCTGCTGTCAGTCGTCATAAATCGGAAATCAGGAAACAACACATGGACTGAGAGAATGATTATAAATCCATGTCTCATGTATGTACGATATCTTGTAGAATGGAGGAGTATTTGATCCCTTATCTAAAGGACACATTACAGATAAGATCAAAGTTCGACAACAGATTTTAAGAGCTATGATTGCTAATCGGATTTTGAAGTTACATTGGCAGTTATAGTTATTAGGTATCTAAGGACCATGTATTCAACAACGGATTTTAAGTGAGAGACTGTTGGATTGTCTTATGAAATTTTGAAGACAATCCAAAATTGGTAGTTATAGTTATTAGGTGTCTAAGGACCATGTCTCAAATATTTCATGGATTGTCTTATGAAATTTTGGTAGCTAGGGTTTTGATATTATAATAATAAAATCAGTTTTGCTTGAGGGAAAGAAAAAGCCAAGTGTGGGGTATTTTGATATGTGCATATTTAATCATGTTTTTCATGCATATTTATAATACTTGTAGCTACAATTATATTTATTTTGGGACAAAAGGTACTTATTATGTCTGAAATATGTTTTGTAGTAGCATAAACATGATTGGGACAAAAGGAAAGGAAACGAGGAGCTGGAAGCAGGAAAACGGGAGCTAGGACAAGAAGAAGAAAAAGAAGACTTGAAGACAGAAGACCATGTTGTGATGATCATCCACCATGACGTGGTGAAAGGAAGATTCTTGACCAATGAGCTGACTTGGAGAATATAAGATATATACGAGGACCACGATGTGGTGATCTGTTTTTTGGTAATTATAAATACCTGAACATTAGGTCGAATGTGGAGACTTCTGACTGATTTTCTGAGAGGTATTGCGACAAAAACCCTCTGGAAACTCAGGAGAAGATCGAGAATCAATTAGAGCTCAAGAGTTGAAGAATATGTAGAATATTTCTACATAGATCCATTCGGTTTGCTAAACATACTTATGTCTAATTTTAATTGCTTGGATTTTGTGTGTTTTTCTGCTATCATGAGAGGCTAGCAACCTTTTACTATTGTTTGGTGAAGATGAACCTAATCCTATTGTGTTTATTTTGATTTATGGATGCTTATTGTTGATTTTACTTGTGTTTGATAATTAAACCCTAACATGTTTTATTTCTAGTTTATGTTGCTTATAAATCAAATTTTGTGTGATAGGTGATCATTATAATTGCATGCTTTTGTCACCTAATTGTTTATGATCATTAAATAATTAGAGCTATGATTAATCACATCTTAGATAAAGTAATTAAAGCTGGTAACTTTAACTATGTTAAAGAGCATAATTAATCTTAATTTGTTTTTGGTTGCTTAACTTGATCATAGGAAGGTAACTACTATCATTCATAGTCCAGTTTGTGCTAATTATTGATTTGGTGTTTAACTTGTGCTTGATCATTGCATGGTAATTCATAAATTTATATGTCTATATATTTGATCATAATAGCTAGTTAAAATTGGTAATCAATATAATCCATCTATTAGAAATCAACTATAGGAGAAGGTGAAATCAGATCTAAGCAGAAGTACTCTTTAAATCTTGAAGTTAATTCATTTTTCTTTGCTTGTTAGTTGATAATAGTTTGATTTAAGTTCTTCTGATCTTGCAAAAATCAGTAGAAACCCTCAATTAAAGTTTGTTTGCTAGTTTCATTAGAAGTAGTTAGATTAATTAATTAAATTTCGTTCACTGTGTTCGATACCCGACTTACCTAAGATAACTACAATCCGACTAGGTACACTTCCTATAGGTGCACAATTTAGTTATGTTAGTTAGGTTATAAATTTTAAACAAGTAGGTACTTTTGTGCACATCAGGGTTCCTACAGGTTAGTGTGATGATGATTGTGTGTCTATAGTACCATTGAGGTGCTAGTCGTGAGTCTTCTTGTTCATGGTGGGATGATGGCAAGAACGGTGTAGGAGCATGGACTTCTCATTCTAATGATTGGATGTGAACCATCGTGGATGCGATTTATGTGATTTGGACCTGAAAGTTGTTTATGTTGGGTTTTGAGCATTCTAACACTCCTATGGTGTACATGCAACCCTATAAACCTTGGATCTATGTTTTCTCTATTATACATGCAAATAATAACTTTCCAAGGCTTTAATCCTAACTAGCATACTATGAGGTAACTATACTACAAAGACTAGTTAGATGACATACCTTTTGGTGTAGCTTGATGTCTTCAAGCTTTAAGAGCTTAGCCCCAATAGTGTGGAAGCCTCAAATGGAATCACAAATCACCAAAACACCTTGGAAGACTTTAGAGAATATGGATACTTGGTTCTCTCTAGTGAAATTGGCTAGCCCTCTTAGTGTACCCACACTAGTGCCCATTTCACCAACCAAGGACATCTTTATATAGTGTGGAGGATTAGGATTAAACCCTAATACCCATGACCTTTCATTTCCTAGGATCCATGGGTTAAAGCTCCATGGACTATCCATGAAGACTTAGCCCAACCTAAATGAACTTGGCCCACTACACATATATATCTAAGAGTCCATATTTAATTAGTTCATTTTGATCACTTAATTAATTATAAATTAATTCTTGATCAATACTAATTAAATAATATGATTATATTAATATATTAGAACTTATAATATATTAATATAAATCATAAATATACTATTCTCAAAATACTATCCATATAAATTGTGCCGGTGAAGTGCAACCCAAATGGACCATGCCGGGTCGGGTCAAGTACATACCAAATATAGTTATGGACTTAGACATTAATCCAACAGTCTCCCACTTGGATAAGTCTAAAACTATTATTGAGTATGACTTCAAAACCTAACTGGCAATCGTAGCTCTTAAAGCCGCTATCGAACTCTGATCTTGTCAACGAACTTGTCCATTAGATAAGGGATCATATATTCCTCCGTTCTAGATATCATATGGACTGTGACATGGATTATAATCATTCTCTCTGTCCATTTTTTGTTTCCCGATTTCCGATTCATGATGACTGACTGATTGAACAAATCAAATCAGTCCTGGCTTGGCCAAGCACTCACATGTATCATCATTAAATCATCGAGGGGCCCACATATATCACTTTTATCCCGAAGGTAAAAGGAATGGATAAACTTCGACTCATATGGCTTGTTCTACTACTTGTTGAATCATACACAAAGGCACGTTTTATAACACCAAGTTACCAAATGCGTTTTCGTGCAATCAATGTACAACCAACTCATAGTAACAACTCATATCTCTAGGTTTGAAGAATATAAGATATTATCGTCTCATGATCACTCGTGATAAAATCCATAAAGTGATTCCAATGAGCGCGGGTTGAATCCAATACTCATAACTTATGAGTACTCATGAGTGTTGTATCCCTTTGTCCAACATCTTAGACCTCTACAAGCCAACCCATGACAGTCTTAATTCATATCTACTTCCAACATATGACCGACTGTGGATGGTTTGAATAACTTAGTCATTCCAGAAGAATAACCTAGTTTATTCTGGAAGTCAAAACATGCAAAGTGAAACACAAGAATAAATGAATCAAATATGGTATCAAACCCTATGAATATAAATAAACACTTTTATTTATCACCATACTGATTACTCATTATTCATTGTTTCGGTTTTATCAACTTTATACTTGAATTTAAAACAATAGTTGTCCCATCCTCCAAGCTTGTACATTATGTTTTCTAAACACTAGTCATGCCATACACAAAGTATGCATACTATGTTTGTCTATGATCTTAACTTTGTGAAATAGATCAATTGAGCATAACTCCAATGATCATCTTTTCACAGTCCCAAACCCTTACTGCAAATGCAAGAATTCCAAATTCATGCCATTTACTGAAATCTGTTAGATTCTAAACTTATATGCATTGATCCTCTTGTAATGATTATGCACAAATTCAACCAGACTTGGCAACAATCATTACAGAGTATTCCAACAGAGATCAACTCCTTGGAAACATCCTTCTTGCATTAAGTTTCCTAATCTTACAGATTGAATACTTTCTAACTTTGAACCATTTCCATATTCCATTTTGACTATCACTTCCGAACAAGAGTTGCCTCTTTTCAGACTATGTCAATATGGTCCTTCCAAAGTCAACACTATACTTCCAACTGTCCTTGAGCAACCAATCCTTGGTAAACCTTAGATTGTCCTCAACAATTGCTTAATCATTTTAGTCATATCCAATTCTAGACATTTTCCCTTCTTAATGCCCCAGGCATTTGGAAAATTTTAGAAAGGATGAATATAACACATGTAATCGATCCTATATCCGAAGCATATGGGACACGATTCATGATGTCTCACATAAAGACTAAACCAGTCTTTTGCTATAATATTTCCATTTCTATTTGCCAAGTTCTCATAATTCAGATTATGAAAAGGGATGCCGTAATCATAATCGAATTTTAGAACGCAAATAATGAACCCATATATAGAATTTCCTTATGTTGAGCCATTCCAACATGAAATTCGTATATATTCTTGACTGAATACGATTAAGACCTCAAGCTAAGCTTTTAGATTTGAGATGCAGTATAATATCCTCTCCCTTAATTATAGCAAAACAACTTTTTTCCCAATTGAGACCTTTTGTTTTTCTATAATTAACATTGCTAACTTGCAACCTTTATCATAATTATCATGCTCCCACTAACATGATGATTAATAGCATAACACTTATGCTCCCACTAGCTTTGACATGTACCCAGAAATCAACTGGACTTCTAGAAATCAATACTTTATTGACTTTTTTACCAAAGTTCAGATTTTTGATACTAGATTGCCTTGATAAGACTTTATCAAAATCACACACCTCTCTTAGATAGCTCACAAGTGTGTCTAAAAAATTTCAGAACTATGAAAAGGGATGCCGTAATCATAGTCTAAATTGTTTAGACCTTTTTCCATTTCTCATAAGTCAATGTTAGTGTGCTGGTTAACCACACACGCTCCACTAACGACTTTGAGAACTACAAAAGTCACAATTGCTATCTACTTAAAATCTACTTAGTGAAAGAGTTTCCTTACCATCATTTTCATGAATCGAGGAGAAACCTTATGACACTTAGATTTTATGGTGTAAGCGTTCCTATCCATGTGAATTTGTCAAAATCATAACCACATGACTAGGTTAGTGACAAATCCTAACTCATATGGATTGAACTTGTGTAATCTTAACTTCTTGCCACCTGGCAGCTCAAGGGCCTGCCATTGCTTCCACGTAGTTATCCAAACAATTGAGAACATGTAGAACTCAAATGTATAGCCAATTTAACTGGAATGGGAACAGAAATGTCAACACGATAGGTTATAAACCTCTAGTTGTGTGCTAGTGATGAAATATAGGTTTTTGTTCTTGATTACTTCTTGAAACCCTTTCAGGATCTTTTAGACTCCCACTATCTCCTTGACCTATAAGACTTTCTTGCCAAATATTCAAGAGATAGTATGTGGATTCTAATCAAGACAGACACTTAACACAATTAGCCTTAGTTGATCTTTGTTTTATCCAAAACATCACAACTTACCATTTTCAAATGTACAAGAGTAGAAAACTTTTACTCTTACATTTGACAAGTGTTTTAAACCTTCGTTAAGACATGTCACTCAAGTTACAATCTTAGAGTATAACTCTATGAACTTTTTTCGAATGAAGTATGAATCATCTTCTTGATTTAACCACTTCAACAATTCATAACTCCTCTTCTTAACTCTCAGGATGTACTTAGAGGATGAATTGTGATAAGGTCTCAAAATCATTAAGATGATCTTAAAACATGATACTAAAGGACTCTCCCATCTTTTCAGATTTGAGAAACTTTTATCCTTCTGCCTAATTTGATTCTTCTTATTCGTTCTGTCATACATTGAAATTTTTTTCAATGCTTCAGAATTATACTTAAGCTTGTAAGTATAATCATATTTACTAAACCTTAGTAAATCATGACGAATAGTCTTATCCATCTTTTGTGGTGAACTTTGACAAGTGCACAAGAAAGTGTACTTGATCCCTTAGTCCCTCTCTTGACTCACACATCCATGTGAACAAGCAGTTAGTCTTAATTTTCCAATGCTCGAAAGTTCTCATTCATCATACTATACAACTTGCATAATTCCAAGTTTCTATCCAACTGAAACTTGGGTGATGAGAATCTTTCCTTATTTGGTAAATTTAGACACTACCACAAATGAAAGACTCAAATTCATATTTCCAATATTGCTATCAATGGAATCATATAAACAACATCTTTTTTCCCAAATGCCATTGTAAGGATATTTTTTTAAAATAAATAAAATTAAAAACTTTTCTTTTATTTTAAAACTTTGCGGAAAAGCTATCCTTACAATGCAGATGTATATGAAAACTTGTTGTCATCTATTCCTAAGCAATCTATCATAACTCTTAAGCACGTGCTCAAAATTCTGATCACCGGACCATGCGATCGAAATCCATCTTCGCGATCAGAATCAACATATACTTCCTTTAAGTTTCTTTACTTTTCTTTGATTCTTAAAACATCAACATGTGACCCAGCCACATCATGTAATAAGAATCTCCAAGTAGGAACTTAATAGAGTTAGACCATGGACTTTACCTAAAATAAAGTCAAACTTATTGACTTTATCATCCTTAGGTAAGTTTGGCAGCTTCATAACCAAAGCCCCTTCCTTTGGAAATAGAAATATATGGATCCTTAGCTAATAGTACATGAGACTATCTCAGACTTAGCCTTTCTCTTTACCATTTGGTCAACCAAGTTAACTATGGCCAATCCCTTTCCATTGGGAAGAGAATGCATTTCTGGATTTCCTGTGCACTATTGTCCCTGTCCATAAAGTTTTGGGAAGTTGATCTCCTAATCAAATTTACTTTACTAGTACACTAAATCATTTTTGATTTAGCATAACCAAGCAAATAGATAAGATCATTAAGGGTCTTGTCATAGTCTATCTCATAGGAGTCCCAAAGGAACTCACTATGTGACTTAGAAAGTGATTGAACCACTAACTTTCTCAAGACTTTGACACCCAACTCTCCCGACTTGTCAGCATGTGACTTCATCTCCAAGATGTGATCACACCTAGACCTTGCCTTGCCGATAGGGCTTGAGTGACCTTGAACTTGTGGGTTAGGGAGAATAATTGGAGGAGGTGGAGGAAGTGAGGTTCCAAGATATTTGGGAAGATCATAGATGTGTGAACTTGACATCTTTTGGGAGATATTCAAGATAGTTGATTTAAAGTCCTTAATATAACACCCAATATGAAATATTAAGGCTAGGACCCAACAAACTATTTTATAACTTGGAAGAGGGATGCCGTAATCCAAGCTATAGAATATTTGAAGGTAGGTGAATGACGATTCACCAATTTCCACCATGAAAAACGAAATAATTAATTAGGTTTTAATTGGATTTGAAATTCCTAGATCTTTGAGATTCATTGAAATTTCAATGGCATGTTTCAATCTCGAGTGTGCCCTTCAGGTTTTGTGACTGGGATGCCGAGGATCACAAAACAAGGTGTGAAGTAACCATGCAAATTACTTGGTACCCTTAAGTGTTTACCCCTCAATCGATGTGCCGGTTAACCACACACGCTCCATCGATACGGTGATAAGCATTAAGTTACCCTTTGCCTACCTTGTTAAATATGAGTTAGTGTGCCGGTTAACCACACACACTCCACTAACCGACTTAAACAAAGTGCAAAGTGTAATTTCATGGATTAGCACCTTATTCAGATTTTCCTAAGTAACTAAGATTATGTATTATTAAGAGTTTAGTTACTTAGTATTTATCATTAATACTTTTAATGAATGGAGAATTATAGTCCTGTCAAACCCGTTCGGCTAACGACCCTCCACCAGTCAAGGAAGCGGTGGGTGAGAGTGGACACCCATTAATTTGCCATTTTATAGGTAGTAACCTTATACCCCCCTTATAGACCGACTTCGTGAATGAGGCCTACTAACGGTAAGACTGACTTTACTCTTATACATATATATAAATATTATTAACTTATAATATTATAAAGTATAAGGGTTGAATTTTAACTCTTTAAAATTCTAAGGGCTTAACTTGGAATTAAAGTATTCATAAAAGAAAACTTTTTAAATTCCAAAACTTGAGGGCAAGTTTTGAAACTATTCAAAACTCTTGGATTTTCATAACTTATGAGTTTTAATTAAAGTATTAAAACTTTTAATGAAGAGACTCTTGGACATCCATAACTTGAGGACAAGTTATGGAGCCATAAAAACTATTTATAAGAAAAGACTCTTCATTTTTTTTATAACCTAAGACATTTTTATGAGTTTTTAAGATTCATAAATGTGACTTTTCATATAACTTGAACACAAGTTACAAAAACATATTTTATGAACAACTTTTAGATTAATTTGGATTGAAAACATCTAACACATATTTTTCATTAATCTAAAAAACAACTCATAAAACAAGGAAACATAAAACTTTTGGTAATCCATAACTTATGGAGTTAAATGTTTGTTTTATGGTGAAAATTTTCATGTTCCATAACTTAAGAATAAGTTATGGAATTCTTTAAAACATTAACAAAAAATTTTGTAACTCCATAAAAACTTTGAATCATTTTTTTTAAACCTTTTCATATCCATAACTTATGGAGGTTTCAAAAAACTCTTTAGATCAAACTTTTAAAACTAATAAAATAATATATCATTTTATCCTTTACTAAATTTGACCTAATTCAACTCATATAGCAAATGATTCAAATTTTACAAATAATTAGTTTTTCACAAAAAAAGTAATTATCTTAAAATTTGACAAACGTCATGTTTTTTTTCCCTTTTTTTCAACTTTGAAAATAAAACATTTGCATCAATATAACAGAAAACAACCCATGGCTCTGATACCACTGTTGGGTTTTGAGCATTCTAACACTCCTATGGTGTACATGCAACCCTATAAACCTTGGATCTATGTTTTCTCTATTATACATGCAAATAAGAACTTTCCAAGGCTTTAATCCTAACTAGCATACTATGAGGTAACTATACTACAAAGACTAGTTAGATGACATACCTTTTGGTGTAGCTTGATGTCTTCAAGCTTTAAGAGCTTAGCCCCAATAGTGTGGAAGCCTCAAATGGAATCACAAATCACCAAAACACCTTGGAAGACTTTAGAGAATATGGATACTTGGTTCTCTCTAGTGAAATTGGCTAGCCCTCTTAGTGTACCCACACTAGTGCCCATTTCACCAACCAAGGACATCTTTATATAGTGTGGAGGATTAGGATTAAACCCTAATACCCATGACCTTTCATTTCCTAGGATCCATGGGTTAAAGCTCCATGGACCATCCATGAAGACTTAGCCCAACCTAAATGAACTTGGCCCACTACACACACACACACACACACACACACACACACATATATATATATATATATATATATATATATATATATATAAGAGTCCATATTTAATTAGTTTATTTTGATCACTTAATTAATTATAAATTAATTCTTGATCAATACTAATTAAATAATATGGTTATATTAATATATTAGAAATTATAATATATTAATATAAATCAAAAATATACTATTCTCAAAATACTATCCATATAAATTGTGCCGGTGAAGTGCAACCCAAATGGACCATGCCGGGTCGGGTCAAGTACATACCAAATATAGTTATGGACTTAGAAATTAATCCAACAGTTTAGTGGAGACTCGTATGTTTAGTTTGCTAGTCCTTTGGCATAAATGAGTGGTTAGGAAATATAGAAATACTATTGGTGGCTCAGTAGCATGTAACATCCATAAAAATCACAACAAATTTGAACTTTTTAAAACAACCCCAAATCATATAATGTTTACAAAATCATTGTTTTCAAAGTATTGTTCCATATCAGAGTATCCCATCGATCAAAATTCATAAACAAAGGATGTGTACGATCAGTTATTCTCCTTCCCGTGACCGTCAGAAGTACCTGAAACAATAACTAAAACCGTAAGCCAAAGCTTAGTAAGTTTCCCCCAAAGTACAAACACATAAATAGATAACATATACAACATCATGTCAGGTCCAATCAATGATCGGTTTGGAATACCCCAGGCCCAATAACCCTCCGAGTCTAGTGTGGAATGCCAATATATAATGGTCCAGTCAACCATCGGGTTGGAACACCCTACGCCCAGTCAACCATCGGGTTGGAATGCCGATATACAAAGGGTCTAGTCATCCTCAGGATGGAATAAACTCGGGCCTAATCAACCATCGAGTTGGAATGCCTCCGGTCTATTGGCCCATGCACATAACAATAAAGCCTCAACCACCAATCAAAATATGTGTACATATACAGATAAACATATAAACAGTCAACAGAAAATCAGACAAATTTATATATCACTAAGCATAACATCATCCTTAGACCCGTAAGTACAGTGAGAAAACTCACCTCATAGTCTGGAAAAAAGATGATGAGGTCTCGACTACGAATCTCAACTCTAACTGTCACCTATCCAACGGAATGACCAATTCTCAATCATAATCTGTAACGCCTGTAGATTTGGGTTAGTCAATTTAGAGACAATGAACGTCAAAAATGACTTTTTGATGGAAGATAATTTAGGAGTAATCTTAACCAAGTTATATTATATGTCACAAGGGTTCCGTACATATAAAGAACGCCGAAATCCGAGTTATAACGAAGAAGTTATGGCTCGTCGAAGTTTCACGACAAAACCGACATGACGTTGTGTGACGTAAAAAGTAAATTTTCGATAAAATACTTTTTAGCCTTAGGGATTTAAATGAAATATGTAGTATACATTAAACCGAGAGCGTGCATAAAAAGAACGCCCAAATCTGACTTTGTATGAGGAAGTTATGATTTTTCTAAGATTTGGCATAACAGTGCACAACCCAAAATTCGAATTTTTGATCGATCCATTTTTGGCCAACACAACCTAAATTAGAATTGAAGATCTCATTAATAGAAGCTCAATGATAATAAGACAGACGAAAACGGAGTTTGTATGTAGAAGTTATGAATTTTACGCAGTCATTTAACAGTATAATCTTCTCATACAATTAAATATAAAATCACTTGAGAATTAGCCGGCGAATTCAAAAGGAAAGTTGTAGATCTTGTCTTTACCTATGCGTGGATATAAAGAGCGTCAAAAAATGGGTTCACATGCGAAAGTTATGAATTTTTAAAGATTAGTTGTTTTACCTGCGTCCGACGCCACGTCTCAGCACCAGGCTTCGCCTTGGACGTGAGAGCAAAAACGCACGACGTGAGAGGCCCTGGAAGGCTTATAAATACAGGTGCAAATCACCCATTTTCTTCAAACCTTTCATCCTCTTTCTCTCCCATTACCCCTAAGTCATTTCTTCATTTCCCTAGCACTTCCTAAGTGCTAGAGGCGAGTCTCGAAGCGCCGGAAGGCTCCGAGAAGAAGAACTTTCGGCTCGGAAGTTCTGCCCCTGCAGAGCCTGACTCCTAGCCAAACCCCCGGTAAGTGAGTTATGCTTACCCTACTTTAAGTATAACTTATGTTTAAGTTCATTATCGTTATTATGAATCTATAAACTAAATTTATCAGTGATTCCAAGTCGTTATACTTATTGATCTACTTACGGGGATGATGTCTAGGCTGTGATTTAGTGAGGTGTTTAAAGTGGGATTTACAAACAGTATACTTCGTATAACAAACGGACCCTACCTCCGATATGATCCTACCTGGTTGTTCCTTACTTGATAGATCATGAAAGTAGACTTTGAGTTAATGATGAATCTTAACTAATAATTAGTCGCAATAAATATTAGACTAAAACATAGCGATAATAACGCTAGGTTTCGTCGATGGAAAATAGAATCGTTAAAAGCAAAGCGCTGCCCTAGTTTGGAAACATCACTTTAACAAGTGAGTGCATAGTTACTTTCATCTTCCACATAGATATGAAGTATTTTATATAAATTACGTGCTATGTGTGCATATAACTTGTATACTTGCTATCTATGCTGGATGAACAATTTTATACATGTTTTAAATAATTTAAATTGTATATGTATTTTATATCTATGAATATGTTTGGTAAAACATGGGTAGATGAATTATGAGAGATGAATGATGATATGAGTGAACATTGGCAGCTATCGACTTAGTGCCTAATAAATAACATCAACAACTATGGACTTAGTGCCTATTGGATAAACGCTGGTAGCTATGGATTTAGTACCTGTTAGATAAACGTTGGTAGCTATGGACTTAGTACCTATTAGATAAACACTGGTAGCTATGGATTTAGTACCCGATGAATTAACTTTAGCAGCTATGGAATTAGTGCTTTATGAACGAGCATTGACAGCTATGAACTTAGTGCCTGTCATATAAACCCTGGAAGAAATGGACTTCGGAATGAACGGATTCAAGATAAATGATTCTTAGGGTAGACCCTTAAGAGTAAAGAAGATAATGAGGATGGGTAATTGGGTTGATTGTTTGATGTTTAAACATAATAATTATATTATTGTGGGTTGAAAACCCTATGTGCTCACCAGGTTTCCCAACCTGACCCACTCAAGTTTATATGTATCACAGGTGTCGATATGAAGCTACTTTACACTGAGAGATTAAGGAGATGTAGATCACTAGTGTAAATGAATGTAAGGTCTGTTTATGCATGTGTTTTTGTATTGACAATGACATCCCAAATATTTTAAAATGAAATAAAATACATTTCTTCGGAAATGCCTTGATAAAGTATTTATCATGTTTTTTGGGAACAAATTCCGAAACATTGTTCTTTAAAAAAAAGATACTCAGATTTTAAAATAAGCATAAATAAATTTTTTAAAATGACCGTGAATTTGGGGATGTCACATAATCCAAAAATACCTAAAATACCCTTAAGTCAATATTGGTCAAAGTCAAAGTCATTATGATCAAAATCCATAAGTTAACTGAGTCAACCCACCCGATTCAACCCAACCGAGTCAACACAGAATGCGTACGTAGGGCGTACTCGATCCTTGACCACCATCGGGGTGGTTAACCACGTACGCGCTGCGTACTCAGATTACGTAGGGTGTATGCCCAGTGTTTCCAAAACACATTAAGAGCTTAATGCATTACGATCTTACATCAAATTTCAAGATCCAAGGCCAAATCATCCTCAAGAGTCATAAAGTTTCCAAATTTATGACTTTGCATGTCCATTAAGTGCTTAACTCAACATCTTAATTCATTAAGTCCTTCTACGGAATGCATGGAGAAAAACTAACCATAAAGACCCCATTTTTATGACTCAAGACCTTTCTAAAGGTCTGAAAGGACGGATTAATGGGTCAAGAACAAGCTATGCTGATGAAACACCACATTTGGGATAAAAAGAACCTAAAACCAAGCCCAAAACAAGATCTAAATGAAACTTCACCAAGTTCATAACTTTATACCTCCAAGTGATGTCAAATGAGGGTGTGTTTCTGGATCTAAAGTGCTTCACTCCTTCAAGATGGTCTTTACTTCCTTCCTTCTTCTTCAAGGATACAAAACACACGTACAAAAGCTTAGAAATGCTTCACAAAGTGGATTAGGGTTGCAAGGTCGTTTGAAGGAATGGAGGCTGATGAAATATAGGAGAATGGGGGCTATAATGGGGTTTAAATATAAGCCAAAACCCTAAAAATTAGGGTTGCATGTTTTCCATGTACGCCCTGCGTACGAGGTGTACACCCAACGTACTAAGGCATGCCCTAGTATGCTTAGCGGGCACATGTACACTTAACGTACTCCTCAAGGTCCCAATTTACCAAAATGCCACTATGGGCCCTTTTTACACTCCTTCTTAAACTTAGGGACTGAAATGCAATATAATTCTATTATAGGTTCAAAATTAAAAGTATCTCATCATTGGGATGTTACATAGCATACATGTTTTGTCGGGCATTGGTAGAATGTTGACTTGATGGAAAAGTCATGGTTGTATATAGTAGTTCTTTGTTGGGTTTCTTTTTAGTGGATCCTTGTTCATTTTTTGAGAAAATTTTCATGTAGGTTAAGTTACCAACGATGGAGTTCGTTGTAGGCCTCTTTGTAGATTCGTCAATAGGTGGTGTGCCTAAACTGTTATGAGAGTTTGGATGTCTCATGAGATTTTGGACTGACCATGGTTATACTTGTGGGAGCAGTTGGTTATTGATGACTTGTCAGGAAGTCAAGTGAATATTTTAGGTCTTTTGGGCATATGTATCCGTTCTGCATGGTTGGTGGTAATCCTAGTCAGGGACTAGAGGTAGGTATGACGAATGGATGATCATTAATCTTTAGGTATGGTTTTTGGAGTTTAAACTGATTGGTTCCTAGTCTTACAAAGTATGTTGATAGAATTGGTTTATAGTCGCGGTTTCGAGAGTTTTTCCAGTTTGAGTAATTTTCGCTTTAAGTGGGGTCGTACCGTTTGGGATGAAGGGAGTTGTTGAACTGAGTGTTTTTAAGGGATTTGGTTGTTTATTGGCATTGGATGGGTTTCGAATGGTCTCTTGAATGTTTCTTTGTGGATGTTTTGATTTTATGAAGCGGTAGGAAAAATAATTCAGGAGGGTAATCAACTGTTTATTTTGTTCATGTTTGGTAGTTTTTTTATACGCAATATACCATCGAACTTGTTGGTTGTGTTCATTATAACCCTTTTGGCTGACTATCACCTGTGATAGCCGGTCAAAAAGGTTATGGTGAACACAAAAAATAAGTTCGATGATATATTTAGTACAAAAAAATGGACCAAATGTAAACATAATCAATAGTGATAGCCGGTCAAAAGAGTTATGATGAACACAAAAACTAAGTTTAATGGTATATTGAGTACAAAAAAAAAAGACCAAATGTAAACAGAATCAACAATTGGTTACCCTGCTGAATCATTTTTCAGTTTAAAAAATACATAGATATATAAGCTTGGAGGGACGAGATAGAGAAGTTAAAGATGGTTATTTTAGTGAATAATTATTTTTATTGCAAAAAATATCTTTTAGAGAAAAAAAAGCATTCAGAAACAAAAGATTTCTTAGAATTAACTTATATGAGAAAACAAATATCTTAATTTTCCTTAAACACAATTCTTTTGATTTTGTAAAAAAATGTAAGATCTTTTGAAAATATTTTGTGCAGACTTTATATTTTTTTTTGTTTAACTTTTTAATAAAACTTTAAAAAATAATGTTATCTTGCTTTGACTAAATCTTACACGAGTTCCAACGATGAATGTTACAAAATCCATCGTTAATTATAAAGCTTTGATGCCGATGCGACAAAAAAAAATTAATATTTTAACTATAGAAAAATAATTGTAATTATCGACTAAGATATTCCCTGTTATTATATTGGAGAAATATTTTTTATTTCTTGCCCAATACTCTTAGATTTAATTTTCTAATGGATTTTATATATATATATATATATATATATATATATATATATATATATATATATATATATATATATATATATATATATATATATATATATATATATATATATTGGTTCAAATGAGAACCACAAAAGATTAAGAACCTAAGAACCCCCATTAATACTCTTATAAAACATGTTAAAATTCCTTTTTTTTTGTCCTTTTGGTACGAAAAAGGAAAAAAATATAATTTTTACAGTCTAATATTTTCATTTATATATGCTCTTATATTTTAACACAAAACTGATATAAAATACAACTTTATACAGTCAATTTAAAGTTTATTGCAAAAACTTCACAACTTAATACAAACTATTTTACAATAATTCACTAATTCAAAGAAGTCAAAAACACAAACTCTACCACCACCACACGCTGCCACCAAACACCTATAGCAACATCGCAACTATCATTTCTTCCAAATCAGATCTGTAAATAAAGTCATGCATTAACAGCTGAAATACTGTAGTCACAGTCTATAATAAAACCTACTAATTCACTCATCTTGAATTTCATGCAAAATAATTATAAAAACTAATATAGTCTTCCATATTTATACAACACAAAAAATAAATATATTCACAAACAAATTAAAACAAACATTCATACATAAATCAGTCATATTTTAACACATAATTCATTAAAAATTTACAGCTTAATAAAATCAATTGACAATTTAGTACATAAAATTTACAGCTTAGTATAAAAAATTAACATTTTAATACATAAAAATTATACATTCACAACTATGTTCTCAACTTAAAACTTACATATATGTACTTTTACATCTATATGCTAATGTTTCTTTCAAAGTTTATTTACAAAAAAGTTCACAACTTAAATTTTAAATGCTTTATTCAAAATTAGATTAAATGAGATCTGTATATAATGATACTTTTATCTCATATTTTAGAAGGTTACAAGGACTTATAAAAAATTCATAGCTTAATATAATCAATTCACAGCTTAATACAGTCAATACATAGCTTAATACAGTCAATTTACAACTTAATACAGTCAATTAACAATTTAATACAGTTAATTTACAACTTAATACAATCAAATCATGGTTTAATAAAAAATTCATAGCTTAATATAATAATTTCAAATTTTAATACGAAAAAATTATACTTCACAATCATATTCTCAAGTTAAAACTTAAAATTTCAAGACTTTAATTCACAATTTAATAAAGGAGTTGAGGTCTCTCATTCACGATATTTACAACTTAAAAACATAATCGATTTTGTTGAAGCATTTCATCAAATATCTTGTGTGCATCAAAAAAATTCACAGTTTAATAGAGCATTTTAGGCAATGTTTTAAAAATCGGTTTTTTAGTCGAACCGGTATGGTGACCGGTTCCCGGTTCGACCGCCAGGTCAACCGGTTTCTATATTTTTCTTGCTTTTTCCTATTTTTCCTAAACATACATACATTTGTAAATCATGAATTTGATGTTTACAAATTCAGACATTAAAAATACACATAAAAATAAGTTGTAGATGAATCCAAATACATTTAAAGTCATATTATTAACTTAAAACTTATATTTACACTTTCAGATTTATAGGCTAGTATTTATTTCAAAGTTTATTTACAAAAATATTCACAATTTAAATTTTACATACTTAATTCAAAATTATATAAATCATAATAAATCATACGTTAATAGCTTAAAACTTATGTTTTTCATTGAAACATTTAGATTTGTGTAAAAAAATCATGTCTTAACAACTTAATACTTTTAAAAAAACTCATGGATTTACAACTCAAAACGTATGTATTTCATTGAAACAATCAGATATGTATAAAAATCATGTATTCACAGCTTAAAACATATAAAAATCATGTATTCACGGCTTAAAACATATAAAAAATCATGAATTCACATTTTAAAAAATATTTTTTTTATTAATAAAAGTTAAAACTAACATAACATAACTAAACAATAAATGAAGCATTAAAACATTATAATTCATAATTTAAAAACCCTAAATTAACATTATTTGAGAAAATACTAATATAAGAAAAATATAAAACTTCAAAAATATTAATGTATTTACAACATTCACAGTTTAAAATTTATGTTTTTGTATTAAAGCACTTAAATTTGTAAAAAAATATCTTTTATTCACAACTTAAAACTTATAAAAATCATGCTTTCGTAGTTTAAGACTTATAAAAATCATGATAATCTATATATAAAAAATTATGCATTCACAGTTTAAAATTTATAAAAATCACGCCTCTTAGGATACTGCAAAGAACAAAGAGGTTATGATGTGAATGTATAATATTTTATATATTTAACTATCAATTTGTTGTATTAAGTTGTGAATTTTGAGTATTAAACCGCAAATTGACTGTATTAAACTATGAATTAATTGTATTAAATTGTGAATTTACTTTATTAAGTTTTTTTTTTTTTTTTTTTTTTTTTTTTTTTTTTTTTTGTGAAATTTTGTTTGCTTCTGAAATATTAAATGAAAGAAGCATTATACAAAAATATGATTTTCTATAATTTTGAATAAAGTATGTCAAATCTAAAGGTATAAATGTATAAATTTTGTGTATTAAACTGTGAATTTATTATATTTACATGTGAACTTTGTGTACTAAACTATAAATTGAATGTATTAACCTGTGAATTAAAGCTATAAAACTATAAATTGACTGTACTAAGCTGTGAATTAACCGCATTAAGCTATGAATTTTCTATGGATATGTCTGTTTCTGAAACATGAGATGAAAGAAATGTTATACATTGATATGCTTTTATCTAATTTTAAAAAGAGTATGTAAAAAGTGATGGGGCTAATATTAATATGTGAATGTTGTTCCTTTGTAGTTTTATTAAACTTTTTTAACTATTTCAAATGCAAATATTTACCAATAGAGAAGATACACAAGTATAAACGATAAAAATGGAGAAAACACAAAATCATACCCGAGAATTGTTGTTAGAAAATACTTGGGAGTTGAAGGGCGCCGATTTACTGGAAATCAAGATAGGGTTTGTTTCTACAAATTGATGAGATGAGCAGGGAGATCGATGACATCATCGCCGATAGAAGATCCTTACCAGATCCAAGTGATCCATAAATGTGACTGCAAGATTATCATCAAGAATTAAACATTCATAAAAACTCAACAAAACATATTTGAAGACATTATTTAGAGTTTTGTTATAACAAAACATTCAAGTAAAATGAAAAACAATACACACAACTAGGAACAAACAGATGCATGAAAGGTTAGGAAAGAAAGAATCAAAGTCAATCAGGTAAGTAAAGAGATAAATTTAGAAAAAATCATACATGGGAATGATGAAGTCGAATTCGATGATGAGAAATCGTGGAAAACTTCAAGCCGATCAAAATTACTACACACAACTAAGTACAATCAGATGCAGGAAAGATTAAGAGAGAAAGAATCACCAATTCGACAAAGTAAATGAAGAGATGTTGATATTGGAGTTTAAAAAAGAGTTGTACTTTGGAATGTTGAGCATAGACGAAAACAAATGAGATCGTTGATGAATTCAGATTCGTTTCCACTAAAAGTGATAATCAGTAATATGGAATAAATCTCTGTTTGCGATTGATATAGGAAAAGCTTGTCGGAAGATGTCAATGGAAAAGCATCTCGTTCTCAGATATGATTTGCATTATGTTGTGATTGTTGATGAAGGAGACGATGGCGTCAAAAGTCGCCGGAGGAGACGATGGGGAAGAGATTTGATGGAAAAAACACATAAGATCTATTGATATCTGATTGTTCTTCTTAGATCAAGAGAAAAAGAGATGGATGTGGTTTTAGATCTAGTAAGTGACGAATCAAATGAAGCAATCAAGGAGAGAAGAAGATAAAATCCAAATAGAAGAAGAAGATTCGTTTTGCCATCGATTTCCATGGTGGATCTCTAGTTATAATCAAGCCCTAGCTAGTATAATATGAAGATACTGTTGATTTTGTGCAGATAAGAGAAAGGTGCAGGAAAGTAAAAAGTAACTATGTGTTTATGTGTGTGCCAATTGAGGACGAAGGTGATTCTAAAAGAAAGTTTGTTTAAATTTATTGTAATACCCTCAGTCCTTCTCCATTATTACGACCGCTTTTGCACCGAATGAGTAGTTTGGTAATATTGTATGGTTCTTAAGTTCTTAATCTTTAGTGGTTCTCTTTTGAACCTTTACCTATATATATATATATATATATATATATATATATATATAGAGAGAGAGAGAGAGAGAGATAGGTTCAAATGTTTTTAGCAAATATTGTGTGCCTAAATGCACCAATCAGAAATTAGCAAATAATTAATTAATTAATTAAATAAATAAGGGTAAATTAGTAATATTACATATATGTATTAGTGAATATCCATAATTAACAACTGATATCCCTTTTGTTTAAGGGATCAATTTTTATTTACCTATTAAAACCCTACACCACAAGAAGCTAGGATCCTACGCTCTCATCGGACTCCCATAATGTCTCTTTCACCACCACACAATTCTCCAATCCTAATCTTAAATCCTACAAACTAAGAACCCTAACTGTATTCGCACTAGGAGCCGACACATTTGACGGAACAACACTGGCAATCATCGGAGGCGGCTCGGTCGCAGCAATCGCCGCCGTGATTTCACTCGCAGAACCCGAGAAGCGCCGGCAGTTGCAGGTGGAGGAGGTTGGCGGTCAGGTTCACGTTTCAGGTTCACTTTTCCTAATTTACACTCTTCGTTATCTCAATTAGGTCTTACAATTTCAATGTTTCGATTGAATTTTGTACTCATTAACTTTCGATTGAATTTGGGAGATACAGTGATCTGTTAGGCGTTGGTGCAGTGAAGAAGGTGTACAGGGGATTTGATCAAGAAGAAGGAAGGGATGTGGCATGGAACCAAGTAAAACTAGAAGCTTCGGTGGAGATCCATCTGTTCTCAAGAGACTCTTTTCAGAAATCAAACTGTTACAGACATTAGAGAATGAAAACATCATTGTTCTTTACAGTTCTAGAGGGATACTAAAAACAACACCTTGAACTTCATCACAGAGGCATGTGCTTCAGGTAATTTAAGGGATTACAGGAAGAAACGCAGACGGGTTTCATTGAAGGCATTGGAGAATTAGTCAAGACAGATTTTGAGAGTGAAATATGAAATTAGAACTTTATCTCAGGTGTGTGTGTGTGTGTTTCAACTGATCAAAATTTTCTTTTTTCCACCATTAACATATGCGGTTAACAGTGTCTGTCTCCTTTGCAGCTACATGTTTCAATGGGTCACAGTTTCATCCATTGATACCCTTGTTAGAAGCCATGCCAAAGGAACTTGGTGCTAGCCTGCATGATATGCTTAATCTGATCACAGGTAATTTCTTGAAACAACATTCTGTCATGGCCTCCATGTGTTCGATAAAATGCCTCAATGAAAAAATAGTTAAAAATCATTAATGTTTTTACTTCACTTTGTTCCTTATTCTTTTCAGAACTATATAACTCAATTTAGATTGGGTTGGATGCCATTTTCATAACAATAGGTTGATGCTAGTTCCTTATTCTGTCAGAATTTGCAGTTAAATACATTGAGCATATCGAGAAGAAACACATGGAACCCGAAGAATGTTAGTTCCTTATTCTGTCAGAATAGGTTGATGCTACTTCCTTATTTTGTTTGTTGGGTATATTCTTGATAATACAAATTCTTAAAGAATATTCTTGCAGAATAGTTTATTCTATAAGAATATTATTTGTTGTATTCTGATAGAATTGTAGTTAATTATTTGTATGTTTAATGTGTAGGTTTTACAAGTGTATCACTACAAATTACTTGGCAATGAATTTCTGGTAGAAAAGGCTTCAAGAATGGCTTGAAGACCTGATGGGAAAGGGTTGAAGAATGAATTAAAGAATGATCACACTTATTTTTTAAGAATGTTGTTATTTTTTAAGAATTATACTTGTTTATTCTTTCAGAATGTTTGTTATTATTCAATGAATCACAATCATACAATGTAATTTTTTGATATATTATTAGTTCAAGAATCGATTTTGTGTATTCTTTCAGAATGTATTTACTAGTTTATGTTTGGCATTCTGCCATTCTGACAGAATAAAATCGAAAAATACATTTACTAATTTATGGTTGACATTCTATCATTCTGACAGAATAAAATCGGATTTTTAAATTTGAATTAATTTAAAATAATCAGATTTTTAAAAAATAAAGGAATTAATCATGCCTAAAAATCCGAAAATTTCCTTTTTTAATATAGGTTAATTGACTAAAATGCCCTTATGCTGAAATTTGTGTGATTATATGGTACATGCTATCCTATTCTACTACCATAGACCCTCAAATCATGACATTTGATTATATTCCATCCGATGGTCCAGATCTGTGCATTCCGGCACACAATAGTTAGTAAAAACAAAATAACCTAACCCTATATATATATATATATATATATATATATAGGGAGTGGTTCAAATGAGAACCATAAAAGATTAAGAACCCTAAGAACCCCCATTAGTTAGTAAATATTTACATGATATTCTTATTGAACATGTGAAAATCCTTTTTTTTTTCTCTTTTTGATACAAAAATGGCAAAGTTGTAATTTTTACAGTATAATATTTTCATTCTTATATGTTCTCATATTTGAACACAAAACTTATATAATTTACAAGTTTATACAGTACATTGATAGTTTAATTCACAACTTAATACAAGCCATTTTATAATAATTCACAAACTTAAAGAAATAAAAAAAATTCAAACTCTACTACCACCACCACATGCTGCCGCCAACCACCTGTACCAGCATCACAACCATTACTTTCTTCTAAATCAGATCTGTAAACAAAATAATGTATTAATAACATATCTACTATATTTACAGTCTAATAAAACCATTTATTTCACTCATTTTGAATTAAATGCAAAATTGTTATTAAAACTAATGTATTCTTACATACTTATACATCACAAAAAATAAATATATTCAAAAATTAACAAAAAAATTTATACATAAACCATTCATATTTTAAAATTGTGAATTTAATATATTAAGCCATGAATAAAATTTACATTATTTCAAAAGCAAACAAAAAAATTATAAAATAATCACAACTAAATGTCAATTCATTCACAGCTTAATACAATCAACTTATAATTTAATACACACAATTCACAGCTTAATATATTCAATTCATAGTCTAAGAAGAAAATACACAGTTTAATGCAGTCAATTCACATTTTAAAACATAAAAATCATAGTTTAATACACAAAATTCAAAGTTTAATATACAAAAAGTATGCATCCACAACCATATTTTCAACTTACCACTCTTTATATAGTCAATTCAAAGTTTATACATAAAATTCATAGCTTAATACAAGTAACTTCATAGTTTTATACACATAATTCACAACATAATCTAGTCAATTTACAGTTCAAATAGGAAATTCACAGCTTAATACAATCAATTTGTAGTTTAAAAAGAAAATTCAAAGCTTAATGCAATCAATTCACAGTTTAAAACACAAAAAATGACAGCTTAGTACACTAAATCCACATTTTAATACTCAAAAAGTAGTATTCACATCCATATTATCAACTTAAAACACTTATTACAATTAATACACAATTTAATACAGAAAATTATACATTCACAACTTAATAGCAGTTAAAACTAAGATTACCAAAATTATACGACAAATGAGAGATAAAAACATCAAATTCACACATTAATAGAAAAAAAGAACTATATCATAGAGATCCACAACAAATGCCAGTAGAAAAGCATATTATCAACTTAAAACTTGTAATTCATAGTTAAATATAGAAAAATCACTGTTTAATACAAAAAAAAGTATGTATTCAAAAGCATATTATTAACTTAAAAATTTAATATAATCAATTCACAGTTTAATACAATGAATTCCTAGTTAAATATACAAAACTCACAGCTTAATATAGTCAATTTACAGTTTAAACAACAAAATCACAGCTTAATGTATTTAATTCACAATTTTAAACACAAATATCACAGCTAAATACACAAACTTCATAGTTTAATATACAAAAAAATATGCATTCACAACTAAATTCACAGCTTAATAACTTACCAAATTTCATTGAGGCATTTTATCAAACACCTTGTCTACATCTTTTTTTCAGAACTTCCTTTTGTAAACACCATCAATGTAAGCACCATACACACCAGAGCTAACCTGAAAATGGACAAACACATCAGATCAGGTGTCAATTTGGTGGTGTTTTGACCAGGAATAAGAGAGATAGAGACGAGAATGAGTTATAGATGGGAAGGGGGCGACACATAACAGATCTGGTACAAATCCAACAAAGAGCTTCATACTCCATCACATCTGTTATTCCGACGAAACAGATCAAAGAGTTTTTCTTGTGCTTCATCAAATAAGAAACGTTAGAGATTTGGAGAAGAAGCATATTCAGACTTCAAAATCGAGTTTAGTGTTTTCTAGGTATTCCAGCAAAGCAGAGCGGTTGATTGAAGGCGATAGTTGGTACTGGTGAGATAGATGGCGGTGGAAGGAGGCAGCGCTCGGTGGTGATGACAGATCTAAAGTCAGGGGTTCTAGATCTGAAGGCGAATGCACCAGATCTGAAGGTGAATGCTTCAGATCTGAAGGTGGCGGCTACAAATCTGATGATTTAAGTTACAACGTAAAAATAATGGTTCTTATGGTTCTTAACGTTTTATGGTTCTCATTTGAACATATATATATATATATATATATATATATATATATATATATATATATATATATATATATATATATATATTATCATAAGAACTAATTGAGAAAAATAGCTTTTACAATATTATTAAAAAAGTGAAATTTATTATCGTATTTTTTATATTGGAATTCTGTTTATGTTTTTCCTTTTTGTGGTCGTTCATTTCGACCAATTAGATTATATAGTGAAGAAACCCGCGTTGCGAGATTAAATTTAGTAGCGGAAATAATGTAATTGACGGATGAGAACCTGAATGATGTTTTCCATATGTTGGGGCTTTATTTTTTTTTCTTTTCAGAGAAGGTGGTTTGTTATTGTCGTTGTAAGTGGATGTATTATGAACTGGCAATGGTCCTGATAGTTTTATAGATGGAGTCTTGTAGCCGGCGACGTTTGGTTTGGACTAATTAATTGTAACGCCCGTGTTTCTGGGATTGCCATTTTTAGCAATGTAATAGTCTAGGTTAACCTTTGTAACCCCAATTTGAAATAATAAAATGTATTAATTGTGAATTTGTGTATTATGTGAGTTATGTGTTTATTTGCTTAATTATGTGATGTAATTAAATTAAGAATAAAATAAGCATCAAAATTAAAGTATTAGATAAGCCCGTTATCTTTGCATAAAAATGTAGTGGTGGAAACAAGGATTCCGGAGATATAAGGAATGCCAAAATCCGAGTTATAACGAAGAAGTTATGACATGTCGAAGTTTCGCGACGGAACCGGCACGACGCCGAGTGACGTAAAATATGAATTTAAGATAGAGCGATATTTAGCCTTAGCGATCTAAACGAAAGTCGTAGATTTCGTTAAACCGAGAGCGTGCATAAAATGAACGCCCAAATCTGACTTCGTATGATGAAGTTATGATTTTCTGAAGTTTCGACGTGGCAGTGTGCAGCCCGAATACTCGATTCGAGATCGAGCAATTTCTAGCCGAAACAATCTAAACGAGAATCGAAGATCTCGTTGTTAGTAGCGAAACGATGAAAAGATAGGCGAGAACGGACATCGGACGAAGAAGTTATGAGTTTATAACGAAGTTTTCCTGTCCGAGCCTTCTAAAAATAATTAATAAAAATAAAAGTCAAAATTAGCTGACAGAGTCTAAATGAAAGTTGTAGAGCGCAGTCTCACCTTCGCGTGGATATAAAGAACGTCGAAAACGGAGTTCGTATGAAGGAGATACGAATTTTTGAAGTTTAATAAATATTTAATATTTATTTTTATTTTAACCCCCGATATTATCCGAAGAGAAGCGAGGCGGTCTATCCGAAGTACGCAGCGCGTACTGCTGTACGCCCCGCGTATAGCGTAGGGCACTCGAGTTCTGCGGAGTAGTAAGTCGTAAGCGATGACGTAGAGGGGCCCGGTGACGCAAGCGCTGACGACCACCGAGGCGTACGCCCCGCGTACGTGCGAGGGTTCAGCACCTATAAAAGGAGATCCGAAGCAGCCGAGTTTCTTTTGCAAATTCCCTCATCCTCTCTAGCCCTTTGCCTCGTTTTGCGTGCCGATTGTACCCCGAAGCCCCGGTATTATTCCCGAGCCCCGAAGCGAGATCCGAAGCCCCGAGAATCCCGAAGAGCGTTATTCCCGAGCCGAAGCCCTGCCCGCGAGGAGCCGGTTTTTTTGTGAAGATCTTCCAGATCTGCGGAGAGACGCTACTTCTATAAGCCGTAGTACTGTCGGATCATCTTCTGATCAAGAAGTGGCGCAAGAGCTTAAGATGGGCGAATCATCAAGTCATTTTTGTTTACAAGTCTGCATATGTATATATTGTTGAACGACTTGTAATATCATCGTTTATGCTTTATGATCTATATCAGAACATGACATCCCGACTTTTGATTTTAAATGAAATCATATTTCTATATGAAATGTTTTGATAAATATCTATTTTATCATGTTTTGTTTTTGGGAACAAATTCCGCATCTCTTTTAAAATCAAACGGATTTACTCTGAAAATGTTTTAAAAAGCATAAATGAAATCGGTCTTTTCTGGCCGAGATTTTGGGGATGTCCCAGTTGGTATCAGAGCATTAGTTTAAGCGAACTAGGAATTTGTAGGATTTCTAGACTTAAACTTAGTATGCTAAGTGGAGATTGTGAGATGTGTGTCTGATAAATTTTAGACACGAGCACTAGTTTATTTTAGGAAGGTTGCCTAAAATGCTTTTATGTGCTAAATGTTATATGTTGCCATATATGATATTGTTTGTTCGGATCTACGGTTTGTTGCCAACCGGATCTGAAGGTTTATGTGTTTAGGATTCTAAGCGTATGTATACGATATTAGAACTAGCATGTAATCGTTTGGAGTAATAAGGTGAAATTATTCGGTGTGTAGATCAAAAATGGTGAGAACAAGAAGCGGAGTTGGAAATGCTGATGAAAACAGGAATCAACCGCCTGTAATTCAACAAGTACCTGTTGTAGCTGATGCACCTGAGCCGATAACAATGGCTGGTGTACAAATGATGATTCAAGTGATGTTGGATCGTCAGATGGAAGAAACAAGACGCCTGCTTAGGTAGAATCGTGAAGAACCGTCAATTCAAGCGGAAGAGCCCGAGGAGAATGGAGGGCAGTCTGAAGGAGAAAACTTTAGTGGAATCATTGGTCAAGACGAACAACCAGTGGTTAGACGCAATAACCAGTATGGAGGAAATGATGGTCGTGGGTGCAAGTATAAGGATTTCATGGCATCCAAACCACCATGTCTATCCGGAAGCCCGACGCCGGTGCAAGTTATGGACTGGGTCTCCGAAATGGAGACTATGTTTGAAAGTTGCGAATGCAGCAACAGGCAGAAGACCGCTCTTGCGATCCCTCTGCTAAAATCTGGCGTGTTGAGTTGGTGGAAGCTGTTAGCTGACTCTATGCCCAAGGGAGAAGCAAGCAAAATGTCTTGGGAAGACTTTGTGGAACAACTAAAAATGCAATACTGCTCCGAGCAGGACCTTCTGGAAATCAGTAATGAGTTTCAGAATTTGAAGAAAGGGAAATTGAGCGTTACTGAATACGCTGCAAGTTTCACGGAAAAGATGAAGTTTATCCCATATCTGGTGCCTACAGAACTCTCTAAGGTCAACAAGTTTGCCCTTGGACTACCAGCGGACTATGGTCCAATGGTTAAGCAAGCAACCACATTGAAAGCCGCCATCTGGGCTGCTAGAAATGTTGAGACCCAGATCAGGGAAAAAGGTCTGGAAAGGTCAGAGGTTGGCGAGAAAAGGAAAATCGATGGATTTTCAGGGTCCAGCAAGAAAAGTAAATTCTCGAAGTCTAGTTCGAGGGGAAGTGGAGGAAAGGTAGAAGCGAAATGGTGTGACAAGTGCAAAAAGAAGCATTATGGGAAGTGTGGCGGGGAAACCACCTGCTTCAAATGTGGAAAGCTAGGGCATTATGCCAACGACTGCACCTTCACCAAGAATGTTTGTTATGGTTGTGGTGAAGAGGGGCACATCTCAAGGGATTGTCCGAAAAAGAAGGAAGCAGCAAGACCCAACATTCCGCCAAAGCCAAAGGCGAGAGCATTTCAGATGACACTGGAAGCTGCTAAAGATGAAGCTGATGTCGCTTCAGGTACCTTTCTCGTTAACAAATTGCCTGCCCAAATTTTATTTGATTCTGGAGCCAACTACTCCTTTATATCGCATGAATTTGGTAGAAAACTAGCTTTGCCTGTTGATAGACTAGATAATGCCTTATTAGTCGAAGTTGCTAGTGGCAAGTTTGTACCTGTTAGCCATCGTATGAAAAACATCTTAATTGATCTGAATGGAAATAAGTTCCACGAGGAATTATTGCCTATCGAACTTAACGGTTTCGACATCGTTTTGGGAATGGATTGGCTTAGCGCCAATGATGCTGAAATTTTATGCAAGAAGAAAATAGTGAAAGTGAATCCACCTGGGAAGGAATCGTTTATGGTGTACGGAGATAAACGCAGAGTAAACTCTGGAATCATTTCTCTAATGAAAGCCAGAAAATGTTTGACCAAGGGGTGTACATCATACTTAGCATTTGTGATCGATGCTAAGAAGGAAAAGAAGGTGATGCAAAATATTCCTGTTGTGTGTGATTATCCGGAAGTATTTCCCGAAGATCTTCCTGGATTACCGCCCGATCGACAAGTGGAATTTCGTATCGACTTGTTGCCCGGAACAACGCCAATTGCAAAAGCACCTTATCGATTAGCACCGACGGAGATGAAGGAGCTAATGATGCAACTTCAGGAGTTATTGGACAAGGGTTTCATTAGACCTAGTTCATCACCCTGGGGAGCTCCGGTGTTATTCGTAAAGAAGAAAGATGGAAGCATGAGGATGTGCATTGATTACCGAGAGCTGAATAAGGCAACAATAAAGAATAGATATCCGTTGCCAAGGATTGATGACCTATTCGATCAACTACAAGGTTCCAGTTATTTTTCAAAGATCGACCTGAGGTCAGGATATCATCAGCTGAAAGTAAGGGAGCAGGATATAGAGAAGACCGCATTCAGAACGCGATATGGACACTATGAATTCTTGGTTATGTCGTTTGGACTAACCAATGCTCCGGCAGCATTCATGGATTTGATGAACAGAGTTTGTAATCCGTTCCTTGATAAATCTGTGATAGTGTTCATAGATGACATTCTGATTTATTCAAAAAGCCAAGAGGAGCATGGCAGACACTTGCGAGAAGTTTTGGAAGTCTTGAAGAAGGAGAAGTTGTATGCGAAGTTCTCCAAATGTGATTTCTGGATTCGTGAAGTCCAATTCTTGGGTCACGTAGTCAACCAAGAAGGGATAATGGTTGATCCAGCAAAGATCGAAGCTGTGATGAAGTGGGAACAACCGAAAAGTCCCACGGAGATCCGAAGCTTTTTAGGATTAGCCGGATATTACCGAAGGTTTATCCAAGGCTTTTCTTCGATCGCTAGTCCATTGACAGCTTTGACCCACAAAGGAGCTACTTATGCTTGGAGTGATAAGCATAAAGAAGCATTCGAGAAGCTAAAGAAGAAACTATGCGAGGCACCGATACTTTCTCTACCCGATGGGGTTGAAGACTTCGCTGTTTATAGCGATGCGTCTGGGGTTGGATTGGGTTGCGTTTTGACCCAAAGGGATAAGGTGATCGCATATGCGTCTCGACAACTGAAAGAGCATGAAAAGAACTACCCGACTCATGATTTGGAGTTGGCAGCGGTAGTTTTCGCACTGAAAATATGGAGGCATTACCTCTATGGCACGAAATGCAAACTTTTCACTGATCATAAGAGTCTCCAATATCTCTTTAGTCAGAAAGAATTGAATATGAGGCAACGACGCTGGCTGGAATTACTTAAAGACTACGACTGTGAGATACTTTACCACCCCGGTAAGGCCAATATTGTTGCTGATGCTCTCAGTCGGAAGGTCAATCTTGAAAAGAAAAGGCCAAGAGCGTTGAGAATTGAAGTTGTCTCGACTATTTTGGAAAGTATAAAGAAAGCTCAAAGCGAAGCTTCTAAGAAAAATGACCGGAAGGAGGAACGTTTGGGCAAAACGTTGGTGTTCGGCATAAACAGTCACGGACTGAAGGTATTCCAAGATCGAATATGGATACCGAAGACAGGAGGAGTCAGGGATCTTCTGATGGAAGAAGCTCACAAAACCATGTACTCAATTCATCCCGGTAGCACAAAAATGTATAGGGACCTAAAACCCTATTATTGGTGGCCGACGATGAAGCTCGACATTGCGAAGTACGTGGCCGAGTGTGTGACATGTGCAAGAGTCAAGGCACAACATCAGAAACCATACGGGAGTTTAGAACCATTACCTGTGCCTATGGGTAAGTGGGAAGACATTGCTATGGATTTTGTCACTAAACTACCCAGAACAAAAAGTGGTCACGACATGATTTGGGTGGTCGTTGATCGATTCACTAAGAGTGCGCATTTCATAGCAGCCAACGAGAAATGGTCTATGGAAAAGCTTGCGAATTCTTACGTGAAGGAAATTGTGAGGCTTCACGGTGTTCCGTTAACGATTGTGTTGGATCGTGACAGTCGTTTCACCTCACGATTTTGGAAAAGTCTACAAGAGGAATTGGGTACCAAGTTGTGTTTAAGTACAGCTTACCATCCGCAGACTGATGGTCAGAGCGAACGGACGATACAAACACTTGAAGATATGCTGAGAGCGTGTACCTTGGAATTCCTAGGTAATTGGGATGAACATTTACCTTTGGTAGAATTTTCCTATAATAATAGTTTTCACTCGAGCATAAAGATGGCACCTTATCAAGCATTGTATGGACAGAAGTGTCGTACGCCGTCTTGTTGGCTTGAGGCTGGGGAAAAGCAGTTTATGGGACCGGAGATAGTCCATCAAACTGCAGAAAAGTTGAAAATAATTAGGGAAAGAATGTTAGCAGCTTAGGACCGTCAAAAGAGCTATGCTGACAAAAAGCGAAGACCGATGACTTTTGAAGTTGGAGATTCGGTTTTACTTAAAGTCTCGCCGTGGAAGGGACTTATAAGATTTGGTAAAAGGGGAAAGTTAAGTCCAAGGTTTATTGGACCGTTTAAAGTTCTTCAGAGGATTGGGAACCAAGCTTACAAGCTCGAACTACCAGAAGAACTGAATGGAATTCATAACACTTTTCATGTGTGTTACTTGAGGAAGTTCACGGGAGAAGTTCCTGACATAATTCCACTTTCGGAGTTGAGGATCGATGAGAACAAAAGGTTGATTGAGGAACCGGAGGCAATCGTTGACCGAAAGACTAAGAAATTGCGACGTAAGATGGTTGAGTTAGTGCTTGTCCGATGGAAACACACGAATGGGCCGAATCTCACCTGGGAAACGGAGAGTGACATGATGAGTCGCTATCCGCATTTGTTTGCTGGTGTGTGATTCCGGGGACAGAATCATTCTAAGGTGGAGAGAATTGTAACGCCCGTGTTTCTGGGATTGCCATTTTTAGCAATGTAATAGTCTAGGTTAACCTTTGTAACCCCAATTTGAAATAATAAAATGTATTAATTGTGAATTTGTGTATTATGTGAGTTATGTGTTTATTTGCTTAATTATGTGATGTAATTAAATTAAGAATAAAATAAGCATCAAAATTAAAGTATTAGATAAGCCCGTTATCTTTGCATAAAGATGTAGTGGTGGAAACAAGGATTCCGGAGATATAAGGAATGCCAAAATCCGAGTTATAACGAAGAAGTTATGACCTGTCGAAGTTTCGCGACGGAACCGGCACGACGCCGAGTGACGTAAAATATGAATTTAAGATAGAGCGATATTTAGCCTTAGCGATCTAAACGAAAGTCGTAGATTTCGTTAAACCGAGAGCGTGCATAAAAGGAACGCCCAAATCTGACTTCGTATGATGAAGTTATGATTTTCTGAAGTTTCGACGTGGCAGTGTGCAACCCGAATACTCGATTCAAGATCGAGCAATTTCTAGCCGAAACAATCTAAACGAGAATCGAAGATCTCGTTGTTAGTAGCGAAACGATGAAAAGATAGGCGAGAACGGACATCGGACGAAGAAGTTATGAGTTTATAACGAAGTTTTCCTGTCCGAGCCTTCTAAAAATAATTAATAAAAATAAAAGTCAAAATTAGCTGACAGAGTCTAAATGAAAGTTGTAGAGCGCAGTCTCACCTTCGCGTGGATATAAAGAACGTCGAAAACGGAGTTCGTATGAAGGAGATACGAATTTTTGAAGTTTAATAAATATTTAATATTTATTTTTATTTTAACCCCCGATATTATCCGAAGAGAAGCGAGGCGGTCTATCCGAAGTACGCAGCGCGTACTGCTGTACGCCCCGCGTATAGCGTAGGGCACTCGAGTTCTGCGGAGTAGTAAGTCGTAAGCGATGACATAGAGGGGCCCGGTGACGCAAGCGCTGACGACCACCGAGGCGTACGCCCCGCGTAGCCTCGTACGCCCCGCGTACGTGCGAGGGTTCAGCACCTATAAAAGGAGATCCGAAGCAGCCGAGTTTCTTTTGCAAATTCCCTCATCCTCTCTATCCCTTTGCCTCGTTTTGCGTGCCGATTGTACCCCGAAGCCCCGGTATTATTCCCGAGCCCCGAAGCGAGATCCGAAGCCCCGAGAATCCCGAAGAGCGTTATTCCCGAGCCGAAGCCCTGCCCGCGAGGAGCCGGTTTTTTTGTGAAGATCTTCCAGATCTGCGGAGAGACGCTACTTCTATAATCCGTAGTACTGTCGGATCATCTTCTGATCAAGAAGTGGCGCAAGAGCTTAAGATGGGCGAATCATCAAGTCATTTTTGTTTACAAGTCTGCATATGTATATATTGTTGAACGACTTGTAATATCATCGTTTATGCTTTATGATCTATATCGGAACATGACATCCCGACTTTTGATTATGAAATGAAATTATATTTCTATATGAAATGTTTTGATAAATATCTATTTTATCATGTTTTGTTTTTGGGAACAAATTCCGCATCTCTTTTAAAATCAAACGGATTTACTCTGAAAATGTTTTAAAAAGCATAAATGAAATCGGTCTTTTTTGGCCGAGATTTTGGGGATGTCACATTAATATGGTCATCTAATAGAAATGTTTCCGTAAATGTATGCTTCCAATTATATATAAAGAGCATATCAAACCAACACTAAACACGTATACATCAATATGTAGAATCATGAAATTGATTTTCACATATCAAAACAATGGGAAAATCTAAAGTCATGTGAGGAGAAAAAATGCAGCAAAAAGGAAAAAGTAAAAAACTAAAAACACAATCCAACCACGACTTTTACAAATTCAGTTATAAGATAAAATAATGTCACAATACCCTTGAAAAGCTGCAATAATCAACAACTTGAGACTCTTTTTTAAGGATTGTATCAACAAAAGTATAAAAAGCTTACACTGAGTTTTTTATGTAGTAAAACATCAAATGTTCACATCAAACCACAAAAAAATCAAATCCAATCCTAAGAGCAACTCCAATGGACATGCAAATTTGTGTTTTGCAGATCCATAGTTCTCCAACAGATAGTCCTGGGTTCTTTTTGGTTGTCAACAACTGCTCATTGGGTTATATTTTTAGGTGGTTGTTGTAGTCCAAGTATATGATGTATCGGTTGGTCAATACCTTCACCCAATTTTCTATATCTCTATGGGACGCATACTCCTCAAGTTTATGACTATACCCTGAAAAATTAATAATATAACTTCAAATTCTAACAATAACAACAACATTCCCATTTTCCTATATTGCTCTTTTCTTTAAATTTTATCCACCACAAACTCCATAAATTGCAATTTTATACAATATGATGTCCATTGGTGCTTTTCTAAAATGAAAATATATAACTAATCTAAAAAAATTGAAAATACAAATGAATAAGTTAAAAAGAGAAAGTAAAAGAGGTACTAGGCAATAAAGAGTGAATCATTATAACTCATGTGCTAAAGTTTCCTGAAGTAAGTTGACATTATGATTATACAATGATTTTTGTTATTTTGGAAAATAAAAAGATTAATCTGATCAAAACTTTTAAAAACTTTGAAAAATATTATGTAGGCGAATTCCATGGATGATTTCAAGGTCAATTAGTAGTTCCTTTTATCCCAATAAAAAACATTTTTCAAATCTTTATACCAAGAAATTACACAAACCCGAGAGAAGAAAAAATAAGTACCTTCATCTTGTACCAATTTTCAAGACATTCGCATCTGTACATTTACCCTATCATAATCTCTTTGTAAATCTGAAGATTTGCAAATCCATAGCAAAAGGTAACAAAAACATCAAAATTCATATTGTTTTGAACTTAAACTATAGCAAATTTGACCAAAAGTCAAAATCTATATCCCATTTCAATGATTTCAAGAAAAGAAAGCATGGTTCATGGGCGGAAATTAGAATAGAGTTTAACTTTTGAGTAAAAAAAGTTAACTCTATCACTACAAGCTTGCTTGTTAACCCAAAATGCCAAAACTTTTATCCAATTTAGAAGCAATAATTGAATAAAACAGAAATTGAAAATTGAATTAGGATAACCCAAGATCAACGATTGCTTTAAATCATTTTTAAAAAAAATTCTGAAAAAAAAAACAAAAATTCATCAACGATCAAACTCATTATGTTGAATATCTGCTTCAAGAACTTTGAGAGAATCCTTGAATGATTTTCACATTGACCCTCCTACATACATCTCTATAAATAAGGATTTTCTCAATATATATATATATATATATATATATATATATATATATATATATATATATATATATATATATATATAGATGAAGTTTCATAAGAAAGTGATATGAGATGATACCTGAAGGGCATTGAAAATTCGATCAATGATTTCTGGGTCAATTACTAGTTCATCTCCTTGAATATTCTCATTTCCTGTCAAACAGTCAAACATGTGGAATTGCCATTTGTTTTCATTTAGTGTTTGACAGGAGAAACAACAAAATCATCAAAACTTAAGTTGGAGAAAAACCTGAGCAGAATGTGACAAAGATCGTAGGGTATTGTTTTTTTAAACTGTAGCCGAAGAAGATAACTCAATTCTAAAGCACATCAAATCAGTTAGATACAAATTAAAACAAAGAATTCCACATTTCTAAGGTAGGGGTAATGAAAAGATATTTAAATATCTATATAATAATGTGTTCACTACTAGAAAAACAACCTTTTACGACGCGCAATGCGTGTCGTAAAACGCTCAGACGACGCGCAAATGTGTGTCAAGGAAGGCCATGTCATAACGACACGCTTTTGCACACCGTCTATTTACGACACACATTTACGACGCGCAGTTACGACACGCGATGCATATCAAGGAAAGCCCTGTCATAAAGGAAGACGACACGCATTTGCGTGTCATAATCTTACGAAGCACTTTTAGGACACGCATTGCGTATCATTAAAGCCCCTGTCATAAATGAAGATGACACGTATTTGCATGTCATAATTTTAAATGTTTTAAAAATATATATATTTTTGATAGAATTACTAATTTTCAAATTAAACAACAGATTGATATTATCATAATACAAAATAAAATACCATACATAAGAACAATAATTCATTTCAAAAAAATATCACATGTCAAACAAGTTACCTAACATTACATGTCAAACAACACTACATGTTAACAATAATAACACTTAAAAACTTTTTTTTTCCTGCATTTGGAGCACCAACTATTCCTATATCAGCAACCAACATTAGGTCCAATTCCAACCACCTGTAAAAGAACAACATTGTAAAAGAACAACATTAGAAGATCAACATTTGCTTGATTTGATGATTCAACATTAGTTGCCCTTGGACCTATTCCTGTTAAAAAGATACATATGAGAATATATATATATATATATATATATATATATATATATATATATATATATATATGAATTATGTGAAGGCAAATTGAGAGGCAAGAGACGACGGAATAGGATATTGGCATGATACATGTAAAATGATAACCAGGGTAACCAACAAACCAACCAAAGCACAGGATCAATGATGATTGATAATCATCAGTTTAACATGCAAAAAAGAGTGCAAGTGGGGGCCAACCAAACGGAAGTTATTTCTTTGTCTTCTTATTACTGACTAATATGATATGGGCAAGGTTGAAGAGCATTCCGTATACATGTTTTGAGGTTATTTTGGTTCCACAGGTACTCACTTTGTTAAAGCTCGCCAAATTTGATGCTCTTTTTATCACCCTGTATACATGTTTTGAGGCATATAAGTTTATTTAACTAATTCAGTGGACATGTAAATCTGCGACCAAAACCCTCTTTTCTTTTTACATATCTTGATTCAATTCTACAAAATGCAAATAAATACAAACATTTCCATATTCGGGATTTATGTGTTTTTGTTACTATATAATATATATGGTTGTAACTACTGTTGGGTCAAAAATATGGTTTATACTTTGCTTTTCTAGGAAAATATATTTTTATGTAATATTGTATGTGTGTGCGGCTGTACACAAGTGTATGGATGGAGGTCCATATAAATAGAGGAGTGCATGTGGGAGTGTACGGTTAAGAAAGAGGCTAGGAGAAAAAGAGGAGAAAAGGCTAGAGAAGAGAGAGAAAGTTAGAGAAGAAGAGAGTGTGTGTGTGTGAATCTATTGTAAGGAGCATAATTCATATCATCAATACATCATAGATTCATCATCTTCTTCTTCTTCTCATTCTCTTCTGTATTGATCTGACATCATCCAATTGATTGAGATTCCGCACCATCAATTGGATCTGATTGATACACAAGCAATTTTGGGGACTTACAAATGGTATCAGAGCTTGGTTGTATCAATCAATTTTTTCAGATCTGGAGCTTATTTGATCTTATTTTGAAAAGAGAATAGCGTTTTTGGATAGATCTCGCAAAAATAAGGGGGGTTACTTCTTTGCATTTTTCATAAAAACGAGTTTTTGATCGAGTTTTGGAGCTAAAAAGGGTGAAAAACGTCGTTTTTTTTTCGCAAATCTGTTGAAGGTGAGCGGCCCGGTTAAAGGAGTGCTGTTGGTTGAAGGTGTGCGGCTCAGGAGTATACGGTTCGGTGTGTGCGGCTCGGCAGCCTCGGTTTGCGGCTCAGGAGTATACGGTTCGGTGTGTGCGGCTCGGCAGCCTCGGTTTGCGGCTCAGTGTGTGCGACTCGGACGTGTGCGGTCTCGTGTACGGTCCAACTCCTTCGCCTCGGTATCGCATCTGGTTCACGGCTCAGCAGCATCGGTCTCGGCTTCGCGGCTTCATCCTTGCTTCACAGCTCTAGTCCTCGCTTCGCAGCCTTTGCATAAAAAAGGGAAACGAAGTTGAGATACCAGGGATCGAACCCTGGACGTCCGGTTCATTAACAAGCACGCCTTAACCAACTCATCTAGGAGGCTCTTTGTTTTATTCATCCGAAATTTGGAATATAACTCCTCCTTTTCGCATATAATTTCGCAAATTGACATTTTCAACCCCAAAAAATCAATTTTCTTTTATTTTTAAAATCCTTTTTCAACCCAAAATTTTAGTTTTTAAATTTAACTTTTATTTTTGACTTTTTACTTAAAATTTTGACTTTGACTTTTAAAAGTTGACATTTGACTTTAAATTTTGACTTTCTCGTTTGACTTTTAATTTTTCAAATTTGGCTTTTCGGTTTGACTTTTCAAGTTTGACTTTTGAGTTTGACTTTTTAAATTTGACTTTTAAGGTTGACTTTCTCTTTTAAGTCAAAGGGCAATTAAAAAAAATAAAAAATAAAAATATATATATAAAAAAATTTAATAAATAAAAATGAGTTCCACATCAATTCCGGTAAATGAAGTGTCATGTACTCCATCTTGTAAAGCCACAATTAAATTTCTTCGCGAACAAATTGATTTGCTAAAAAGGGAAAATGAGGACCTTAAATATGAAGACTATACTCTAAGGAAATGTCAAAAACCGTTAAAAGCACAACTAGAAGCAAAAACCAAAGACTTTAGGAACCTTCAGGAAGAGTACAACAACAAGTGTGAAAATTACGATCACATTAAACACAAACTTGCTGCTGTAACTGAAGAACTTGATGCTTTGAAAATAAAATGTGGAAAAACAGACCTTAGTTTCAAAAATTATACTGCATCAAGTAAGACAGTCGAGTTCTTAGTAGAAAATCAATTGAGTTTTAAAGATAATCAAACCAAGGGTCTAGGGTATCATAGTGTGCCACCTCCTTTTAATCACAATTATAACCCACCCTTTGAGACCAATGAGGAAGAAATGCCCGCTCAGTATGGCCAAACCCCTGCTCTAGATTCAGTTAAGACTGAACAATCAGGGCCAACTGAGGGTGCTAAGCTGAACGATACTAATGCTTCTACTTCCTGTGCAGGCAAAGTAGTAGAAGAAGAGAACAAGGAGAACACTATTGAACAATCCAATGACTCCTTAAACTCTGAATCTGTTGCTTCAAACTCAGTTGATTATGATCAACCTGGTGTTGAGAAGTACTGGCCACCAAATCAAGTGAAACAGCCGACTTGCTGCAATTGTGCTTGTAGGAACAACCAGAAACAAGGCAAGGATACACTACCAGGGCCAGGAAGAAACAACTTCCCAGTGAAGAAAAAGACATGTTTTCACTGTGGAACACCTGGACACATTGCCAGAAATTGTCCAAATCGCGCATACGTTCCCTACTACGCACAAGGGTGGCAAAACGCGCCAAGAGGTAGATTTTCCAAAAGAAACCTCTCAAGTTCACGTTCAGACAATGGTGACTGCAACGCGCAGAAGGCCAAGAATCAATCCCACAAGGCCAAGAATCAAAATCCCAAGGGCAAGAAGGGAATGTCGGCCAAGAAGCCAAATCCAAGAGATGCTCCCATGAAGTCAAAATCAAAGTCATCTCAACGGCCGACATCAAGATCAAAAGCAAGTACTGAGCCACCCATCAGAACGAAAAAGAAATGGGTTAAACCCAACTACAAATGGGTTCCAAAGGCTCACTCTCCCAAATCTACTAACGATTCTAATATTTCTACATCTTCTGTTTGTGATATGCAGGACATGTCATGGGAGAAAGTACCATGCATGGATGACAAAGGTCAACCCAGTTTCAAAATGGACTGGGTTCCAAAGACCAACTGATCCCGCTATGTGTCGGAGCAGTTATGGAGGCATATCATCAGACTTTGGTTTGTTGATAGTGGCTGTTCCTGGCACTTGATAGGGGACATCTCTCAACTGTACAACACTCAGAATTTTGTTTGAGAGTATGTGTCCTTTGCAGGAAGGGAAGAAAGGAAGGGATCACATGGGGTTTGTGCTTAATCACATGAAGAATTTTCGGATCTGTTCTGAGATTACGCGTGCTGTTCTCAGACCTTCTGGATGCAAATTCAATCGGTGACTTACGGTTTGAGTTTTCTTCTCTATACTCCTGAGTTTTTCTTAAGCTGATTCGCTTTAAAGACAAAATTTTGTTTTAGGATAGTTTAAATTTGCGCATTTACTTTCATTTCTCTCTTATGCACAAATTTAGGGGGAGAAATAAAAACAAAACAAAAATTAGAAATTTTAAAAATCCAAAAACATTAGAAAATCAGATAATAAAAAAAATTGTTGGTTATGAAATGTGCTGCTTGAGGGAGATGTTCTGGGAAGTGATATGATAAAGTGATAACAGGCAACCTGAGTCTGTGTAACGTACCCGAAGTTGAAGGGTCTATGCTCTGGTTTGATGCATCTGTAGGCACGAAATTTTTTTAAATGGACTTGACTAGGGAGAGTTGAACTTAGGAAATTTATAGACTAGACAAATCTTGACCTAGTTAGATCTGTTCAGCCTGACAATACGACGCTCGGATAGGTTGAGCAGGGAGATATATATGGGAATCTACTCGTCACAATAATTGAACCCGTAATTGGAACCGTGGCTTAACTTTTCCTCGATGTGCGGATTCTGTCCTTAATTCCGGTTGGATGGGGCGACTGGTAAATTCCGATAAATTAGGTTTGTAGAATATCATTTTCTTTCTTTCCGTCTGTTAGTCATATGTTGTCTCCTTTGCGTGACTTCCAATCCGACCTGGTACACAGCATATGCAACTCTATTTCTCTACAGGTTATATATGTGAAAGACTTCTTATCTGTTAGCCATATGATGTCTCCTCTGTGCGACTTTTAATCCGACCTGGTACACAACATATGCAACCTTCTACTTCTCAACCCCTCTGAAGTAATAAGTAATAAGTAATAAAATTCTGAATATATCTTCTCTCTGAATGGTTGTCTGCTCACCCGGTGTAAGGAGTACTCTAGAAGTTCTTGATGGCTGGGGCATATCAGGAAGCGGGAAACACGTTCTAGTACACCTAAAATTGAACACATACAGATTGTCTATAGATCTTGCTGCTCAATTTAGGTGGACAACAATATCCCTGGTCGTCGCAGCTGAATGGTCCTTAAGATATAGTATCTAGAAACTTAGGTTTAAATATAATATCTAGGAATTTAGTATCACATTGTCTTGTCACTTATAGTATGTCCCAATTTTGTCACAATTTTTCGTGTTTAAGTGGACAACAATACCGGCGATCGACCAGACAAAGACGTGAAGATGGAAGGTACCGACAAGTGGATAAAGGATGTCTAAAAACTTTGATCCCAAATCATTCTTAAAGTTAGATATCATTTTATTTTTGTTAAATTTGTTCATAGTTTTCCTCTATGCACAAATTTTAGGAGGAGAATTAAAAGTAATTCAAAAATCAAACAAAAATCAGAAAATTAAAAATCCAAAAATAGTGTTATTTCTTGTTCAGAAAATCCAAAAATATTTTTGTTTCTGTTTTTATTTTTCCAGAAAATATCAAAAATCCAAAAATATTTTTTTGTGTGCTAATTTTTCTTTTAGTTTTGTTTTGTCTTGAAAAGTGATTTCAGGTGTAGATGAGACTCGTGGAGACTGTATTGAAGATCTTTTGAGCCAAGGCTTCATCCGTGAGCATCAAAGAATTCTCATTCGAAGGAGCAAGAAATGAAGATTATTCTTTCGACATTCAATCTGTCAACCCCAGAAGCATGGTGAAGTTGTACTTGAAGATTATGTGACAGATTGCATTGAAGCCTCCTCAATCAACTTGCTGCTATCTATGAACCTACTGAAGTGATCCAGAAGATTATTTCTCTCCGTTGTTCTCTCTGAAGATTCTCAAGCTGAAAGCGCTATCTTTCAAGAATTAGTACATCAAGCCTCCTCACCCAACGTGCGTTCAAAGTCAAATCTTGAAGAAAAGCCCAACCACTCGAGATGAAGTCATTCAAGAAGATTCATCAAGTTCATCTTGAAGCTGTGAAGAAATCAAAGATTAATGCTGAAGCCAAGCTCCCAATGAAGATTAACAAGAAAAAGTCAGCTACTTTTTAGGGGGAGTTTGTTGGGCCATTTAGAAAAGAAAGCTATAAACCAAGGGGGAGATTGTTGGGTCAAAAATATGGTTTATACTTTGCTTTTCTAGGAAAATATATTTTTATGTAATATTGTATGTGTGTGCGGCTGTACACATGTGTATGGCTCGAGGTCCATATAAATAGAGGAGTGCATGTGGGAGTGTACGGTTAAGAAAGAGGCTAGGAGAAAAAGAAGAGAAAAGGCTAGAGAAGAGAGAGAAAGTTAGAGAAGAAGAGTGTGTGTGTGAATCTATTGTAAGGAGCATGATTCATATCATCAATACATCATAGATTCATCTTCTTCATCTTCTCATTCTCTTCTATATTGATCTGACATCATCCAATTGATTGGGATTCCGCACCATCAATTGGATCTGATTGATACACAAGCAATTTTGGGGACTTACAACTACTAACTACTATTGCCATATTTTGAACTAATGAAGCTCCTAATACCATGGCAACATCAAACACAGAGAGCTTCTCTCCACTAGGAATATGAATGGTATTAGGTCCAACTTCACCTTCCATTTATTCACAAGTCTTACATCTTTCAAATTAGGAGGTTCACATATATAAATCGATTTTGGATACCATTCATATAACCTGTTTGAAGCTACATATAAATCATTCCATGTTGGGTGCCCTTCAGTTATGGTTTCATACACGGATTTAAACATGTCAAGCAACACGTTAGATTGCACATTCTGATTCAAAAACATAATTTATTTAATCCAAGGTAGATTATAGTTTATAATTTATAAAGCAATATATTATTTGAGTAGTTTGGCTCACATCTGCTACTTCTTCACTAGATGGCCAAATGTCCCTCAAAAAGATTCCTCCACGTCTCTACTTACTCCAATTGGTTCCGTTTCAAAGTCAATGTCAACCCGAGGAACAAGTCAAAGTTTGACTTTTTGCAGTCAAAGGGTGGGTTGGGGGTGAAAGTGAAACTTTTTTTTAAAGAGAAATAATGAAGAACTTATTAAGTAAGTACGTTTGCATTTTCAGAAATAGCAGATGCCACCGATTCGTCCAGGTCACCAGAATTGCCGATACAAGTGGTGCATCCATAACCAACAATATGGAAGCCCAACACCTTCAAATAACTCAGCAATCCACTACAAATACAATACTAAAAGTGTGTTGGTGCTTCCTTTTTGGGTTTAATTGTGAGTAAATGACTATTTTACCCTCCTTACCTTTTCTCCAGATACTTCGTCACAACTCTAGAACCGGGAGCTAGGCTCGTTTTAATCAATGGTTTTACCTAAACATAAAGGCTGAATAATTATTGTAAATGATTAAATACTTATTAGTCAAAATATATAAAAAGGAAATCTAACCTCAAACCCCAAATTGCAAGCTTTCTTTGCTAACAAACCAGACTGAATCATGACACTAGGATTTGATGTATTTGTACAACTCGTGATGGATGCTATTACAATACATCATGCGATCCTTTCCTGTAGCAGCGAAGTTGAAGAGAATTCTTTAACGGCCTCACTTTTCATATCTAAAGCAACAAAAAGATATATAGTTACATCTCCTTGTTTTTCATCATCCATGAGATCCTTTCCTGTAGCAGCGAGGTTGAATGAAATCTTGAGGCTTATTCACTTCCTTTACAGATGCCATGTAGTATAATCCAACCTTCTCATAATCACCCTGCATTCCACACAAAAAAAGACATTAAACACATCAAAAATGCATTGCTACACCACGTACAAACATCATTAAATGTAAAACAATATATGAACAAATGTCCAAACCTTGCTATGATATGAATGTGCAAGGTTATAATAGGAATGTGCCCTTGTTGAGCCATGAGTAGTTGCAGCAAGGGCTGTTTTAGTCAACTGCTCAACCAGAAAATGTTGACCAGTGAAGAAGAAATGATTTGCTAGATAATTTAGTGCAGTTGCACAGTATGGATAGACATCAAAGGCCCTTTGCATCTTTTCCATTGCTCTCCTAATACCAGAAGCTATAATAAAACAATGTGACAATATCAATAAGAGTCATTAAAACATACATTTTACTTTATCAACATGATAAAACAAATGTTCATTTGATTGCAAATCCATAATTCTAGATTGTTGATCTACAAACCAGTTTTCTAAACATTTTAAATTAATAACTAAAATAATAAATAAATAAAATATGATAAACTCGTCATTACCACTTGAAACTGAGATAGGTCCAGTTTCGGGTCCCACCCCATTGCCAAAGATCTCATCTCTATCAATGGCAGCAACATCAACATCAACACCTTCAACTTCAGCCTCAGAATCTTCTTTTTTTAACGAATATATTGCAATCATTTTTGGTTTTTGAAATGTTTTGAGTCATGTCGGGACGAAAAGACCCTGGATCCCCAATCACATGCGACACAACACGACTACTAGGAGGGAGTATTGTTGGTGAGGTAACTGCCCCTGTTAATTATAGATTAGCTTTATTAATTTGATATATAATATAATTATAATGTTTAAAAATTTAAAATAAAAAATACGCTTACCAAACTAAAAATTTTCACCAGCAAGGAGAGAGTTGATTGGGCTTAAAGATGATGAAATTGATTTTCCTTTTGTCAAGATTAATGAGGATGGTAAAATGGGTTCAGTAACCAAGGTGGTGGTATTGGTATTGGTATGATCGCGTATAGATGTTACACGTGTTGTATTGAACCTTGCAGGCTTCATAGCCTCATCAAGTTGAGTTTGATTCAATGGAATAACCTGTACGTCGTATTAAAATTAGTTCAACATTTCCCATGAAAATAAAAATTAAAAAATTAAAAAATCAAAAACTTTTCACCTGCGGATCCATTTGTGCATTACCCTAGTCACCCAAAGATGTTTGAACATCATCAACAACCTTATTTTCAGTCTCAAACATGCGACTTGAACTACTATCTTCCACAATACCAGATCCTCTTTGTGGAGTCCTATAAATGTTACAAGTGTTGTATTTCATGATTCAATCTGTGTTCTCACCTGAACAAAAATTCATCAACCAATAAAGCCACATAAACCTGTGTTGATATAATTCCCATATCAAAGTCTACAATGATTTATTTATGACTAAACCCTTCTAGACACTTATAAAGTACACCACATAAAGGGTTTCAACTATTAAGTGCACAAAAAAAATCATGCATTTCATTCCATGCCAAATTATGTCAATCATATAAAATATTGTAAAAGACTACATATGAATCACCTTTGGAAATCTCAAAAGACCAAAACTTGTAGTAAGATGAAATTGAATACGGATCAAGCTCAAATTGGTATGTATCTCTTCAAAATCTGCTTCCCCGTCACGGCTAATCCCACCGCTATTCCACCAATAGCTCCGACAACAGCCGCCGACCTAAGCCCCGCCGCCGCCTTGTAAAGCGCTCCAGTCGCTAATCCAGCCACCACGCTGTTAATAATATCATCTGCATCCCTAGCCTTAACCATCCTGCTCTCTATACCTGCGTACAACAGTCCTATTACACCCGCTCGGTTGTCGATCGTCCGACCTGCATGTACAGAAACATTTAAGATCCGATTAACCCTAAGTTTCATGGTGTCTCCAGCCTCAGAAGCCTTCACGCCCTCTACTAAACCCTTCCCGACGCCAACTACTGCGCCGCTGAGGTAACCGATGTAGGTGTAGTATGTTAGGTTTTCGCCCCATGAACGTCGTTGAGCGATGGATTCCTCTTGAAAAAGGTATTCAGGAGATGTGGGAAGTTTGTACAGGGTTTGTGCAGGGACTCTAAGATCTTGGTAAGGGTTGTATAGCCGACGGTTGTCGTGGTGGTCGTCACTTTCGTTGTGATTTGAAGATCTCGGTTGGTAAGACATGTCATACTTAGGGCTACGATTAGGGTTTCAATCTTTCAAGAATTTGATTCCAAAGGAGAGAGAAAGAAGAGAGAGATAGAGAGAGAGAGAGAGAGAGAGAGGGAGTGCAGAGGTAGAGGACGACAAAGTGCTTAAAGGTTTATTAGGGTTTTTTTGTTAGAGGATTTTAAAAGGAGAAGCGGGATGTTTAATTTTTTTGGGATCCCCCCCCCCTTATTAAAGAACAGAGACCGCACCTTCCTTAAAAAAATATAAACGACACATTTACACGACACGCTTTTATGATTGGTGCCCTCCGTGTTTTTTTTGTTGGACACTAATTTTAGGGCACGCAAAAATGCGTGTCCTCTATCCTTCAAATTTTAGATACTGACATTATTTTTTAGGTCACGGACAAATGCGTGTCCTCTATCAGCGCGTGTCATTGTTTGCGCGTCATTAAAGGGCTATTTTCTAGTGGTGGTTGGCAAATCCTTTCGTTACTAACCTTGAAATCAATACCTTCGTCCATCCGTTCCTTCTAAAGCATGCCAAGCCTTTAAAATCTTCATTACAAAATCTTCAAGAACGTGACATCATCAACATAGAAGTCATATTTAGTAAATAATTTCTTCTTGCCCTTGTTTACACCACAAAAAAACACATTAGAAACAAAAATGAAATCTAAAGTGAATAAAGTTCAAGGCCTTTACCTGGACATCGGTCTGTGTGGAGATCAAGAAATAGGCCGAAAGAAACAAGAAGCAACAGGCAGGCCAACAAGGGATCTAATGTGAAGTCTACAAAAGGTGGAGAAGAGGCGTCTTGGCATCCTTTGTCCATCTGTTCCTTATTTAACTACAACCAATAAAAAATGAGTAATCTAATCTAAATTATGATAATAATAATAATAATAATAATAATAATAATAATAATAATAAAAGTGAAGTGAGTATTGATATTACCATATCAACAGATAGTCGGTTCCGAACGCCTCCCTTAAAAAAGATAGTTCATAATTTTTATGGTTGAAAATCATTACATATTACAGAATTAAGAAAAAAAATACTTATGTTACTCAGTGTGAGGTCCAAGTTGTAGTCACCTTTCCACACCATTATAGAATACCATACAAGAGTTCTTGTTTTATGCAACATAACTTCTTTGAAATTGTTATTCCATCATCGAAGGCCCAATCTTTATTTATCACTATCATATTCAATTAAAAGCAATTTATTGGAATTCAGATTGTTTAATATGAAGCGAAATCATGTTTCTCAACATAAAATCCAATAAAACGACATAATACTTACGAAATAATCCACAAAGACTATCGTATGATTATAATTTCAGAATCCATGAGTATTTGAGGTAACCCAAAATCAACCGCCTGACCGACATCTTCTTGACCATGACAGAAACAGAGAAAAGGGAAGATGGCGAGAGAGCGACAACTTCATTTGGGTGTAGGGATTCCATAGAGAGTAGTATTTCAAACTTCAACTGCGGTGATAATCGGTAGACATCTGCAAGCAGCTCAGGAAGTATCTCTATTAGATAACAAATTTGTTACTTTGAGATCGTTATGGAGGATGATATGTTGTGGAAGGCGGTGGAAGATATGTTTTGTGTATCTGATTGGAAGCGGTGGGAGGCGATTCGAGTCGTAGCACCGTAGTAGGGTATGCAGACATAATTGGCGTCGAGGAAGCGACCTCCGACCGGTCTTCCTTCCGATGGATTAAACACAACAACACATGTGACCTTGAACAACCAAACAGACGACAAAAAAAGAAGACGGAAAACCAAAGGATGGATTAAGAGTAACCTGTAAAGAAACGATGACAATGGAGTAAAACAGTGCAGGGACCGAGAATGGAAAAACTTTGTCGGTGAAAAATGGTGTGATGGAAATAGAACAACAGAAGAAAACGACCATGTAGATGGTAGAGACAGAGACGGATGCACGTGTAATCCACTATTGAAGATAAAAACAGATAAATAACTAAAAGCAAAACGGAAAAAAAATAATAGCCAATCACAGTGAAATACTGTTCACAATGGTACCTCTCTCTCTCTCTCTCTCTCTCTCTATATATATATATATATATATATATATATATATATATATATATATATATATATATATATATATATATATATATATATATATATCGAGAGAGAGAGAGAGAGAGAGAGCTAGGTTCAAATGTGGATTGACATTTATTGTGTGGACGTGTAGATAATGTTATTCAGTGAGAATTACAAAGAAAATATGTTGTTTGATAATATGAATACGTTCAATCTTATATAATTATTTTAATTATTAAACATTTTCACTAATTAAATTGTCTATAAGGTTATTATACACTTTTTTTTTTTAATTATTCTCATTCTGTCGGAATGTTATCAGTATGTTTATTGAGTCGTATTCTGTAAGAATTAAAACAAATAAAAAACGATGAATGAAAACAAAAATGAATTAGAATTTGTGAGAATCCATTAAAATAACAATAGCTATGTGAGATTGAATGTATTCACATTACTAAACAACATACTCTCTTAGTAATTTTCATAAAATAGCATTATCCACACGTCCACACAATAGTTGTCAATCCACATTATAACCTAGCCCTATATATATATATATATATATATATATATATATATATATATATATATATATATATATATATATATATATATATATATATATATATATATATATATATATATATGGAAATGATCAAATGAGAACACTTAAAAGGTTGAGAACACGGGAACAGTTTTGGACCAATTAATATATAAGGGTATAAATGAAATTTTACATTATAATTAAATATGAAAAAAATCAAGGTTAATTAATTGATTCCTAAATTTTAGGGTAATGAATTCGGTTACCTAAAGTATCATGTTAATTGATTTTTTACCACAAAACCTGGAATGTGTCTATTTATTTTTATTTATTTATTAGAAATTAAGAAAACCTTGATCTTGCAATACCGTTTTTTATTTTTTTATGATACATGAATATACCAATAATTTGAAAATTAATAATTTAATAATTGTCTGTATATATTTATTCAACCATTATTATAATCAAATATTAACACAGTGTTAATTTTAAATGAATTAAACATAACTTACAAATAAAAGAACCAATAAAATTCTAATCACAAATAAATAAAAAGCTAATTTCACTTTTTTTTCAAAAATTAATATAAATCCAATTCCAAATCAATACACTTGTATTCACAAATGAAAATTTTCTTCAAAAACCTAGTACTACTCCAATTTCAAATGAATACACATCATTTTACAAATAATTCAATGCGTTTTTTTCATCAAAAAATAAAAATAGTGTAAAAATTATCATTTCTTTTTAAAATGAATACCTCTAATCATAAATAAATATACTATTCACACATGAATACACTGATATTCATAAATAAATAATCATTGACACATGAATACACTAATATTCACAAATGAATACACTATTATTCATAAACAAATTCAAAATAAAAATATTTTACAAATGTTCATTTCTTGATAAAATGAATACCGCTAATCATAAATAAATACACTCATTGATCACACATGAATACCCTGCTATTCATAAATAATTATAGTCATTCACATATAAATACACTGATATTCACAAATAAATATAAGAAAATAGTTGTTGCCCTCTCGTTTCAGCCCTCAATTCATCCCTTTTTTCATTCCTTTTTATCAAGTATTACCACACTAAAAGCACCATTTTAATGCTTAATTTGTTGCTGAAATCAAAGACCAAGAACAACTACAAAAACATTACCTTTCTGGCAATTGTTAGTTGCTTAATTTCGAGTAAATCAAGACCCAAGAAACCTCCATATTAAGGTTTAATTCCTCCACATGAATTAATATTCATGAAAAGCTCGACTTCCAACACAAATAGCAATCCCTAACCACCCCTAGTACAATGATCATCGATGAAGTCCCACTTCTTGAGTCGAGTTTAATCTTCCAGACTCATGTATAAGTATCCCTATGAAATCGATTTTTCCTATTTTGCCTTTGGAACTGATAATGCAACACGAACAGGGAGAACTCCCATCGATTTCCTGTAGATTCCTTCACTTCTTGAATGGATTTCACTTGTATGTAAAGAAACAGTAGGAACACAAACTATTTCTGAAAACCAGGTCCACCGTCGGCTCCTTGCGTTGCCCTAATACCACCGTATCGCCACCCCTGCTACATCCTCCTCCTTCTCGATCTCTCTTTCAGTCACACCCATTCTTTTCCGCATCTTCTAATTCTATCTACTAACCCACTGCATCTAATTTCTCTCAGGATCTGTCGTGCTCACCCCCACGATCGGCACACATTGAATATGCGTGTGTGTGTCTTGTTGATTCCCGATCGACTGATCATGTTTAATTTGATGAACTAATTTTTGCTCCCTCTGTTGCTTCCATCCTTCCCCTTTCTTTAATCGAACTGAGAACCGGTGGTCTTTTTTTCCCCTCCTCTTCGCGATCAATCTGCCACCACCGAACCCTCCTTCTTTCACTTTCTTCTTCTTTATTCGCTGCTAAGAATAACCACTAGGAAGGTCTGATTTAGACGGAGCTATTGAGACTAATGTACAGATGAGGGAGGCTTGCCCTAGGTATATAGAGAGAGATGAAGTCGAAATGGGGGAGTGAATGATGAAGTCGTAGGTTTATACAGAGAGAGATTGAGAGATTTTAGGAGTTGTTTAAAATAAGGGAATGATTAATTACCATGATACCCTTTTCTTATATATATATATATATATATATATATATATATATATATATATATATATATATATATAGTTAGGTTCAAATGTTTTCACTATCTATTGTGTGCATGTATGATTGATTCTGGACCAATCATTTTAGTTATTTTAAGAAAGTAATTAATGCATATTACATGTTGAAGATATAATGGATATTAATTACATCTTCAGCATTTAATTTGCATTAATTACTTTCTTAAAATAACTAAAATGATTGGTCCAGAATCAACCATACATGCACACAATAGATAGTGAAAAAACAAAATAACCTAACTCTCTATCTCTCTCTCTCTCTCTCTAATATATATATATATATATATATATATATATATATATATATATATATATATATATATATATATTAACACAATTCACCACCCAACCAACACCACCCACCACCACTACCTATCACCCATCACCACCACCCACCACCACCACCCATCACTAACCACCAGCACCCATCACTACCACCATCCGCCACCACTAGCACCCACCAAAACCACCACCCACCCACCTCCACCACCCATAACCACTACTTACCACCCATCACCATCACCATCCATCACTACCCACCACCCACCACTACTCACCACCCACCACCCACCACCATCACCAGCCACAACCATCACCACCCACCTCCACTACTCATCACCATCACCCGCCACCACCACCCACCACCACCACCAATCACTACCTACCACTACCCTCCACCCACCACCATCACCACCCGCCACCACAACCACCCGTTACCACCACCCACCTCCAACACCCATCACCACCACCACGACCACCCACCACGCGCCACCACCACTACCCAATGTAACCACCACCACCCACCCGCCACCACCATCACCACCCACCATATCACCACCCAACCACCTCCACCCACTTCCACTACCCACTACCCACCACCACCCACAACCACTACCTACCACCCATCACCACCTCCCACCACCACCACCACCCATCACTAATCACCACCACCCATCACTACCCACCACCCACCCATCACCACCCACCACCATCACCATTAAACCACCACCACCCATCACTACTCACCACCACCACCAACCACCACCCATCACTACTCACCACCCACCACCACTCGCTACCACCACCACCCACCCACCACAACCATCACCGACCACCTACAACCACAACCACTACCAACCACTACCCGCCACCACCCACCACCCACCGCCACCTATCACTACCCACCACCACCACCCACCACCCACCATCACCCACCGTCACCACCACCACCCACCACCCACCAACACCAACAACCACCCGCCACTCATCACCCATCACCACCACTGCTATACATCCTCATCTCCCCCTCCACCACTAATTGGTCATTGCAAAAATGAATATTGTCCACATAAATCATATGTGATTAAATACATATAATCATATGGGATTATATTTACCTAATCACATATGATCTATGTAGAAAAGATTCATTATTTCTTTCTCAATTTAATAGTTGTACTCATGTACTTAGTCACATGTGATTATTTGCATTTAATCACATATGATATATGTGGACAATATTTATCTTTGTGTTCTCGATTCAATAGTTGTTCTCGTGTATATAATCATATGTGATTATATGTATCTAATCACATATGATTTATATAGACATCATTATTTTTTGTCCATATAAATCATATGTGATTGGATACATATAATCACATATGATTACAGTGGACAAAGAACAATTATTGAATCGAGAATGTGACAATGAATCTCATACACATAAGTCATATATGATTGGATACATATAATCACATGTGATTATATGTATTTAATCAAATATGATTTATGTAGACAATATTTATTTTCGCGGTTTCGATTGAATAATTGCTTTTGTATATTTAATCATCGCGTATGACTTGAGGTGGACAAGATTAATTTTTGCCTTCCCGATTCAATAGTTTTGCTCATGTACTCAATCACATACGATTATACATATAATCACATGTGATAAAATACATGAGAACAACTATTGAATCGACAAAATAAAAATGAATTATGTCCACATAAATCATATGTGATTAGATTCATATAATCACATGTGATTATGCGTATTTAATCACATATGAATAATTTGGAAAAATATTTGTTTTCATATTCTTGGTTCAATATTTGTTATTGTGTATATAATTACATGTGATTGTATAGATCTAATCACATACGATTAAATGAATATAATCACGTATGATTAAAGTGGAAAAAATAATTATTGAATCGAAAACACGAAAATGAATCTTAGCCACATAAATTATATGTGATAAGATACACACAATCACACGTTATTATATGTATCAAATCTCATACTATTTATGTGGGCAATATTTATTTTTGTGTTCTCGATTCAATAGTTGTTCTCGTGTATTTAATCACATGTGATTATACATATGTAATCACATATGATATGTGAATAAGATTAAAATTTGCGTTCTCAATTCAATAGTTGTTATCATGTATTTAATCATATGTTATTTTATGTATTTAATCACATACAATTAATATGAACAAAGAACAATTGAAAACAAAAAAATGAATCTTGTGCATATAAGTCATATATGATTAGATCAAAGAATCACATGTGATTTAATACATGAGAACAATTAAAGAATCGAGAATGCACAAACGAATCTTGACTGCTTTTCTCACTAGAAAACAAACTACATTCTGCCTTTCCTTGTTCACTCTACCGGATTAGGGTATCCTTGAACACTAACATAAAATAAGTAATGCCTACATAATAGGAGAGTTAGTGTAACTCACCTCCTTGAACTTGAAAATTAGCTAGCATGAGCAAGATGGATCCTTTCCTTTCCGAAAACCTACACAAAAATTATAACATTATTTAGCTTGTGCTTTGCTGTATTAATCTTATAAAACTTATGTACATATTTCCTTATTTTCTCTTTGATTGTAGTGCTCTGTTTGGGATATGTTTTCTTACTTTTCAACCCATTATTAAAATTTTATAAAATTATATTGGTAAATTTCCCCTTTTATCTTTTCAGAAATATAAAGATCTAGTTCTAATGATTTTTGGTTTATTTTATACTAAATTTACAAGTTAGCAACTTTTAGCTGTCATATGTGATTAAATGCATACATTTACATGTGATCATATGTATCTAATAACATATTATATATAATCGCATGCGATTAAATACATATAATCACATGTGATTAAATCATATGTGACGTAAAATGACATTTTAAAGAATATGTTTTGTATAATTAATTAAGGTGTATATAATCACATGTGACTAGATTTATTTAATAACATATAATTAAATTTGACTAGAAACATATAATCACATGTGATTAACTGTATTTTATCACATGTGATTATATGTATGATGCGTATAATCACATATGATTTATATAGACAATATTCATTTTAGCGTTTTCTATTTGATAACTTTTTTCATTTATTTAATCACATGTGGTTATATGTATTTAATCACATATGATTAATGTGGATAAAGAACAACTACTCAATCGAGAACACAAAAATGAATCTTGTGCACATAAATCATATGTGATTATATACATATAATCAGATGTGATTACATAAACTAGAACAAATACTTAACCAAGAACACGTAAACGAATCTTGTCAATAAAAATCATATGTGATTAGATACATATAATTGCATGTGATTAAATACGCAAGAACGACTATTAAATCGAGAATGCGAAAATGAGTTTTATATAAATAAATCATATGTGATTCAGTACATATAACCACATGTGATTATATGTATTTAATCACATATGATTTATGTAGACAATATTTATTTTAACATTTTTTATTCCTATAGTTGGTCTCAGGAATTTAATCACATGTTAATCACATATGATTATTGATGTTCTATATTTAATCAATGTTATTTCATGTATTTTATCACATTTAAGTAAATTATTCACATGTAATTGAACCATGTCATGCACATGTGAATAATCAGTTTTCGTGTCTCGATTCCTTAACGATCTATTGTAAAATGCTATTTTTATTAGTTTTTTTAATATATTAAAATTTATAATTTTAGTTATCTGTAAATGGTTATTAATATCGATATGATATTATTTTAAAAATTACGAGTTATTTTTGGTTTTTAATAGTTTTTTATTTTATATATTAATCACGATTAAATATAAATAGTCAAAAATCATATTGTTTTCTTTTTAATATATCGAAAGAAAAATAAATGGTATACACATTAGTTAATAGTAGGTATCCTATGGTAAATATCAATATAACAATATTCATTAATTCAGTAATTCAATAATTGATAATAAAACGATATTTTTTATATTAGTTGAACTCATAATCATAATTAAAATAAAAGAAATTATATTTCGTGTTATCAACCAATTGTTAAATTTGTGAGTTGGTAAATTGTTTAAGAAATTTCAACCCCAATTGATTAAATAGATTTCACAAAGCCAAAAGTAAAAAGTAGAATTAAAAAAAAAAGATTGTAGTGGGGCCTTACGTTATCACTTTGTCGAGCCTTTTCCTTATTTGGGAGAATTGGTAGAAACTCCCAACGTACAAGGCGTTAAGCATAGGAGTACATTCATGGATCACTATGTCTTCCATCTAAACCACCTGCATTCCCCAGTTTTATTGTAACACTCATATAATTTACGCCGATTTAAAACATTTTAATCCATTCAAAAACCATTAAGTTATTACAACATGTTTTTAAAATAGTTTAAACATCAGAGTATCCTAGAACCAAATCACAAAATCATGTAATAATGAAGAGCGGTATGATCACGCCTTTGCCTTGCCACGATCTCCTGATGTACCTGATACAATAAACTGAAACTGTAAGCCCGAAAGCTTAGTGAGTTCCCCCAAAATACCCATACACACATAACCATACACATACAACAATGAACATCATACTATGGGCCCAATCAACCATCCGGTTGGAATACCCTTGGCCCTTAACCTTCGGGTTGGAATGCCAACATACTACGAGTCCAATCATCCTATCAGGATGGAATACTCTCGGCCCACAACCATCGGGTTGGAATGCTTGGACACCTACACATAGAACAACAACTACTATGGGTCCAATCATCCCTCAGGATGGAATACCCTAGGCCCTCAACCATGGGGTTGGAATGTCAACCTACTATGAGTCCAATCATCCTACCAGGATGGAATACTCCTAACCCACAACCATCGGGTTGGAATGCTCTACCTACTACGAGTACAATCATCCTACTGAGATGGAATACTCCTGGACCACAACCATCGGGTTGGAATGCCCACACACTAACAAACATGTGCACATATAACACATAATCTCCTACCAGCATTTAGAAATTTAGACCAACTATAGGTCACTAAGCGTAGCCACATCTAATCTACTAGGATTCCGATCTAACAATCAATACTAACACACAATCATACCTTCTACCAAAATACCAACTGACATATCATAGCAGTAACTATCTCAAATAACAATCAAAGGGCCGACCATGGTGCCTTAGACCCTTGGGTATAATGAGGATAACTCACCTTGAAACTGCCGAACCGAACCATGAAAGCACAATCCCAAAGCACTGCTCCCGACTCCAACACCTATAGCCATCAATGGTCCATTGACATAAATATCCAATTTACCATAATACCCTTGAAGGTCAAACGGGTCAGAGTCAAAGTCCTGGCCAAAGTCAACCTTCCTGATTGACCCTACTCGCCGAGTCAACCCACTGACTCGCCGAGTTCTTAAACTCAAAAGACTCTCATATCACGACTCGACTCACTGAGTCACCCCATGACTCATCGAGTCCATCAATGTCCGAGTCCCATCCTGTCCAACTCACTGAGTCGCCACTCAACCCAATAATCCGAGTCTTAACCAGAAGAGGTTGGGGGGGGGTTCTGCGCTATAACTCGTTGAGTCCAAGAACAGACTCACCGAGTCCACGACAATCTTCATCAGACTCGCTGAGTTGTTCATCCAACTTGTCGAGTCCATGCCCATCATCATATGACTCGCCGAGTCAACCCATGAGACCTGCCGAGTCTCTTCAGTCCTTCATCCGTACAGTCACTTTCTGAGCCATGCAGAGGCTCCATACTGTAGTTCCATCCTCCTAGGGCATGAGTCTCACGTAAAGCTACCATTTTTACGTGAGTACAAGGTGCTATTGGCCCAAAACAAGCTAGGGCTAGGGTTTAAGGCAAGAATGCTTCACAACTAAACCAAGGGTTGATTCTTTATGATTTCTTGGACCAAGGAAAGTCTAGATCTGAAGTTTAAACCTCAGATCTAGACCCATAATCCGAAATGGATCTTAAACATACTAAAATGGCCCCAAATCCATCCATAAGTTGATGTAAAAAGGAAGGGATCAAGGTAATAACTTGTTACCTCAAAAATGTGCCCAAACTGAAGTAGATTCTGGATCTATACGAGTCCCTTGATGCTATACACTTGATCTACAAGCCTCCTTTGCTAGAATCTCCTTCCAAAGCTTCCAAGCTCACTCCAAAGGCTCACACACGATTTTAGGGTTTTCTGACTCTCAAGGGGTAACAAGGAGGCTGAGGTGAGGACTTAAGGTCCTTTAAATAGGGTGAAAACCTTAAGATCAGGGTTTTCTCTTCCCAACACCAACTCGTCGAGTCCAGTCGCCGACTCGGCGAGTTGGTCACTTAACTCGCGACCAGAACCCGCTCCGACTCGACGAGTAATCGAACCTACTCATCGAGTAGCTTCCTCAATTTACACTTTAAGCCCTTAAATCATATTTATGAAGTTTGGGGTTTTACAACTATCCCCCACTTAAATTAGGCTTTGTCCTCGAAGCCTACTGTAGCACACGATTTTGGATAACACCCCCACACTACAGGCTCCGATTTCTCAATCAACTCAGGTCCTTCCAAACGCTACTACCATACCCCTTTTAAATCAACTTCTTCTCGTGCAGTATCCTGCCAATATTCCAAGCCGGCCATCGGCTTTTCTGCTTAATGACAACACACATCAACCAAGTATCACCTGATGATACTGCCACCTTCCTATCATGAACACACTCTTGTGACTTGTGAAAGTTAGATACCACAATAATTCACTAGGTCCTCTCACAATGACAAACTATCCTTCCCTTTCCAAAACTGGCGATAACGCGAGTAACTCGCAATATTGGAACTCATCCTGTCCCCTCCCTGAACCTATTCCCTTTTTGCGCTGACAGGATGATGCATCCTTCAGTTTCTAGCGACTCCCATGAATTAGCCAGCTATATCACATAACTATTCATACCTGGCCCAATTAGCCTCGGGCTGGAATACCAGGTACGCCTATAACGGGTCCAGTCATCCCTAGTATGGTATACCCTCGCATTCTCACGCATGTTTGGCCCAATCAACTCGCGGGTTGGAATACCAAACACACCAGGTCCAATCAATCATAGGGCCCAGACATCCTCAAGATGGAAAACCGTAGTTTGGAATACCACCACTTACATAACCCATGCCTACATCCATACTTGGAACCCAAGGATCTAACCTTGCAGCTCCCTCAAACTTCTTTGATTCGACATAACTGAGTACGACTCGTCCAACCTCAACAATAAGTCTACCCCCAACACTGCCACGAAAAGAACATACCCATTACGATCTCTATGCCCACGACCTATGACTGGAATACCCTTACACGGTTCTCAGTGCAGATCTAGATTGCTACCGAGTCTATCAACCCCGCTACTCCCAATTCTACTGTCAAAATCTCCATCTTGGAGATACTCACTTCCCCCACCTCTGAGGAGACTTAAACCATGACCTCACAACCTCAATCAGTGTTGCAGTGTCAGAACCTTACCCTACATCATCCACTTGGAACACATCACTACCCCATAACTCGTATACATACGCCGAAACTGATCGCATAACTATCAATCCATAAAGAGTCTTCCGCATACCTCTCAACATTTTCGACACTTGGGGATAATCCCACTGTTTGCTATAGCATAGCAGTATCCTCAATGCTTGCTCATATATCCACAATACATACGAGGTCTGTAACATAACTGGTCCGCGTTATTGCACCACTCCAGTACCGACATCCAAACTGCGTCTGACAACATCTCTAAAAACAATGCCCCATCTGATAATTTCCAATTCTCTCCCACTTAGAGCACTAATTACTGTCTACCGGTGGCGAAGCAGGTACGCTACTCAATCGTCCCAATCTGAGACAACGAAATTTAAGGAATCTGATTTTCCGCTGATGATTCTGAATCCCTGAATCATAACCTCTCTTTCTCTTGAATGCACCACCGGATATTATCCCTCTAGAATCCTGTAATAATCAAATATCACTAGCGTCTCCTATGCCCTAATAACTCATGCAGGAAAATAAAAGGAACTCATAATACCAACACGAACAATAGATAGGAAAAAGACATACCGACTGTCCCCTCTGGCGCTGTCCCAGTCTCCTTAGCCTTGAGCTGATATGCACGCCCTGGAGCCTTTGGAGGCTCTGCTCTACCCTGAACCCCGTCAGTAAGTCTCAAGGTGGCTGGTGTTGGGGCCTGCACTGGCCTGGCAGCCAATAGTGGACACTGGGCCTTCATATGGCCCACCTGGTCGCAACGATAACAAAGTCGGACTCTGGCAGCTGGAGTCTGCTGTCTGCAGTCCTTGGCTATGTGGCCTTCCTTGCCACACTTGTGGCACCCAGAAGAAGACCGACATCCTCCTTCATGTACCTTGACGCACTTCCCACAAGTGCGACCCCTCTGACTTCCCTGTCGATAATCAGCCGCCCTCATCCGTTTCGGTACTACATCTCTGCGTAGATACGAACTGTCTCTACTCCCTTAGCTAGAGCTCAATCTCTAACTCGCGCTGCCTGGCAGCCTCTTGCAACTCCAACAAGGTACTACATCTTTGTGTAGATACGAACTATCTGATATCCGTCTTGAGCATGCGCAAGTACCGGGTCATCTGATCCTGCTCCGAAGCAAACTCAGGGAAAAACATCGCCCTCTCTATAAACATCTTGGTGATCTCCGTCACCAACTCTGAATCCTGTTTCAGCTTCAAAAACTCCTGAGCCAACCTCTCCCGCTCAACCCGCGTAACATAATGGATATTGAACATGTGTTGGAACTAATCCTAAGTAACCACAGCTCGCTGCGCGTCAGAATATGATCCTGTAGTCAACCTCCACCAATCCTTTGCCCCGAGCCTCAGCAGGTTCAGAGCACACCTCACCCTCTGGTCAGCAGGGCATGAACACGTGAAGAAACATCTCTCCATGTCCGACAGCCATCTCATCGCAACAATCGGATCCTGAACTCCATCAAAGGTAAGGGGTTCGTATTATCGAGGTCCCGATACTGAAAACCCCGACCGGCTCCTCCCCCTGCCGCTGCTACAGCCGATGCGGCTGCTGCAGCAGCCGTCTCTACAAGAGCTGCATAGCGCTCATCGAAGTAATCAACCATGATGGTCTTGATCGAACCAAACATTTCCGGTAACTGAGCACAGAACATAGTAGCAACCTCAACATGCAAGATCTCACGAATCCTAGCCTCCAACTCATATGTCCCCATCTGACCAATGACCTCGGGTGGTGCTGATCCATCCTGACCACCCTCTCCTAATCCTGATCCTGAACCGGATCCTACTCCAATGCGGCTTGTAACCACCATACAGAAATTCATCAAGAAGGACGTTAGACATTCCTCATAAAAGCCTGGACACTATCTCCCAAACAAAACCCTTGGGGTTGTGACTTCCTTGATATGCGTATGGGTCCTGTGCTTTCAGTAGTACGGGCCCATACTACCTTCCACACCTACCGATATTTGTCTCAAGTCTCATCACAACACCCTAACAACATATACAGACATAGCGAGCGCTCAATCCTCACTCCTAGAGGAATACTGAATATCTCATAACTGACCTCCCGGCCTCTCATTACTCACCCATCCATGAAACTTCCACCATCCCTGTAGCACTAGTGTATGCTATTCATATATAATACGGGACCCTATAGACTTTCGAATATCCAATCCTACCCTAAGATCAAATCAAACATTCTCAAGCTATAAGATCTTAAGTATATACAACCGTGATGCATACACTAAATATCTGCAGTAATGATGTCAATTTTATACAAAGGAAACCTTAGGCTAGCAGGCATCGTGTAATCAGGCAATTCTATCATGCAATTCCTGAAGATCCCCAGCCTAGTTCTAATCATATCACATAATCAAATAACTTGTATGGTATTTTAGGGTCTACTTACTGGCTCCGACTGATCGTACCCTCTGCATCCTCCTTTACTTATTTTGAAAAACCATTTGAAAAACTTTCCTTGATTTGAGACTGGATTCACACGAATGTTTCTCCAATTCACTCAAACCAAGGCTCTAATACCAACTTGTAACACTCATAAAATTTACACCAATTTAAAACATTTTAATCCATTCAAAAACCATTAAGTTATTACAAATTGTTTTTAAAATAGTTTAAACATCAGAGTATCCCCAGAACCAAATTACAAAATCATGAAATATGAGGAGCGGTACGATCACGCCTTTGCCTTGCCACGATCTCCTTATGTACCTGAAACAATAAACTAAAACTGTAAGCCCGAAAGCTTAGTGAGTTCCCCCAAAATACCCAAACACACATAACCATACACATACAACAATGAACAACATACTATAGGCCCAATCAACCATCTGGTTGGAATACCCCTGGCCCTCAACCTTCGGGTTGGAATGCCAACATACTACAAGTCCAATCATCCTATCAGGATGGAATACTCTCGGCCCACAACCATTGGGTTGGAATTGATGGGTTATGAGCAATACATCAATCCTATGGTGTACATGCAAACCCTAATAACTTTGGATCTAGTTTGTCTAATGAACATGCAATTGATAATCCAAATCCATAAACCCTAGATCTAATAAACTATAACTGAAATTAGGGTTTAGATCTTACCTTTGATTGTTATATAGCAATAACAATCAATCATTGGCTTCAGAAAGCTTAGTGCCTCAAGTGTTGCACCTCTAATGGAGTCACAAACACCACTAAGCAACTTGGATGAAGAGGGAGGAGAGAGGAGACACCAAAAACGGCTGGAAACCCTAAAGGAAGTATTCACCACGTTTTTGGGACCATAAGGGTTCCTTATATATGCTGGCTATTAGGGTTTACAGTTAGGAAACCCTAATCTGACTGCTTAAGCCCTAAGCAGCCCATGGACTCCCTCTTTAGAAGCCTTGGACGATTTCTAATGGGCTTCCCCATAGAATTCGTCCACTCCAACTTCTATGGAGTCCATTAGCCCATCTATGTAATTATCTTATAATTACACAATAAGTCCCTTAAGTTTAATTAATCTCTTTTAGCCACAAAATTAACTTTTAATTAATTCTTGACTAATATTAATTAAACAATATTATTTCTCCTTTAATATATTATTCTCATAATATATTAATAAATCATAATTAAACCTTTCTCTCCTTAATTCATCCTACATTTTTCTATGGTGAAGGCAACCCAAAAGGACCATGATCACAATCGGGTCAAGTACACACCAAAATAGTTATGGACTTAGACACAAATCCAACAGTCTCCCAATTGGATAAGTCTAATAACTATTTTGTACAACTTCAGAACCTGATTAGCAATCATAGCTTTCAAAAGCCGCTGTCAACTCTGATCTTATCAGATAACGTGTCCTTTAGATATGGGATCATATAATCCTCCATTCTCAAGATATCGTATAGACACGAGACATGGATTTAAATCATTCTCTCTGTCTATGTATTGTTTCCCGACATCTGATTTATGACGACTGACAACAGACTACAATTGAACACATCAACTTAGTCCTGGCTTGGCCAAACGCTTAGGGTGTCATCACAAAATCATCGAGGGGCCCACATATATCACTTTTATCCCACTTTGGGTAAAAGGAATGGATAAACTTTGACTCAAATGCTCGCTTGCACCTACTGATCAAATCACACACAACAATAAGTTTTATAACACCAAGTTACATGTGCGTTTACTTATCATCAATGTGCAACCTACCAACAAATAACAACTCACACGTCTCGATTTCAAGAATATACAATATTATCGTGTCACAATAACTCGTGATAAAATCCATGAAGTGATTCAAGTGAGCGTGGGTTTAATCAAATACTCTAATCTTATTAAAACACTCATGAACTCGGCAGCAAACTTGTGCTTTGTCTAAATACTTCAGACAATCTACAGACAGATTCATGACAGTCTTCCTTCATACCTACTCCCAACGTATGACCGACTGTGGATGTTTGAATAACCTAGTTATTCTGGAAGTCAAAACATGCAGAGTGAAACGCAATAATAATATTAATCCTATATGGACCCAAAACTTTTGAGCGTAAATAAAACACTTTTATTTAAACACCATATTGATTACTCATTATTCATTGCTTACTGTTTCAGAAAATCAACCCATTACTTGAATTACAAAAATAGTTGTCCCAGGCTCCGAGAATGCACACTATGTTTCCTATGGTCCATGCTTTGTGAAATAGATCAATTGAAAACTTTTCCAATGATGCTCATTTCACAATTCCTAATCCTCAACGATAGTGTAAGAATACAAGGTTCTTGCCACTACAAGAATATGGTAGATTCTAACATTTTATGCAACGATCCTTTCGTAAAGTCATAGCACAAAAGTCACCAAGACTCGGCCAATGAAAATACAAGGTTCTCTATCAGAAATTGTTACAAAACACTTCTATATATGTGATGTCTTTCACTCAAAGTACATTCCTTTGAACATCCCTTTTGCATAAAATTTTCTAATCTAGACATAAATTCTTAATTTCCAACTCCCAATATGGAAACATTTCCATATTTGCCATACGACAACTCATTCTTAATAGAATCTTATCTAGACAAAACTGCAAAAATGATCCCTGTGGTATGCATTTTTTTGGGGTTTTAGTCCAAACCCCGACTTTTTGGGTTGGTGGTCCTTTTGAGCTACTTTGCTTGTAGTTTTGGTCCCTGTCCAAACTAAAAAGACTATTATACCCTTAATGAATTTATTTTTCATTTTTATTTCACTTTTTAATAATAATATTATTATTAAATATAAAAGTGGGCCCTCTCTCTCTCTCTCTCCAAAAAAGCATCCCCAACTTATCTTTCTTACTGTTTTTCTCTCTTTGAAAATCTATAACACACATAGATCAAGAATATGACGATCAAATGAAAAACAACTATGTAGAAATGGGTGGCAGTGCAGAAGATGATTAAATAAGCACAATTAAATATCTTAGAAGAGGCCCATGGATAGTTGAAGAAGATTTCACTTTCGTCAATTACATCTACTATCTGCCAACAAATCATCTCTGCACTTTTCTTCTTAACTTGTATTTTATGGTGAACTTTTTACAGGGATAAGCACAAATCTGTTACACACTTACATTTAACTTGTATTTCAATATTGCTTATGAATCTAGGCTTAATTGTTGGGATTGTTATGGGCGTGAGTTTTCAAATACGAATTACAAGTTGGGTGGTGGTTGATGGTGTGGTGTCGAATAGATGTATGGACTATGAATAAATTGGGCGGTCCCTGAAGCCATGGTAACACTTCATCCTTTATTTTCCGTTGTCGGCGGTATATTTAACAAGAAATCATCCTCCAACTAACATCAATTACTTTTGGATCCACACCCTGAACTGTAAGAAAGGCATTGCTCTGTCAGAAAAGCTACTTTCCGATTCCGATGAATGGCCATCCCATACGACCTGGTGGAAGACACTCCCTCTTCTTCTTCTCCAAATTCCTCTCGTAAATCCATATATTCACACTCTTCAAACCCATTCCAAAATCAACATTAATCCTAGAAAGCTAACCACCACCACGTACATTTGTCAACGAAACAACGACCACCCGACAACCTGTCAAGTAGGTTTATTTATCTGTAACAACTGAAATCTAGAGCAATCATATCTTCAAATGGGTTTGATTATTATGAAGATTTGCTTTGATTCTTATGTATATTTACAATTCTTGAAAATGAATGATTTAATTTCTCGTGATCTGATCGATTTCAAAAGAAACACAAAGCAATTTGATCTCTTATTTCCTTTGCTGCCATTTAAAGGAGATCAAAGATGATTTTTAGGGTTTTATTTGGATTGTTTTGGTGTTAAGCTGGAAGAGAAGATTTGGAGGATGAATTGGAAGCCTCCTTGTGGGTCTATGTTTTGTGTGTGTAGAAGGGATTGTGAGCTATGGTTTCAAATTGGATTCTAGCATTTACTTGTTGACAGCAGGAGAAGAAAGGGGAAGATCGGAGAAGAAAGGATGCCATAATTACAAAGAAAAGGTAAAAGAGAGAGAGAGAGAGAGAGAGAGAGATAGAGAGACCACTTTTATATTTAATAATAATATTATTATTAAAAAGTGAAAGAAAAATGAAAAATAAATTCATTAAGGGTATAATAGTCTTTTTAGTTTGGACAGGGACCAAAACTGCACGCAAATAGCTCAAAAGGACTACCAACCCAAAAAACTCGGGGTTTGGACTAAAACCCCCAAAAAATGCATACCACAGGGACAATGTTTCCAATTTTGCCTCTTATCTATTCATAATAATGTCGATATGACCCATCCAACACTATACTTCCAACTACTCACATGCAACAAATCCTTGGCGAACTTTTGATCATCCTTTGGTAGTTGTTTAAATATTTTAGTAAAAAAAACGTTCTAGTCTCTTTTCCCTCTTAATGCGCTAAGCATTTGCAAAATTTTAGAATGATCAAACGTTATAGCATATGCAGTCGATCCTATACTCGAAGCGTATGGGACACGATTCATAATGTCTTACATAAAGACGTGATACTTTATCAGTCTTTTGCTATAATATTTCTAATTGCCATGTTCTCACAATTTTGATTATGAAAATGGATGTCGTAATCATAATCAAATTTTGAGAATGCAATTATCCTTTCCATATATAGAATTTCCTCATGTTGAACCATTCCAACACAACATTCATATATATTTGACTAAATTTTATTAAAATTCCATAATCTAAGCCTTTAGATTTGAAATGAAGTATAATATTCTCTCCCTTAATTTTAGCAAAACAACTTTTCAACCCCTACAACTCTGCCAAGTGAATCTTTCAGAAAACAATGCTTATTGAATTCCTTAAGTTCATATTTCTAAATACTTGATGCTTTGATAAGCCTTTATCTAAGCTTCTTAAACTCATACACCTTTGCCTTAGAAAGCTCTCATGTGTGTCTAAAGAAATTTAGAGCTTATGTTACAAAGTCCCAAATGTTCAGACCAATTGCCAAATCTCACAATTCGAACTATGAAAAGGGATGTTGTAATCATAATCGAATTTGAGAATACAATTTTCACAATTGCAATCTTCTTAAAATCTCTCTTAGGGAAAGAATTTCCTTACAATCATTTTCATGAAGGAGGGAAACCTTATGACACTTAGATTTTAAAGTGTATGTGTTCCTATCCATGTGAATTTGTCATAACAACAATCATAAGACAACGTTTGTGACAAATCCAACTCATATGGATTGAACTTGTTCAATCTTGATTTCTCGCCTTATGACAGCATGAATGCCCACCTTTGCTTCCAGGTTGTTAAGCAGCTCACCCTTACCTTATCAATATACTTTCCATTGATTAGGGTGCCTTGCCTTTATGCAATCCAATTGAGAACTCATAGAACTCATATTGCATAGTTGACTTAATCTGGAATGGCACAAAAACAAAATTATGTCGACATGATAGGTCGTCAACCTCAAGTCGTGTGCTAGTGATTAACTATCGGTTTATTATTGATTAGCTCTTGAACTTTTCAAGACAATTGAGACTCCCACAGACTTCTTGACATATATGATTCTATTTGTCAAGGAACTTTTCTTGACAAAACAAGTATTCAAGATTTAGTGCGAAATCCTATCAAGACTAACACTTAGCTTAATTGGTTCTTGTTGGTCTTTGTCATCTGCAAGACATCACAACTTACCAATTTCAAATGTGTAGGAATAAGAAGACTTTTTCCAATTCCATATTTGTTGAGTGTTATAACCCTACTAAAGACGTGTCACTCAATTCGCAATCTTGGAGTATGACTCTAAGATTCGATATTGGAACGAACTATGATTGACTTCTTGATTTAACCATTTCCACAATTCCCGATTGCTTTTCTTAGACATACAAATGTACTAAGACTCACTTAGAGGATCAATTGATATGTGGTTCTTAATCATTAAGACTAATCATAAAATACAATAAAAAGTACTCTCCCTTCTTCTTAGAATAGAGAAACTTGTATCTTTCTGCTTACTTGATTCTTCTTATTCGTTATGCTATTTATTGAAACATTTTCAATCAACTCAGAATTACACTTAATCTTATAAGTATAATCATATTTACTAAGTTTTAGTAAATTATGACGAATACTCTATCTCTCTTTGTGGCGGACTTGACCATTGCACAACCAAGTGTACCTGATCCCTAGCCCTTCACTTGACTCTTTATCAAGGAATTAGTCTAATTTCTAAATATGAAAGTTTTTCATTCATCACACAATGCAGGTTGCATGATTCCAAGTTTCTGTCCAATTGAAACTTGGGCGATGAGAAACTCTCATTATTTGGTAAATTCTTGACATTTCCACAAATAACATAATTAAGAATCAAATCCATTATTGCTAATAGTAGAAACATTCAAACATCACTTTTTCATACATGCTATTGCAAGGATAAATAAATAAGACAAAAAAAACAATTTTATTTTATTGCGGAAAAACTTTGTCCTTACAATGCGATTCAACTGAAAAACTATGTTATTACATATTCCTAAGCAAACTATTCTAACTCCAAGTAGTAGCTCAAAAATCCAATCTTCAAACAATACGATCGAAATCCATTTTCTTCACGATTAGATTCAGCTCACTTCTTCCCTTAAGCTTCCTCTCTTTTCTTTGATCCTACAATACATCAAAATGTAATCTTATCACATCATGAATTAAGAATTTAGAATAGGAACTCAAAAGAGTTAGATAATGGATTTTACCTGAAGTAGAGCCATATGCCTTGACTCTCCCATCTCTTAGATCTCTCAGGTAGTTTGGGCAACTTCGTCTCCAATGCCCCTTCTCTTGGCAATAAAAGCAAATGGACTCCTTTGGCACAACACATGGGACAATCTCATACTTAGTCCTTTCTGGACTTCCAATGTTGCCAATGTCCATTGAAGTTTGGGAGTTTGATTCGCCAGACAAATTTGCTTGACCAACACGCCAAATCATTTCTGATTCAGCAGCTATAAGCAAATAGGTGAGATCAATGAGGGTTACGTCATGGTCCATCATATAGTACTCTCTAACGAACTCACTATATGATTCAGGAAGCGACTGAAGAACCCAGTCAACAGCCAACTCACCTGAAATCTCGACACCCAACATCCTTAACCTGTCAATGTGTGACTTCATCTCTAAGACGTGTGCACACATAGGTTTCCCATCTTCGTGTTTACTTGCCATAAGGGCTTGAGTAAGCTTGAACTTTTCAAGCCTTCGAAGTTGTGGGTCATGGAGAATAATTGGAGGAGGTGGAGGAAGTGAAGTATGATCTCTGGTTCCTCGAGCATATCGTGGAATATCATCTCCATTTGGAAAACTTGTTCCATGGGATTTAGGAAGACCATTGTTAGATTTAGACAGCTACAAAACGGGAGAAATGCAAGTCAAGTTGATTAGAATCCTTGATGTAACACCCAAATCAAACATCAAGGCTAGGATCCAACACAATACTCTACAACCTAGAAGAGGGATGTTGTAATCTAGTTGCAGAATATTTGAAGGTAGGTAAATGACGATTTACCAATTTCCACCATGAAAAACGAAAAAAGAAATTTAAGTTTTAAATGAATTCAAACTCCTAGATCTTTTGAGATTCATTGAACTTTTCAATGGCATGTTTAATCTCGATTATGCCCTTCAAGTTTGCGACTGGGATGCCGAGGATCACAAACAAGGTGCGAATAACCATGAAAATGTACATGGTGCACTCAATGTCATGCTCACCTAATCAATGTGCCGGTTAACCACACACGCTCCATTGATCTATGACAGACATCGAATCACACTTCGCAACCAATGTCAATCCCAAATTAGTGTGTCGGTTAACCATGCACGCTCCACTAACGTTTCGACAAGGATACAAAGTGTAATTCCATTGATTAGCATACAATTTCACATTTTGCCTAAAGTAACTATGATTTGAGAATTTGTAAAAGCATGTAGTTACTTTGTACTTCATTATACTTATAATGGAAGGTTTCTGTCCTATCGTACCCGTTCGGCTAACAACCCTCCACTAGTCAAGAGTGCGGTGGGTCAGAGTGGATACCCATTCAATCGCCATTTTATAGGCAATTTCCTTAAACACTTCTTATAGACCAGCTACGTGAATGAGGCCTACTAACGGTAAGACAGACTCTTTAATATATATATATATATATATATATATATATATATATATATATATAATATTAGACTTTTAATGTTACATACATATAGTATAGGGTATATTTTACACATTTTAAAATACTAGGTGGTTTTATTAACTTTCTCTTTTAATTAAACTTTTAATTAACTTAACAAAACCATGTGGGTGTAACTTGAACTTTTCAAAATACTAGGGTTTTAGAATTTAAATATTCCACAATTAAACTATTAACCAAATTTTTAAATTCCAAAACTTGAGGGCAAGCTTTGAAACATTTCAAAACATTAGGGTTTAGAATTTAAATATTTCAAAATTAAACTTTTAATAAAAAAATCTTTAATTCCAAAACTTGAGGGCAAGTTTTGAAACTTTTCAAAACATTAGGGTTTAACTATTTAAAATTCAAAAACAAAACTTTTAAGTTCAAATTTAAACTATAAAACTTAAAGGGAGTAATTTGAAACTATTCAAACTTTGTCAAGAACATTCTAGATCAACAATTCAAATAAGGCAATTATCTAATTTTGACCTAGTCCAATTTCTTGCAAGATAATTCACCAAATAATTCAAATAATTAAATTTTATCATATAAGGAAGTAATTATTCAATTAATATGAAAATATCTTTTATTTTGGCAAGGATATTGACCCAATATTATAAAAATCCGATTTTTATCAATCAAAAACGTTTTGGTAATTATCCCACAACAAAACAGGCACAAAATCCCGAAATCTGCTCCTTTTGACCCTCTGACTCGTCGAGTCAGGCTTAGACTCGACGAGTCACCCAGTTGACTCGGCGAGTCATGTCGAAAAACCTCAAAAAATCCGATTTTCAGCCAAAATTCGATCAAATAAGCATCAAATTCACTAACAAACAGCCCCAGGCTCTGATACCACTGATCGGTTATGAGCAATACATCAATCCTATGGTGTACATGCAAACCATAATAGATTTGGATCTAGTTTGTCTAATGAACATGCAATTGATAATCCAAAGCCATAAACCCTAGATCTAATAAAATATAACTGAAATTAGGGTTTAGATCTTACCTTTGATTGTTATATAGCAATAATAATCAATCATTGGCTTCAGAAAGCTTAGTGCCTCAAGTGTTGCACCTCTAATGGAGTCACAAACACCACTAAGCAACTTGGATGAAGAGGGAGGAGATAGGAGGCACCAAAAACGGCTGGAAACCCTAAAGGAAGTATTCACCACGTTTTTGGGACCATAAGGGTTCCTTATATATGCTGGCTATTAGGGTTTACAGCTAGGAATCCCTAATCTGATTGCTTAAGCCCTAAGCAGCCCATGGACTCCCTCTTTAGAAGCCTTGGACGATTTCTAATGGGTTTCCCCATAGAATTCGTCCACTCCAACTTCTATGGAGTCCATTAGCCCATCTATGTAATTATCTTATAATTACACAATAAGTCCCTTAAGTTTAATTAATCTCTTTTAGCCACAAAATTAATTCTTAATTAATTCTTGACTAATATTAATTAAGCAATATGATTTCTTCTTTAATATATTATTCTCATAATATATTAATAAATCATAATTAAACCTTTCTCTCCTTAATTCATCCTACATATTGTTATGGTGAAGGCAATCCAAAAGGACCATGCTCACAATCAGGTAAGTACACACCAAAATAGTTATGGACTTAGACACTAATCCAACAAGAATGCTTGGACACCTACACATACAACAACAACTACTGTAACGCCCGTAGATCCAGGCTAGTCAATTTAGAGATAATAGGGATCGAATTTAGTGGACCAATCCTGTCCTGGCCTGTTAATAATATAAAATTTAAAATGAAGTCAAATTTAGCCGACGGAGTCTAAACAAAGGTTGTAGAGTACGTTCCCGCCTTCGCGTGGATTTAAAGAACGTAAAAAATGGAGCTCGTACGCGAAAGTTACGAATTTTTAAAGTTTGCACTCGGATTTGCGAAGCCTGATGCGATGAGGATGACGTGGCCGAGTACCAGCCGTCCGATGCCGATCAAAGAACTCGCTTCGGATTGCGACACGTAGTCCTCGAATTACGCCCCACGTACGAAGATCGAAACGCGCCGTGTACGCCTCGCATTCCTCGGTCCAACTTGAGCCACGTCGCCCCATCCGAAGCTCACCATCTGTCCGCCTTATCTGAAGCTACGCCTCGCGTAGAGCTTCTGAACGCCCAGCGTAGTGAGGCCCTCGCAGCTATAAAAGGAGGCCGAGGCAGCCACATTTCTTGCACCTTTCTCACTTCTCTCTCTAACTTCTTTCTCTCTCTAGCCTATCCTAACCCCCCTAAACCCTAGGAAACCTCCCTAGCACCCAAAGGAATCCCCGAGGCTCCCGGAGTCCTGAGAAAAAGGGTCTTTCGGTTTCGAAATGCTGCTCCGAGCAAAGCCTGGTTTTCTTTAAAATCCGCTGTAAGTGAGCTACGCTTACGCAGTTTTTAATATAGCTTCTAATTAATTATAGCAATGTTATTAGCTCCTTAAAATAATTATTTGGGCTATTATTATGAGTTATATAGAGTGTTGTTTAACGTTTATATAATAATAATAATAGCTAGAGTATTAATTAGTCGCGATTAATGTTAGGCTAAACCCTAGTGGTATTGATACTAGGTTTTGTCGAGGAAAATTATTTTAAGAGTAACGAAGTGTTGTCCGAGTACTGAGTCACCACCGTACCAGGTGAGTGCATAGTTACTTTCATCTTACACATAGATATGAAGTATTCTATATAAATTACGTGTTATGTGTGCATATTATCTGAGTACTTGCTGTATATGCTAGATGAACAATTTTATACATGTTTTAAATGATTTAAACTGTATATGTATTTTATATCTACAAAAATGTTGGGGTAAAACATGGGTAGATGTAATAGATGGAATATGAGTTGAATGATGAGTTGAGAGGTGTTATAGACCACGAGGTGAGGGTGAGAGGTGGACGATGTGAGAACCACAGACTATTCTAGATAGTCCAGTGGAACACCAGCAGGTTCGCAACCTGTAGGTGTTGTGAACGATGTGTTCACCCGGTGTACTTTAAACCCTGGCGTCCATGCAGACTTGGTGCCTAAACCTTGGTGATCATGCAGACTTGATGCTAACCTTGGTAATCTTGCAGACTTGATACCTAAACCCTGGCGATCATGCAGACTTGATGCCTAAACCCTGGAGACTATGCAGACTTAGTGCCTAAACCCTGGCAACTATGCAGACTTAGTGCCTAAGCCCTGGCGACTATGCAGACTTAGTGCTCGTTGTGTAAACCGTGGCAACGATGGACTTCGTACCGATTCCTTAGGATGATCCTTAGGAATGAATGAACGAGGAATAGTTGATTCTCAGGGTAGAACCTTAAGACTAAAGAAGATAATGGGGATGGGTAATTGGGTTGATTGTTTGATTGTTTAAACATAATAATTATATTATTGTGGGTTGAAAACCCTATGTACTCACCAGGTTTCCCAACCTGACCCACTCAGTTTATTTATATCACAGGTGTTGATATGAAGTCACATTACACTGAGAGGTTAAAGAGATGTAGATCACTAGTGTAAATAAATATAAGTTCCGCTTATGCTTATGTTTCTGTATTGACGATGACATCCCAAACGTTTTAAATGAATAAAATACGTTTCTTCGAAAATGTTTTGATAACGTATTTATCGTGTTTTTCTGGGAACAAATTCCGCAACATTTTTATGAAAAGAAGTACTCTGATTTTTTTACAAAGCATAAACAAAATCGGTCTTTTCTGGCCATGAAAAATGGGGATGTCACAACTACTATGGGTCCAATCATCCCTCAGGATGGAATACCCCAGGCCCTCAACCATCAGGTTGGAATGCCAACCTACTATGAGTCAAATCATCCTACTTGGATGGAATACTCCTGGCCCACAACCATCGGGTTGGAATGCCCTACCTACTACGAGTGCAATATTCCTACCGAGATGGAGTACTCCTGGCCCACTACCATCGGGTTGGAATGCCCACACACTAACAAACATATGCACATATAATAGGTAATCTCCTACCATCATTTAGACAGTCATACCAACTATAGGTCACTAAGCATAGCCACATCCAATCTACCAGGATTCCGATCTAACAAGCAATACTAACGCACAATCATCCCTTCTACCAAAATACCAACTAACATATGATAGCAGTAACTATCTCAAATAACAATCAAAGGGCCGACCTTGGTGTCTTAGACCCTTGGGTATAATGATGATAACTCACCTTGCAACTGCCGAACCGAACCACGAAAGCGCAATCCCGAAGCACTGCTCCTGACTCCAACACCTATAGTCATCAATGTTCCATTGACATAAATATCCAATTTACCATAATACCCTTGAAGGTCGAACCGGTCAGAGTCAAAGTCATGGCCAAATTCAACCTTCCTGATTGATCCTACTCACCGAGTCAACCTATTTACTCGCTGAGTTCTTAAACTCAGAAGACTCTCATATCACGACTCGACTCGCCGAGTCACCCCTTGACTCGTCGAGTCCATCAATCTCTGAGTCCTATCCTATCCAACTCACTGAGTCACCACTCGACTCACTGATCCGAGTCTTAACCAAAAGAGGTTGGGGGTTCTGCGCTATAAATCGCCGATTCCAAGAACATACTCACCGAGTCCACGACAATCTTCATCAGACTCGCCGAGTTGTTCATCCAACTTGTCGAGTCCATGCCCATCATCATATGACTCGCCGAGTCCAACCCATGAGACCTGCCGAGTCTCTTCAGTCCTTCATCCGTACAGTCACTTTTGGAGCCATGCAGAGGCTCCATACTGTAGATCCATCCTCCTAGGTCATGACTCTCACATAAAGCTGCCAACTTTACTTGAGTACAAGGTGCTATTGGCCTAAAACAAGCTAGGGCTAGGGTTTAAGGCAAGAATGCTTCATAACCAAACCAAGGCCTGCTGCTTTATGATTTCCTGGACCAAGGCAAGTCTAGATCTGAAGTTGCAACCTCAGATCTAGACCCATAATCCGAAATGGATCTTAAACATACTAAAATGGCCCCAAATCCATCAATAAGTTGATCTAGAAAGGAAGGGATCAAGGTAACAACTTGTTACCTAAAAAATGTGCCCAAACTTAAGTAGATTCTGGATCTACATGAGTCCATTGATGCTATACACTTGATTTACAAGCCTCCTTTGCTAGAATCTCCTTCCAAAGCTTCCAAGCTCACTCCAAAGGCTCACACATGATTTTAGGGTTTTCTGACTCTCAAGGGGTAACAAGGAGGCTGAGGTGAGGACTTAAGGTCCTTCAAATAGGGTGCAAACTCTAAGATTAGGGTTTTCTCTTCCCAGTAGCAACTCGTCGAGTCCAGCCGCCGACTCAACGAGTTGGTCACTTAACTCGCGACCAGAACCCGCTCCGACTCGACGAGTAATTGAACCTACTCGTCGAGTAGCTTCCTCAATTTACACGTTAAGCCCTTAAATCATATTTCTGAAGTTTGTAATGTTACATTTATACATAATCTGGTGTTAGCGTCGATGCACAAGGAGAATTGCTCCCCCTTCCTCAATTTCAATCAGGAAGACAAATCCATTTCCTTCCCTAACTGTTTATCAAACGAAATTAGATATGGTTGCTCTAGATCTGGTGGTATTTTTCCCTAGATTTAATGGTTGAGGGCGGCATATTTCATGATTTTTGAAGTACATATTCTTTAGATCTTGTGAAAACGGATCTACTTTAGCTTCTCCAACAAACCAAATCGTGGCTCAGAGCAACGGTTCGTGGCGGTGCTTCATGACGGTCGTTCAAAAGGGAGGAGTGACGAAAAGAGAAGGTTTAAGAAGTTGAGATGAGAAGTTGAGGAATATTTTTAGGAGGTTGCCACAATATTTCGCTGGAGAAGAAGGTGGAGGTGGTAGTTTTTGATTATAAGAGGAGTAGAGGCGGAGGGAGGTGGAGAACGAAGAAATCTAGAGCTGCTGGTTTCCGACGACGATTTGGTGGTTTCTGGCGGTTGCCTAGTGGTTTCCGACGATGGTATGATGATTTGGCGATTTGTTCAGGAGGCCGACGCAACATTTCTCCAGAGAAGAAGGATGAGGAGTTGGCTTCCAATTGTGGGAGGATTAGAGGTTGGGGAGATCGTGAACGAGCAAATCTGGAGCCGATGGTTTGGCGGTGGTTTGGTGTTTCAGGCGGCGGTCTGGTGGCTCCCAACGGTTTCCGGTTGTGGTCCGGTACCAGTTTAGGTCCGTATGAGAGAAGAGAGAATGGCATAATATGGTGGGGGAAGTTAGGAGGGTAATTCGTATTCGTTATCCATTTCCGACGGTACACCTAAGTGTTTTGCGGCAAAATAAATGTGTAGTTGAAAATGATTTCCCCATTCTCAAATACATATACAACTAATATATTCTTAAATACATATATTCTCATTTAACCACATATACAACACAAAAAATAAATATATTAAGAAGAAAATTAACAAAAAAAATTATACATACATCATTCATATTTTAAATTGTGAATTTAATATATTAAGTTGTGAATAAAATTTACATTATTTCAAAAGCAACCAAAAAATTATAAAATAGTCACAGCTTAATGTCAACTCATTCACAACTTAATACAATTAATTCATAATTTAATACACAAAATTCACAGCTTAATATAGTCAATTCATAGAATAAAAAGCAAATTCACAGTTTAATACAATCAGTTCACACTTTAAAACACAAAAATCACAGTTTAGTACCCAAAGTTCAAAGTTTAATACAAAAAAAGTATTCATCCACAACCATATTTTCAACTTAACACTCTTTATGTAGTCAATTCAAAGTTTATACACAAAATTTATAGCTTAATACAAATAACTTCATACTTTCATACACATAATTCACTGCTTAATCTAGTCAATTTACAGTTTAAATAGAAAATTCGCAGCTTAATGCAGTCAATTCGTAGTTCAAAAAGAAAATTCAAAGCTTAATGCAATCAATTCACAGTTTAAAACACAAAAATCACAGCTTAGTACACTAAATTCACATTTTAATACACAAAAAGTAGTATTCACATCCATATTATCAACTTAAAACACTTATTACAATTAATACACAATTTAATATACAAAATTCACAAACTAGTATAATAAATTCAAAGTTTAATTAAAAAAAATTATACATTCACAACTTAATAAGAGTCAAAACTAAGATTAACAAAATCATATGACACATGAGAGATTAATACATCAAATTCACACTTTAAGAGAAAAAACAAACAAAAAAAATAGTTTAGGACTTTCTTTCATAGTATTCACTACTTAAAACTATATCAATTCACTCATTCACAGTTAAAACGAACTATAACATAACTGAACAGTAGTTGAAACATTAAAAATCATAATTCACAACTTAAAAAAATAAATTCACATTATTCGAGATAACATTAACATAATAATACATCTTTTAAGTTTTAATTCACAATATAACAACCATCAAACATAAACTATGAATAATAATTTGATGCTTATGTTATAACAAATAAGAAAAAAAAAGCATAGATCCACAACTTAACAACATAAAAGACTATGATTAACATAAAAAAACAATAAATGAGATACTAAAACATTAAATTCATAGTTTAACAGAAAGAAAAAATAAAAATAAAAATTAACATACCTGATGTGTTTCACTGGAGGTAAGAGAGAAAGAGATGGAGAAGGTAACGGTGTTGGAACGTATCTAAGGTGGTGGAACCACCATCAGCTACCGGTACCATTATTATAGTTTCAGATATATGCATGAAATAGCACAACATAAACCAGATCTAGAAAAATTGAACCATACACACCAGATCTGACTAGATCTGAACATGATGTCGACAGTAGAAGGTTGTGGTGTGACATCAGTAGTGGTAGCGATGGTGGAAACGAAGTTGACAGTGATGATGGTGGTATCAGCTTTGACCAAATCGCACTAGAACTAAGATGTTTTGCGTTTTAGAGAGGGAAAGTGAAGCTGAACAATTTCATGACTCCAGATCTTAGACCAGATGGCGATCAACGGTGGATATGGAAGTATTTTCATCAGATCTTATCTGATACGTGTTTCCGTTGGCGAAGACAATGATTGACGAAGGTGGTGGTTATCAGGGTTCACCAGAGCTCATAAATCTGGAGGAGAAAATGGAAGATCTGAAGACAAAAATTGTAGTTTTGAAGAAGAAAGTCGTAGATTTGAACATGAAAATCGTAGATCTGAAGATGAAAGTCGTAGATCTGAAAATGAAAATCGTAGATCTGAAACTGAAAGTTGTAGATCTGAAGCTAAAAATCGTAGATCTGAAGCTGAAATTGTAGATCTGGAGCAAACCGGAGCTTGTGGATCTGATGGCGGTGGTTCGTCGGTGGTCGGAGGCAGCGACAACAGGGGGTGGTGGCTGGTGGCAACTGGTGGCAACGTTTATGTGTTCTTCAAGTTTGAGATAAGAAAGAAGATAGAGTTTGTGTAGTGTGTAAAGCTAATATAATAAAAGATGAAAGTGTTGTTGGGAGAGTTTGATAGAGTTTGGAAAGTTTTCTTGCAAAATAAGTTTGGAAGAATATACCAAAATAAGTGGTTCATACGGTTCTTAATCTTTTTTGGTTCTCATTTGAACCTTTACCTATATATATATATATATATATATATATATATATATATATATATATATATATATATATATATATATATATATATATATATATCTTAATTACCTTATAAAACATTTTTGGTCAAATGCTGAATTTTAAGTCGTATAAACATACAATGCATTTGTACAATCAATTTATGCATTACAAAAAGATTAGAGTACATATGGTCAACAGTTGAAAAGGTCAAATCTCTTATCTCATATTCTTAGGCTATTTTGACCCGATTCATTCCTTATCTCCGTATTTCCCCAAATCTCGCAATTTCTGCTCACAAATCTTGGATATATATATCGTTGACGTTTCTATTTCTAGGGTTTAATTCATCTTTCAGCATTCAACCACCATTGTCACATCCATCGCTTGACGCGGGTAAACGGCTAGTATATATATATATATATATATATATATATATATATATATATATATATATATATATATATATATAGATATATATAGAGAGAGAGAGAGAGAAAGAGAGAGGTAGGTTCCGTTGAGATTAAAAATAAAATAGAGATCTTGAGATTCAACCTCAGCCACGTATTTCACATCTGCCGCAATAACCTTCCGGCGTATCGACGCGACAGGTCTGGAATAATCATAAACGATTACACAGCGTCACCCATTCCTTTATCCTCCGCCACCATCCCCACCACCATAACCGCCACCGCCACCGCCACCACCCCTACCACCACCTCTGACACCAGCTGACTCCACCACTGTCACCTCCGTTACTTATACCACCGCTATCTTTATCACCACCACCTTTTCTGCCACCAACTGTCGTAATCATATATGATTACTCAGTCTGTGAACATACATATATGTATAATCATTTATGACTAAACATATATGTATAAACATGCATAATTCTTTTTTTAAATATTATTTTCGGAATTTGAATTAACTAAAAAAAAATAAAAAAAAACCCTATTTGTTTTGAAAAATACGTGAAATATTCTAAATAGAATATTACACTGTACATATTCTAAAAATAGTTTTAAAATGCAAAATAAATGGAAAAATCAAAAAATTCCTTTTTTAAATATTATTTTCGGAACTTGAATTAACAGAAAAAAATAAAAAAATGCGTCTCACGGTCTCACAAAATTAGGCCGTCTCACATGAACCTAACCATATATATATATATATATATATATATATATATATATATATATATATATATATATATATATATATATATATATATATATATATATATATATATATATATATATATATATATATATATATATATATATATATATATATATATATATAGGGTTAGGTTCATTTGAGACCACTTATATTTTGTGAGACCGTGAGACGCATTTGTTTATTTTTTTTTATTTTTTTTTATTTTTTTTTAGTTAATTCATGTTCCGAAAATAATATTTAAAAAAAGAATTTTTTGATTTTTCCATTTATTTTGCATTTTAAAATTATTTTTAGAATATGTACAGTGTAATATTCTATTTAGAATATTTCACGTATTTTTCAAAAAAAAAAGAATTTTTTTTTATTTTTTTTTATTTTTTTTATTTAATTCAAGTTCCGAAAATAATATTTAAAAAAACAATTTTTAGATTTTTCCATTTATTTTGCATTTTAAAATTATTTTTTAGAATATGTCAGTGAAATATTCTATTTAGAATATTTCACGTATTTTTCAAAAATAAAAAACGGAATTTTTTTTATTTATTTTTATTTTTTTTATATTTTTTTTAGTTAATTCAAGTTCCGAAAATAGCATTTAAAAAAAGAATTTTTGGATTTTTCCATTTATTTTGCATTTTAAAATTATTTTTAGATTTGGTCTCACGGTCTCACAAAATTAGAATGGTCTCAAATGAACCTGAACCTATATATATATATATATATATATATATATATATATATATATATATATATATATATATATATATATATATATACCATGATAATTTACCCTTTTAAGGTTTATATAAAAATAATACATGTGAAAAATAATATGTACCCATTTTTTACTATGTTAACCTTGAAATATCAACAATAAACATAAATTTACAAAAATATATCCACACGATTGTTAACCATGACTTCAATAATTTGTTTTTTTATACACGATAATTTTATAAATATCCAGATTAAAGAACTATAAAAAAGATAGTAGTTTGATATTTTTAGACCCTTTCGCTAGTAATTATTTTTATAACAAAAAATAAATACAGGTTAAAAATAACTTACATATTAAATATTATCATCTTAAAACTGAACCATTTTTCAAGGTTACTAATTTAAGCAGTTTTCTTTAAATCAATATAAAGTTTACTGATGAAAGATTAATCGATTAAATAAAATCTTTGATTTTAAGTAGCAGAAAAAAACCAATAAATTCATTTAAAATTAAGTCAGATTTTGTATAATAAATCTAGATCCTTTTATCAATTATTAGCAGTGTGGGTGAGATTACAATCTGACTACTCATTGTCTCATCGACTCTGCAATTGATTTTATGGGTTGAGATGAAGAACACGTAAAAAGAGGATCTAATTTTGGCATAATAAAAATATCAAGGGGGTATCTGTGTAAATTAGTGAAAGGGATGCCCTTTGGGTCGCTTCGCCTCTTCCCAATCCTAACTTTTCTTGTCGATCACCATTCGTTGTGTGGCTTAACGATTAACGCATCAAACATCTTCCCCGCCGTGTGTCATTATTTTATTATTTAGCTTTTTATTATTATTTACATAATTTGTCAATATCATATTACCACATCAATCGTTATTGATTCGAATCAAAATTATCGTAATCCAGTATTTGTTTATCTTCGAGATTTTGTAAGATTGTGATTGTAATATTGAGTGTGCTTTTAAAATCCTATAAAAACGATCCTATTAATCCTTTAGGGTTCAAAAATATACCAAAAAAAAAATAAATATAAACGAACCTATAAGGTAATAATGAATTCGAGTTTTGATAAAATTGTAGGATCGTGTCGGATCCAAATCTCAATCTCATAATGCCAAATATAATCTTATGTCAAATTTGATAATACTACGATCTAAGTCAATTTTCAGATGCAAAATCGTAGGGCTAAAGATTGTATGATCATAATATCACGAACGACATTTTGACAACCTTGATTAGAACTATATCAAGTTATAACTCTACGACTTTTTCCAAAAAGTTACTTATGAGGAGAATTAAATATGAATTTTGATTTAACGTCATTTTTAATTACTTTTATGTTAAATTAGTTATAAAATTTATGATTTGCATATTTATTAATTCCGGTTTATTATTCCAAATTTTATTATTGTTTTCGATAGAAGTTAATATAGCTTTTATTTTTATATTATTTTCAAATATTATTATTTTAGCCCCCAACCTTATTTTGAGCTCAAGTTTCATGACTTTGTCCGACATTTTCTCTGGATATTGAGACATCACTACTCAATCGGATTATGGGTACGTGTTGGTTGAATCGTTGTTCGGCTTGTGGGTCCATTATGGTGGTGCCCTATTATCTCCAGGCCCGACCTAACCGGTAGGTGACCATCTAGGCCCATGTCTCTTAAGGGCCAAAAATTGTTGGTGTGTGTGTCTGTCTATATATATATATATATATATATATATATATATATATATATATATATATATATATATATATATATATATATATATATATATATATATATATATATATATATATAGGGTTAGACTATTTTGTTCTAACTATCTATTGTGTGCATGTAGGATTGATTATAGACCAATCATTTTAATTATATATATATATATATATATATATATATATATATATATATATATATATATATATATATATATATATATATATATATATAGGGTTAGGTTATTTTGTTCTAACTATCTATTGTGTGAATGTAGTATTGATTATGGACCAATCATTTTAATTATATATATATATATATATATATATATATATATATATATATATATATATATATATGTATAGGGTTATGTTATTTTGTTCTAACTATCTATTGTGTGTATGTAGGATTGATTTTGGACCAATCATTTTAATTATTTTAAGAAAGTAATTAATGCATATTAAATGTTGAAGATATAATGAATATTAATTAAATCTTTAACATTTAATATGCATTATATATATATATATATATATATATATATATATATATATATATATATATATATATATATATATATATATAGAGAGAGAGAGAGAGAGAGAGAGAGAGAGAGAGTTAGGTTCAAATATTTTTTACTATCTATTGTGTGCATGTAGGATTGACTATGGACCAATCATTTTAGTTATTTTAAAAAAATATTTAATGCATATTAAATGTTGAAGATATAATGAATATTAATTAAATCTTCAGCATTTAATATGCATTAATTACTTTCTTAAAATAACTAAAATGATTTGTCCAGAATCAATCCTATATGCACACAATAGATAGTTAGAACAAAATAATCTAACTATATATATATATATATATATATATATATATATATATATATATATATATATATATATATATATATATATATATATATATATATATATATATATCTTAGGGGCCTAAGTTAGCCCAACCTCAAATTAGCTTAAGAAACTAAACATAGTGGCCTAAAGCGTCTGGTAAATGGAAAGTGGAAATTGGGAAGAAAGCGTTAAACAACAAGAATCAAGGTGTATTTCATGAATTGACAATTTCACATTAAGTAAGAATCGAATTGACATCCTCGTGAACCGATAATTCGACATCGTGTTTGGTCGCCTCGTGAATCGACATTAGAAGACTCATTCAAGATCATCATTCTCAGTTCTCTTGTTTTACAGTCATAAATTTCAGTTTTGAGCTCCAACCTTCCCTTATCAATCTCGTATCTCGACAATTTCATTCTCGTTTCTCTTGCAAAGTACGAAACTTCTAAATATGATTTCTGGATCGAGTAGAAGATAAGGTTTTTTCAAAGCTTTTAATATTTATTTATTATTTTTGTTTCTGATTTTTTTTTCTCATTCTCGGTTCCGGATTTGAAATAGAACACTCAATGCTTCTAATTTTTCTTTCAAAATTTTGTTTGTATATCAAAATTTTGAAGTTGATTCTTTCAGCATGAAACTCAATGATCTATGTTACAGATGTTTTACTCAGTAAGGTAATGTAACATCCGGAAAATTATAAGGAAAAAAAATTCCATTTTTAATTCAACCAGAAACACCAATTATCCTTTTCCGATCATTCAAAAGTATTTCGGAATAAAAATAGTTATCAGAGTACCATCTCAAAATCATCTAGTTGCAGAAACTGTTGAATTAGGTGTCTAAGCCCGTAACTATAATTGGTATGTACTTGATTTGATAGTAGAATGGTCCTTTTGGATTGCCTTCACTCATGCAACTTGAAATGATGACTTTTAGAGAAAGAGGTTGAATTCATTATTTGGAATAATAAATTGGAATAATTGATTTATTAATGTATTGTGAAAATAATATATTAATTAGAAATCATATTATTGATTAGTATTTGATCAGAAATTAATTTATAATTATTTTTGTGATTAAAGGAACTGATTAATTATGCAAGGGTTGTTTTGCAAATCATTGATAGTTGTGAAACTGGGATCTTGGACCCCTTGAATAAGAGTGGACGAAACTATAAGGAAGCCCTATAGATTTTTGTCCAAGGGCTTCTAAAGGAGGGGTATGTGGGTTGCTTAGTCCCTAAGCATAAAATTAGGGTTTCCACCTGAAAACCATAGCAACCACAAGTTTTTAAGGAGGGTTACTCTTAGAATTTTCGGCCACTAGAAGCTAACCCTAGCATAGCTGAAAATCATAGAGTGTCTCCTCCTCTCTCCTCTCATCTTATTGCATTGGGTGTTTGTGAACCATTAGAGGTGCAACATTTGGGGCACTAAGCTTTCAAGAGTCAAGGATCTTCAAGGTTGTTCTTGTTATTACTATATAAGAAGTAAGGTAATCTTCTAACCCTAATTTATACATGATTTTCAAAATTATATGATAGATCTATGAGTTATTGCTTTGGTATTCAATTTGCATGTTCAATTAGTGAAAAAAATTAGATCCAAAGCAATTAGGGTTGCATGATTACATTGAAATGTAGATATGCTCATAACACATCAATGGTATCAAAGCCTAGGATGTTTTTCAATTGAATTGATGCAATAGTAAATTGCCCAAAGAAAAAATTGTTTTTTGCTGTCTGCTCCAGGAACTCGATGACTTGGTTCTACTCGACGAGTGCACTGCCCTGAACTCGACGAGTTGACTCGTCAGATCCTTGATTTTTCGATTTTGATATCTTCGTTGGATTAGGACAACTGCCTTAATTTGTTTTCAATGCCTAAAACTAAATTTTCTGAAAGGTAATATCATATCCTTATCTTAATTAAAGGATTTGGGTAAATTTGGTTAATGATAAGATTATTTTCCTACTTAAAATTTAACCTAGTATTTTGAAAATTTTTAAAATACACCCTTTTGGTTTTATAATTTAAATTTAAAATTAAAAGTTTAATTTTGGAAATTTAAATGGAAAAACCCTAGAAGATATCCTTGTGGATTTTATTAATAATTTAATTAAAAGATTAAATAAAAGATAATTAATAAATCCATGTTTGGTTTAAATTTAGTTAAATTAAAAGTTAAATTTATTAAGAGATTAAACCCTTAGTATTTTAAAAGTTTAAAATACACCCTTATACTATATAAAATTAAAAGTCTAATATTATATATGTTTAAGAAAAGTCACTCTTACCGTTAGTAGGCCTCATTCACGAAGTTGGTCTATAAGGGTGTTTGAGGAAGCGGCCTATAAAATGACCGTCATTGGGTATCCATTCTTACCCACCACACTCTTGACTAGTGGAGGGTCGTTAGCCAAACGGGTAGGATAGGACACTAAACTCTTGTTAAAACTATAATGAAATGTAAGGTAACTAAACACTTTTATAAAATTCCCAAATCTTAGTTACTTTAGGAAAAATGTGATTTTGATGCTAACCCATGAAATTGCACATTGCACCTTATTGGTCATTAGTAGAGCATGTGTGGTTAACCGGCAAACTAATATGAGAGAAATATTGTTGGCAATGGGTATCTCGTAAATTATCGTTGAGTCAATGGAGTGTGTGTGGTTAACCGACACACTGATTGGGTGATAAATGACATCAAGAATGTCGAGCTAATTTGCACGGTTATTCACATCTCGTTTGTGATCCTCGGCATCCCAGTCACAAAGTGAGAGCATAATCGAGATTAAACATGCCATTGAATAGTTCAATGAATCTCAAAAGATCTGAGGATTTCATCTAAAACCTAATTCGTTAAAATTTCATTTTCATGTCGAATTGGTAAATTGTCATTTACCTACCTTCAAATAATTTACAATTGGATTACGACATCACTCTTCTAAATTGTGAATTATTGTGTTGGGTCCTAGCCTTAATATTTCATTTGGGTGTTATATTAAGGATCTAAATCAACTTACTTGAATTTTCTCCCTTTTACAGATGTTGAGTTCTAACAACTATGGTTTTCTTCATCCTTTTGGAAAAAGTTTTCCTTCTGAAGATGATCTTCCACGTGTCGATCAAGGTGAAAGATCATTCCCTTCTGTGTGCATTGGTGGAACTGGAACTCATACTTCTCTTCCTCCACCTCTAGTGATTCTCCCTGACCCACAATTTCATTGACTTGAAAAGTTCAAAGTCACTCAAGCCCTATTGGCATGAAAACACCAAGATGGAAATTTTGTGTGTGCACATGTTCTCAAGATGAAGTATCACATTAATAGATTGAGAATGTTAGGTGTCGTCTTCCCAAGGAAGCTAGCTGTTGACTTGGTTCTTCACTCGCTTCCTGAGTTATATAGTCGGTTCCTGAAGGATTACTACATGACTGATCCCGATGTGACCTTAATCGATTTGACATATTTGCTAATTGCTGCTGAAGCAGCAATGCTTTGGCGCACTGGTCAAGCAAATTTGTTTGGAGGACCAGTTTCCAAAATTTCCATGGACGTTGGTAATAGCAATGATGATAGTTCAGAAATGGTTTCCCCTCCTAATGGAGAGAAATTGGCCAAGATCAAAAAGTTTGACCATAAGAGAAAGGCCAGTTCTAGGATATTTCCATGTGCTGATGTGATGAGTTTATAAAACTCCTTGATCGATTAGATCTTATAACAGGTAAATCAAGAAAGCAAAAACAGTAAGATAAACACAAGAATGAATCTGAATGTGTCGAATGATTCAATTAACTCAATCCTCAGCAGAGCTCGATGAAGAACTTCCGTTGTAGAGGATATTAGGGTTACAAAAGATATGAACGATGAACGCTATAAAAAATCTCTATCAAAAATCTTACGTTCAAGGATGCATGCAAGCATCTATAAATATTAAACCCTACAAAATTACTCACGGATGGACATGCCCATACCGGAGATTAAACGGACTAAGAATCGAGCCCAAGACGCAACACTAACTGGACCTAACAATCTCCCCCTTTGCGTCAATTGGAGCGAGACTATCACTTCTTCTTGCTGGGTCCAGCCGCAGGAACCTTCTTAGTGGTATCAAACAGACGAGGGATAAGAGCGAGGATTGTCTGTCTGAAGCGAATGTACCACTGGATCATGTCATCGAAGTTCTTCCTGTCATCTGCCGAATTCTGCTTGCAACGATGAATGATTCCTAAAACATGTTCCAGGCATGCAGTGGTGTAGAGATGTTTGTCTGCCAAAGCGAACAGGCATTTTTGGCCTTCGTTTCTGGTAAACATGACATAATTGCGTTTCGGGTCAATCTTTCCCATCTGCATCATGTTTAGGTCACTGGCAGAGCCAACAGGTGAGATAGTGGGCTTTTTCTTGAAGACACTAGCGATCTCCGGATCTATCTTGGCAACTTCCATTATGTAGCATACAAGCATCCTCTTGAAGTGATCAATGATCGGACCATATTGTGCTTCATTTGTGAGGAGGATGTTGTGCAAAATTATCCAATCATGTGGATTCAAATTGGGAAGATCAGCTAGCGATATGGCATGTTCGGTCTTAGCAGAACCCCTCAGCTCCTTGAACCGAACGTTCATGAAGTTCCCTTCTTTAAACGGCTTGAGGACCCGAACGTTGATTATTTTTTGAACGCTCCAAGTTTGATACTGTGGTTGAGCAGCCTTCAGGTAGAATTCGACGAGATCCCTATCAACCTTTGGATGAGGATGAGGGATATCAACAACGTTATCAAAGGCATGGAAGATGAAGGCCTTTCAGGTCAGTGGCATATCAAACTGTGAATCGACAGAATTGATGCGATCCAGTGAAATCACCGGTTCAAGCCATAGAATGCTAGGAGTTTCAATCACTTCTTTCAGCAGCTTCTCAAGAGTCCACGGAGGAAAGAGGGTTTTCCTGCTCTCAAGAAGGTCATGAGCCTCTTTCATTTTTCTTTCATATTCCTCAGCCTCTCTGGCAACGCGAGCGCTCGTATCAGCATCCTTGTCGCGACCTTGCTTCTTTAAGAGATCTGCAATAGTCTCTTTATCGTCATCGCTCTCTTCAGCAATTTTCTTCCCCTTGTCTTTGACACCCGAACCTGAGGCTTGGCCTGTTGAAGGAGGTTCGGTTGTTTTTCTTGCTGTAGAAGTGGGAGGCGGTTGAGATACATCTTCTCCCCCTTGTTTCAGAATGAACACGAACTCAAGGAGCCCTTCAATTTTGCTCAGGAGAGAAAGAGCAGGAGCAAGCTTTTCGGCGAGAGAACGCCTGACTGAGTAATTCAGTATTGGATCATGTGCTTCAAGGATGTTGGAAAGGGCGGCGTGGACATCCGAAACACATGAAGACACAACCTCTCGTTCAGATCAAAGAGATTCAATCTCCTTTTGAGAATTGGAGAGTTGAAGATTCTTGACCTTGAGAGCAGTGGTCTTTCGAGCGAGAGCGTCCATGAGTGAGTTCTCGGCAGCTAGATCTTCTTGTAGCTTAGTGAGGCGCTCCTCAATAGTCACCTTAAACGCTGAGTTGTCATCGATGAGAGTTTGACGAAGAGTGGCAAAGGACTATAGTTCTGAGGCAACTGAGGTAGCCAGCTTGTTGATAATAGGGTCAAGCTTCGTTTTAGTGGCATTGGCAATTTCCTGTAAAGACTGCAAAAGAGAAGACGCATCAGAAAATAGTTTTTCGACTTTTTCGGTCGCAGCAGCACAGGCCTTGGTGGAGGCGTCAATAGCGGCAGTGGCCGAGCTGATGGAGGCTTCATGAGCTTTAGAAAAAGCTTCAAAAATCTTCTGAATAGCGGCCTCAGAGAGGGTAGACTGTGATGAAGAAGAGGAGGAAGCAATGAGCGAATCAATTTTCTCGTGAAGCTCCTTGAGATGCTTTTTGGTGACAGGAGCATCATCATCATCGTCACTTTGCACTTGATACGGACTGTAATAGACAGAATCAAATGTCATGTCCTCCCCGCCAAGAAAAGGTTCTTCATTGTTTGCGGAGTGAGCAGGAGATGAGGGTGGAGGCTCGGTTGTGGAAGTAGGTTCGGGTTGAGATGTATGTGCAGTAGTGGGAGTGGGTTCGGGTGCTTTAGTAGGAGCCTCCGTATCAAATACGTTGGTTCTTACTTCAGCGGTTGTTGTGGTAGCTTCAGTGAAAATGGGAGGGGGTACTGAGATAGAGGTATGTGGTATTTGAGTGGTGGAGGTTATGGGGGGGGGGGAATGGAAATAGAAATGGTGATTGGTGGAGAAGAGACAGGAGAGCTGGAAACATGCACCTCTGGGGTAGGCGATTGTGGAGGAGTGTTACCACGAGGGGACTCGTCGGAGTCTGAATTTTCTTCCTCATATTCGCTTGAGGAGGAAGCAAGTATCAACTTTCGCCTAGGTTGGGTTTTCCTCTTCTTCAGTGGAGGAGATTGAGCCACCTTAGTAGGTTTGCGTTTCTTCGGAGAAGGGCCTTTCACTCCCTTGCCAACCTGCTTGTCTTTACCCTTTTCATTTTTCTTTCCCCTTGGAGCGGGCCTATCAGCCTCATGGATCGACTTAATCATATCAGGAGTGAGATCTCGAGGACCAGAGCGACGAAACTCCTTGTAGGTTCGGATGATGCGGCTGTCGCTAGGAACGTCTCCAAACATCGACTCAGGGATGGAGCCAATGAACTGAAATTTAGATGCATCGGAGACAATTATCTTCGTAGTATGGAAAGTACCTATCGAAGAGAGTGGAGAATCAGCAACAATGGGGACGTGATACTTTTCCATCACCCATTTTGTGATCAGAGTCCAGAAGCGAGCGTAGGAGATCTCGGAATGGCGAGATGTAGAGGCAAGACTCTGAATCAGCTGCTGCCATAAAACCGACCCATAGTCCAGGTTGATGCTGTTGTATACCCCATAAAGAATCATGATGAACAGACGACTCGCTCCGTCTGAACCAGCACTACGTTCCGATAACCCCTTGAATAACACTGTAAATAACCCGTTCCATTGAGGAGGCAAGCACGATTTCTTGAACTTAGTGACCGTCGTCAGAACCTCAGTGTATCCCATATTATAGAGCATGGAAAACAAGTGACCCACTGGAATGGATTCAGGGTTAACCCTAGAAGAATCGGGTTTAAACCCTAAAAGCGAACAAAATCGCTGCTTGGAGATAGATGCCTTGTGATCAAGAATGTCGAAGAAAATTCTATCGACAGACTTATCATAATGAGCTGTGGCGAAGATTTGCGATAAACATTCCATTGGAACAGGTTCAACTTTGGTGAGAGCGGGAGCTAGCAGCGAATATTTGAGACATTCGATGATTGGGAACATAAAGGCATCGTAAACGTGTGGAGTGAGATCGATGATCAGACTCTGTTGAGGACGAATCGGCAGAATGTGGGAAGTGGCATGAACAGAAGATGAATCCGCCATTGAAGTGAAGAAGTTGAGAGAGATGATGAACAGTAGAATAATCAAAGCTTTTCTTGCTCTCTGAATTTTGGGTGCAGTAAAGAGGTAAATAATAGTCGAAGTTACCTTTTATACTGTGGCGAGAGGAGAGAGAAGAATCTGTTCCCAAATCTTCGAGGGAAATACGAAGGGTTTCCTTAGGTGATTGACGCGTGACAGTTTGGAGCCTCGATGATCTTGCAAGAGAGAGAAAAAAACTGTCCTTCAAGCGCCGTTTGAAAAAAAAACGGTTCCACTTCGCACGCCTGTCCTTCAAGCACCGTTTAAAAATCAAAGCGATTTGACTCTCGGCTGAGTCAACAACTTATCCCCTTTTTGTGTTAGCTGTCATCATAAAGCAGAATGACCACGTGTAACATAGTGAGCCACAACTCTTTCAAAAAAAATTTCCTTGTAAGTGATGAAACTAGAATTATGGAAAATCAAAAAGATTTTCGTGCTTAGTGTGTAAAAGAAAAAGAAATAAAGCAATACATATGTGGGAAATTGTGATGTCAATAAAGACACGAAACAATGGATCCCGGGCACGAATCTCTTCCTTCAAAGTCAAGAGAGACCTTAAAGTGTTTGTTTGGTTTCCCGTTAAATTACGATCAGACACTTATTGAGAAGTGTTGAAAGGCTTCTTTTAATCAGGCTAATTTGGGTGGCTTCGCTTCAGTTTAGAAGTCCTGATCTTGACATAAGACAGAAATCGACTGAAGTACTTGTGAGACCAATGAAGTCTGTTGAACAAGTAGGTTTGAAAAGAATTTAAGTGACATGGTAAAAAAAATGATTTGTAGGTGAAATCTCAAAAAAATTTAAAACTGGATTCCATGGGAAGAAATGTTATGGGATGTAACAATTTCATAGGAATCACACAAAGATAAAATGCAGAGATTTCCAGGTACAGTCGTAAGGCTGAATTCGTCAATTCTTTAGTGAAAGCTAGATCAAAGTTAATTGTTCACCGTCAATGCATAGAAGGTAGTGAATTTTGGGTTTCACTTAGGACGTAGTGGCACGAGGCTAAGATCATGAACACAGAAATTGTGTAACCATAAACCTCAATGGTAATTTCTGAGAGTCTCAAGGGTTACGTGTATGAGATCAGAATATGATGGAGAAAAATAATTGAGATGGGTAAAGAAACCAAAGTACCTCTACTATTTAAATAAGGACCAAGCAGAAAACTCTTATCTCATGTGAGAAGAGAGTAAGGTAGCTCATGATTAGAATAAATATAAAAGCCTGATTGGGAAGACAAGGTTTGTATATACCAAGTCAGTAAGGCTGTTATTCAGAATCAGGTGAGGCTTTGGACACATACAACAGCATGCTTCTAGGGACACTTAACTAATAAAAGAATTTGCCCACAAATAGCCACACAACAAAAAAAAAAATTAACGAACACAAAAAAAATAAAAAAAATGTTTTTGGAGTTTTTGAAAAATAATAAAAAAATAGACACACAAAAAAAATTGGAACCGAACCCGAGCTTTCGGTCTATTTCGGTTGCAAAAAAAATAAGTTGAAAAAGAAAAGGACTTTGAAAATAAGAGAGATGAAATTGAGAAAAGGATACAAAAGGTTTACAAACAAAGAAACTACCTTTGAGTGATAAGCGAAGATAAGAGAATAGGACCGAACCCGAGTGTTCGGTGCATTTCGGCACACATGTTAACTGAACCCGAACGTTCGGTTCATTCCGCTTCTTACTTTTAGATATGAGAAGTAGTTTTTGGTACAGACTCCGATTCCATCATTCCTAGCCCTTGTAGAATTTTATTGAAACTCGCTTCAGGAAGAGCTTTGGTGAAGATATCAGCCAGTTGATTAGTGGTGCGAACAAAGTGAATTTCGACGTTTCCATCTTCCACATGATCCTTAATAAAGTGATAACTCAGTGCTATATGCTTTGTCTTGGAGTGTTGCACTGGGTTATGACAGATCCTAATTGCACTTTCTAAATCGCAATATAGTGGGATCTTTTTCATATTGAGTCCATAATCATGGAGCTGGCTTTGGATCCAAATCACTTGAGATGTACAGGAGGCAGCTGCAATGTACTCTGCTTCAGTTGTAGACAGAGAAACACATGTCTGTTTCTTTGATTGCCAGCTAACCAACTTCCCATCTAGGAATTGGCAGCCTCCTGTGGTGCTTTTCCTGTCTAAACCACATCCTCCAAGGTCTGCATCTGAGTAGGCTTGAACAAAGAAACCTGAATTTGATGGATACCATAGACCAAGGGAGGTGGTTCGTTTCAGATACCGGAGTATGTTTTTCACAGCAAGCATATATGGTTCAGGAGGATTCGCCTGAAACCTAGCACAATAACACATAGAAAACATTATATCAGTATTGCTAGGAGTGAGGTACATCAAGGAACCAATCATCAAGCGGTATAACGTAATATCAACTGCCGGTTTTTCCAAGGATGGTGTGAGCTTGGTGCCGAACGCCATTGGAACTTTGACCTTTGAGTCTCCCATCATGCCAAATTTAGCAAGAAGAGTCTTGGTGTATGCTTCCTGGTTGATAAAGATGCCTTCGGGTCCCTGTCTAATATTTAAACCAAGGAAAAAGTTAATCGGACCCATTGAGCTCATTTCGAATTTAGTCTCCATTAGCTTTCTGAATTCAGCTGTTAAGATAGGATTCGTGGAGCCAAAGATGATGTCATCAACGTAGATTTGAACTATCATAAAGTGGTTACCTTCCTTCTTACGAAAGAAGGTTGGGTCAACCGAACCTTGTTTGAATTTTGACATCTTTAAGAACTTAGTTAGCGTTTCATACCATGCCCTAGGTGCTTGTTTCAGACCATAAACTGCTTTGTCCAAAATATAACAATGATTTGGGTACTTTTCATTCAGAAAACCAGGAGGTTGCTCCACGTAAACCGTTTCTTCAAGTTCTCCATTCAAAAAGGCGCATTTTACGTCCATTTGGTAGACCTCGGAGTTCTTGTGTGCAGCATAGGCCAGAAATATTCGAACAGATTCCAGCCTTGCTACCGGAGCAAAAGTTTCTTCGTAATCAATTCCTTCTTCCTGGCAGTATCCTTTCACCACAAGATGAGCTTTATTTCGAATTACATTACCTTCCTTGTCCATTTTATTTCTAAATACCCATTTGAGACCAACGACTGAGGCATCTTTAGGAGTTGGAATAAGGCGCCATACCTTGTTTCTTTCAAACTCATTGAGTTCATCTTGCATGGCTTGTACCCAATCGGAATGATCAAGAGCTGTGTTAACTGTCTTTGGCTCAACTCTGGATAAGAAAGAATTATACATGCAAAACTCTACTTTGGAGAATAGAGATGATTGCTTTGCCTTCAGTTGGGATCGGGTCATGACCTTATCAGAGAAATTACCCACCATCTGAGATACATGATGATCTCTGGTCCATTTAATAAGAAGAGGATAATTTGGATCATAAGATGGATCCAATTCGGCGTTGACCATTTCTTCCATTTCAGATTGACTGTCGTCATCGTAAAACATGTCGGAATCCTCCCCCTCGACTGATGAATCTCTTTGGTATTCAGGTAGGTTCACACCTTCGGGTGCAACAGAACTCTCAGGTGTGGCTGGACTTTCTGGTGCTACAGGATTTCAGGTGTAGCAGAGCTTTCGAGTGCTACAGGACTTTCGGGTGTAGCAGAGCTTTCGGGTGCTACAGGACTTTCGGGTGTAGCAGGGCTTTCGGGTGTTACAGGAATAGAATTCTCCCTCTGAAAGTGTGAGTTTGGTTGATTTGAAGAGAATGGATTCTCCCCCTCAACTGAAGTGCCGTGCTGAGGAGGTTCGTTTGGAACTTGTTCTCCTTCACCCATTTGTTTGGCTGCATCTTCGACGATTTGCTTCAGATGATCGATTTTGTTGTCTGTTGCCTTTGCTTCCGATAGAGTAGCTTTCTCAGGTTCATCAAATAAGTCCACAAACTGATCGAACAAGTTAGCAATCGTGGCCGTTACTTGACCTGTTTGAGAGAAGATCTCTCCAATTGCTTCTTCAGTAGTCTTTAGCTTCTTGACGTAGCTATCATCGAAAGTCACATAATAAGTTTCTTCAATCTTTCGAGAACGCTTATTTAAAACCCGGTAAGCTTTTGAAGTAAGAGAGTATCCCAGAAAAATTCCTTCATCAGCTTTAACGTCAAACTTGTTACGATGTTCTTTGGAGTTAAAGATGAAACATCGTGAGCCGAACACATGGAAGAATTTTACGTTCGACTTCCTGTTATTGATGATCTCATAAGGAGTAAGAGAGAAGTGCTTGTTGAGATAAGACCTATTCTGCGTAAAACATGCTGCAGCAATAGCATCAGCCCAGAAATATAAGGGAAGAGAAGCGAAACTTAGCATAGTTCGGGCCGCCTCACACAAGGATCGGTTTCGCCTTTCGACAATTCCGTTCTGTTGAGGCGTGTAGGGAGCTGAGAAGTTGTGACTGGTTCCTTTTTCTGCCAAAAAGTATTCAAATTCTTTGTTCTTGAACTCCAGTCCATTGTCGCTCCTAATGTTGCGAACGACTTTCCTCAGTTGCACTTCAACCTGCTTGATAAACATCTTTAGCTTAGGAGTAGCCTCAGATTTGTGCTTTAGAAAGAACACCCATGTAAAGCGTGAGAAATCATCAACAATAACAAGAATATACTTTCTATCGCCAATGCTTTCGATTGATGATGGACCACACAAGTCGATGTGAAGCAACTCAAGTGGTTCAACAACTTTTGTGTTTATAATAGATGGGTGACTTTGACGACTTTGTTTCCCCATTTCACATGCAACGCACAAGTGTTCTCGATCAAACTTGAGCAAAGGAAGACCCCGAACATGACCTCCGGTGACAAGCTTGTTGATGTCCTTGACGTTGAGATGAGAGAGCCTTCGGTGCCACAACCAGCTTTCGTCAGAATGAGCTTTAGACAAAAGACATATAGCTGGATTTCCTTTGATTGGTTTGAGATTGAGAGGAAACATTTTGCCTTTTCGGTCTGATTTGAGAATGATCTTGTTGGATTTCTTCTCTATAATCTCTGAACCTTCGTCGTCGAATGAAACCTTGAGACCTGTACCGCCCACCGGTTGAGATACACTGATGAGATTATGCTGCAACCCTTCAACGTATGCCACCTTTCTTATTGTGAAGTCTCCATTAGTTATCATACCATAACCCTTTATCGTTCCATAAGAGTTGTTACCGAACTTGACATTCCCACCATTTTGAAGAGATTGAAACTCCCTTAGCTCTTCCTTCCTTCCTGTCATGTGACGTGAGCAGCCACTATCAATGTACCATTCTTCGTCAAACTGCTCGTCACTTATAACCTGCAAAAATTAAGCAGATTTAGGAACCCAAAGTTTCTTGGGTCCTCGTGAGCTTTTCACAGGAACAGGTATAGTAAGAGAAACATCAACAAGATATGTTCGTTTTATTAATGTTGTTTCATCTTTTCTTTTAATAGTAAACACTTTGATTTTGTTAGGGTTAGCTACAGGTGTTTTGGATTCAGATTCTGGTGTTTGGGCATTATTCTGCTTTCGGTCTTCCTGGACTGAGGAAATCTTCGATTTTCCTTTCAAGTTCGTTGATGATTTTGAATTTTGTGTTGGAACAGAATTGGGTTTAGAAGAGAATTGAGAATGAGAAGAATTAGAAAAACAGAATTTAGAATGGGAATTTCTTCTGACTTAAGGTTCGAAGTGACCCTTTTGTTTATGGTCATTTGAGGGACCGAACCTGGACCTTCGGTAGCTGCTCGATGATGAGCTGAAGTTGGATTTTTGGTTGTTGTTGGCTGGTGGTCTGAAACTTGATCTTTTATTGTAAAAGCTTGAAGGACTGAAACTAGGTCTTTGCTTGTTATTACTTGGCAGACTAAAACTCGCTTTTCGGTTGCTGTTGCTTTCGTGACCGAACCTATCCTTTCGGTTCTGTACTTCATGTGGCCCGAAAGTCTTATTCTCTGACTTGGAATCTTTATCATGGTAAGAGTAGTGAGCATTTTGAGAGCGCCAAAAATGCTTTCGCTCTGAGAGATTCTTTTTGTATCTCAGGTTTCTCTGCTGCTTTTGATTTTTCACCTGTTTCGGTTGTCTATGGATATTAGCCTTTTGTTTTAGCTTCTTGACAGCCGGTTCACTCTTCATAGATGAGGTTTCGCTTGTGGAGGTGACTTCTTCTACAAGTATTTCTTTTGTACCACTTGTACTTGGCACGTCAAAGTTGTCAGGCTTATTCAGCGGCTCTGGTACATATCTTCCTTTAGTTTTCCAGGATGTTCGCTCTGACAGACCAACTGTTTCGTCTGCATTATCTATAGGAGCTGAGCAGAAAAACTCATCACAGCCATCTGCGTTATCTTCGTTTACAATGGCAGTGAGTTCGGCTATTTGATGTTCGGTTACTCCTGTGACCTTATATACTTGATTCGGTGTGGTTCTCACCTTTTGGTACACAACAACCTTTTCTTCAAGGGCTGGGGACTTATTTTTGGACAAACGAGCGAATTCAATTGAATTTTCAGAAATCAGATTTTTTTGATTTTCGGGTTCGCTCTTGACAAACTAAGAACAGTCAACTTCAACCTCTACAAAAATTTCACTCATATCATCGTCCTCATTAAGTTCTGATGCGTTTTCAACATCAATTTTATTTTCTGAACTTAAATTGTCACTCAATGAGTCGAATTTTTGTATGGTTTTGGTCCTTAGTTTCAGCTTATCGTTTTCATCCAAAAGGTTTTTAAGCATGTCCTTATGGTCTTTGGACTTTATAAAAGATTCTATTTTGTCCAGTCCGTACATATAAGTAGGATTCACATCATCGGAAGATACAACACTTTCACAGTTGTATGCTTCAGCATTGATTTAATCCTCCTTGAACTCAAGGAAGGGTAAAATCATGCGATGTATCTTCTGTCCTATTTCATAGTTCAGATGTAGTTGAGTAATGTTAGCGTAAAGTCCTTTAGCAATCAAACAAAAAACATTCCTTTGTTTTAGCAGTTTCAAATTGTCTCTTTGCAAATAAATGTTTTCATCCTTAGACTTAATTAGCTCCGACTCCTTCTGCTCAATCCACATCCTTCGCTCCTCACTCTTGGATGACACCCTGCTTATTTGGTCAGATAAATTAGAATTTGTGACCCGTGTTTGAGTTAAACAACTATCCAGATTTGAGATTCTTGAATTTAAGTTATTTAATTCCTTTTCATATGATTTCTGTAGGATTTTGAACGAAATAAAAAGAGATTGTACTTTATTGATCAGTTCATCAAGTTCACTGATCTGCACACTAAGAGGTTTCGCTGTGAAGCACAAGTCCTCTCGCTCCTTGGCGTCTTCGTTTCCACCATTAGTGTTATATCCCCTCATATGAGATACATCAGTCACCATCAGACATTTTCCACTGCTTTCACCACCTCTTGCAACATAGGCCTTTCCATGAGAAGGCTTTCTCACCTCATCATCTTCTGAGTCGGTCGACCAAACCTGTACGCCACCGAACTCATCATCCTCTGCCGAACCCTGTACAATAAGAGCATTCATAGAAGGATTAGTAGCAGCTTTCTTCCTTTTAATCTCTTCTAGCTTTTTCATCAGGATTGCCTCTTCATCTTTCTCCTCATTTTCTCCGTCATTTTCTTCAAAACATAATCTTTGGCGTAATGATTCTTTCCTCCACAGTAATAGCAGCTGACACCAGAATCCGCTTCAATCTTCACCTCTTCCATTGGTTCTTCAGTCTTCGGCTCCTCCCTTACTTTTTCTGAACTGTAGCTTCCCTGCCAATTTCGATTCTTATTGGTAGGAAACCTCTTCTTGATGAACCTTTTTGGATTGGACACCATCATAGTGTAATCTTCTGAAGTTAGAACGTAGTCCTCCAGGTTCAGATCTTCGTCTTCTTCTGCGTTCTAACTTTTAGACAAGAGGGCCAAGGACCCCAAGTTTGAGACCACACTCTTCTCTTGCATCACTATCTTTCTTGGGATTTCAGAATTCCCACCAATTTCGCCAGCGAATACGATTTGAACTGTTCGTGAGCTTTAACTGTAGACACAACAGCTCTCCATTCGGATCTTAAGCCATTCAAAGAGGTAACCTTCTGTTCAATAAGCTTCCTTTCGATATCATGTTTGATCATCTTGCTGAGAAGATGATTGAAGCGATCAAACGTCTGAGTAACGGACTCATCGGAATTTTGCTTGAACTCTCCAAACTCAGATAAAAGCAGGGTCTGAATGGAGTGCTCTAAATCTTCATCTGTGGAATACAGCTCTCGCAGCCGATCCCAAATTTCTTTAGCGGTACTGCAGGAACTCACCAACCTAAACGTGTCAGATTGAAGAGCGAATCGAATCAGTCTCAATGCTTTGATGTTGCAATGAAACTTCTCCTATTCGTCTTGAGCGACGTCTTTCACATCATTTAACAGATGATTATACTCCTTCTGGGTTTTGATAATTCTGGATGTTCCTGAATGAGCAAATGGTCCAGACACAATGGCTTCCCATATTAGATACCCATTATCTTCAGATCCGATGACGTAGTCTTCGAAATGATGTGCCCAAACCTCGTAATCTTGAGTGTAAAGAATTGGAATCTTTGTTGTAGATCCAATACTGTTTGAGATGTTGATAGGATTAGATTGAGAATCATCCATGCTTAATCGTTTAACCTGTTGCAAGATCATACTTGTAATATGTAATATTAGGGCAAAACGAATAAATAATGAGATACGTCAATTATGGAGTGACGGCTCAATAAATATCAGTTAATGAGGAATAAACCCTAATCACTTCTTTCACAGAAGAGATGTGTATGAATTACACAGCCTCCTGCTCTGATACCAATTGATGAGTTTATAAAACTCCTTGATCGATTAGATCTTATAACAGGTAAATAAAGAAAGCAAAAACAGTAAGATAAACACAAGAATGAATCTGAATGTGTCGAATGATTCAATTAACTCAATCCTCAGCAGAGCTCGATGAAGAACTTCCGCTGTAGAGGATATTAGGGTTACAAAAGATATGAACGATGAACGCTATAAAAAATCTCTATCAAAAATCTTACGTTCAAGGATGCATGCAAGCATCTATAAATATTAAACCCTACAAAATAACTTACAGATGGACAGGCCCATACCGGAGATTAAACGGACTAAGAATCGAGCCCAAGACGCAACACTAACTGGACTTAACATGATGCTAAAGAATCCATTTGTTTCTACTGCTAATTGAAGGGACATTGGAAGCGAAGTTGCCCAGACTACCTGATAGATCTTAGAGAAAGTGATGTCAAATGGTATGACTCTACTTCAGGTACATCCACTATCTAAATATATTAAGTTACTATTTATAGATTCTTATTACATGGTGTGATAATCACATTTTTATGTTTTGTATGATCAAAGAGAAATAAGGAAGCTTAAAAGTGGAGTAAGCTTAGTCTGATCGTGAGAAATGGATTTCGGTCGCATGGTTCGATGATCATATTTTTGAGCTGTTACTTAGGAGTTATAATAGATTGATAGATTGCTTAGGAATATCTAGAAACATAGTTTTCATATGTATTTGCATTGTAAGGACAAGTTTTTCGTACATTATCAATAAAGTAAATTTTGGTTTTATCTTATTTGCTTTATGATTACTTGCAATGGCGTTTATGAAAATTGGTGTTTATATTTCTATTATTAGCAATGTTGAAAATGGATTTGATTCTTAGTTATATCGCTTGTGGTAGTGTCATAATTTACAAAGTGAGAAAGGATTCTCATCACCCAAGTTTCAATTGGACAAAAACTTGGAGTCATGCGATTTGAATTGTGTGATGCATGAGAATCTTGACCTTTGGGAAATTCAGACTAATTCCTTGTTCACATACATATGTGAGCCAGGTGAGGGACTAAAGGATCTAGTACACATCGATGTGGACTGGATAGATCTACCACAAAGGACGATAAAGTCTATTTGCCATGATTTACTGTTGGTTCAATAAATATGGTTTGCTTACAAGATTAAGTGTAATTCTTATACCTTGAAATTTTTTCAAAGCGTGGCAGAACGAATATGAAGAATCTATTAGGCAGAAAGATAAAATTTTCTCCGATCTAAAAGGAAAGGAGAATGCTTTAGTATCGTGTTTTGTGATCATCTTAATGATTATGGAACTATATCACAATTCATCCTCGAAGACTAAGAAGAGGAATCAAATATTGCTAAAATAGTTTAATCAAGAGATAAATCATACTTTGTTTCCAAATAAAGTTTTAGAGTCATACTCTAGTTACTTCAAGTTGCACCTTGAGTAACATGTTCTAAGTAGGTTTATAACACCTCATGAAATGTGGAGTTGAAATGCTTTTTTGCCCTAGCAGATTTGAAATTGGTAGTTATGATGTTTTGGTTAAAACAAAGACCAACTAAGACCAATTATATGAAGTGTTTTCTTGATAAGAACCCACACTAACTCTTAAATATTTGTTTGTCGAGGAATGTTCCTTGACATAGAATCATATATGTCAAGAAGTCAGTGGGAGTCTTGTTGATCTTGAAAAGTTTTAGGAGCCAGTCGAGAATAAACCTTTTAGTAATCACTAGCACACGACCTGAGGTTGATAACCTATCGTGTTGACACATTCTTGTTTTTGTGCCCATTCCAGTTGAGTTGGCAATGCTTATTAGTTCTATGTTTTTCATTATACTGCATAAGGCAAAGCACCTTGATCAGTGAAAGTACATTGATCTGTATGGGTGAGCTGCTCAATAACTTGGAAGCACTGGTAAGCCCTTGTGCTACTGGATGTCAAGAAATTAAGATTAAGCAAGTTCATATTATATGAGTTTGAATTTGTCATAAACCTTGTCTTATGATAGTGGTTGGAAATGACAAATTCACATTGATAGGAACACATACACCATAAAATCTAAGTGGCAAGAGGTTTCTCTCTGCTTCATGAAAACGATTTTGAGGAAACGCTTTCACTAGTAGATTTTATAGGATTGATTAATATCATTAGAGTTATCAATTTTGATAATTGTGTTCTCAAATTCGAGTATGATTACAACATCCCTTTTTCATAGTTTGAATTGTGAGAAATGGAAAATAGTTTGAACATTCGGGACTTATTGATATAAGTTTTGAAAAGGTTTGGACACACACATAAGCTATCTAATGAAAGGTGTATGAGCTTGAGAAGCCTAGATAAAGAATTATCGAAGCACCAGATATCAGAAACTGAACTTTGGTAAGAAAGTCAATAGGTATTGACTTCTAGAAGTCCACCTGATTTCTGGGTACATGTCAAAGCTAGTGGGAGCATAATTGTTATACTAAGGAAACAAAGGTTACAAATTTGCAAGTTGCAAAGTTTGGAAGTTGTTTCGCTATAGAAAGTTATAGGGGAGAGAGCACTTAAACTTCATTTCAAATCTAAAATTTTAGATTGAAGGATCTAATATAACTTAGTCATGAACATATATGAATATCAGGTTGAAATGATTCAACATAGGAAATTCAGTATATGGATATATTATAGCAAGAGACTGATCATGTATCATGTTTTTATGTACGACATTATGTATCGAATCCCATATGCTTCAAATATAGGAGTGATCACATATGCTATAATATTCACTCGTTCTGATTTTCCAAAGTGCCTAGGGCATTAAGAGGGAAAAAGACAAGAACCGGATATGACTAAAGTTGTTAAACAATTGTCAAGGATAATCTGAGGTTTACCAAAGATTGGTTGCTTGTGGACAGTTGGAAGTATATTATAATTTTGGAAGGAACAAATTGACATGTTATGAATGGAGGTAACTCTTGTTCAGAATTGATAGTCATATGGGAATATGGAAATGTTTCCATAGTGGGAGTTGCTATAATTAATGGAGAGGAAATTGTACTTCATTTCAAATCTAAAAGCTTAGATCATGAGAGTTTAATCAATTTTAGTCAAGTATATATATGAATGTTATGTTGGAATGGTTCAACATAAGGAATTACTATATATGGGAACATTATTTGTGTTCTAAAATTCAATTATGATTACGACATCCCTTTTCATAATCTAAATTATGAGAACATGGCAAATAGAAATAGAAATATCATAGCAAAAGACTGGTCCAGTATCATGTCTTTGTGTGAGACATCATGAATCGCGTCCCATATGCTTCAGATATAGGCTCGATTGCATGTGCTATAATATTCATTTGTTCTAAAGTTTTCCAAATGCCTAGAGCATTAAGAGGGAAAAAGGTACTAGAACTAGATATGACTAATTTGATTAAGCAGTTGTCGAGGACAATCTAAGGTTTACCAAAGATTAGTTGCTCAGGGACAGTTGGAAGTAATGGTGTAAATTTTGGAGAGGACCATATTGACATATTCTAAAAAGAGGCAACTTTTGTTCAGAAGTGATAGTCAAAATGAGAATATGGAAATATTCCCATAGGTGGAAGTTATTCATTAAATCTGTGTAAGATTAGGAAACTTAATGAAAGAAGGATGTTCAAAGCAGTGTACTTTGAATTTGAGACTTCGTTTCCCTGGAATGATGTCCATTGGAATACTCTGTAATGTTTGTTGAAAAGTCTTTGTGACTTTGTGCGTAATCATTAGAAGAGGATCAATGCATATAAGTTTAGAATCTAACAAATTTAGGTAAATGACAGGAATTTGGAATTCTTGCATTTGCGGTAAGGATTTGGGATTGTGAAATGAGAATCACTGGAATTATGTTCAATCGATCTGTTTCACAACGTAAAGATCATAGAAAACTTAGTGTGCATACTTGGCGTATGACATAACTAATGTTTGGAAAAACACAGTGTGCATACTTGGTGTATGGCATGACTAGTGTTTAGGAAAACATAGTGTACATGCTTGGAGCATGGAACAACTATTGTTTTAATTCAAGTATAAAGTTGATAGTTTGAAACAGTATGCAATGAATAATGTGTAATCAATATGGTGATAAATAAAAGGTGTTCTATTTATATTCATAAGTTCTGAGACCATAATTGGATTCGATTATTCTTGTGTTTCACTTTGCATGTTTTGACTTCCAAAATAACTAGGTTCTTCTTCCTGAATGACTAAGTTATTCAAACCATCCACAGTCGGTCATATGTTGGAAGTAGATATGAATCATTATTGTCATGAAGCTGGTTTGTAGATGTCCAAGGTAGTGGACATAGCAAGAGTTTCTAGAACATTCATGAGTGCTCATAAGTTTTGAGTATTGGATTAAACCCACACTCATTTGACCCACTTCATGGATTTTATCACGAGTGATCATGAGACGATAATATCTTATATTCTTCAAACCTAGAGATATGAGTTGTTGCCTATGAGTTGGTTATACATTGATTGTACGAAAACGATTGGTAACTTGATGTTATAAAACGTGCCTTTGTGTATGATTCAACAAGTAGTAGAACAATCATATGAGTCGAAGTTTATCCATTTCTTTTACCCTTAAAGGGATAAAAGCGATATATGTGGGCCCTTTGATGATTTAGTGGTGACACTGTCACACCCCAAAACCGGAACGGCGGAAACGTTCAGGGGTGGAGGACGTCATGTCAAGTATCACGAGATATGTATATGGTAAGCAAGTAAATAACAACCATTTCATTTAGAAAGAAAGTGTTTACAATGTATGTGTTCACAAAACATAGAAGTCATAAACAAATAACAAAACAAGATTTGAAGCTATAATGCTCCATCTTCTGAATCCTCAGCACGAGCACCTGTCTAATAGTCTCCTGAGAATACAAGTTATTTGAAAGAGTTGATCAGCAATAAAGCTGGTGAGTTCATAAGATTTTAGTGATGTGAGTAAGCTGTAAAGTGTTGTTGAAAATGTATATGTAAAAGTGATGTAAGCTGTAAATTCTGTTTTGAAATGTTCGCCTGTTCTTCTAGAAAATCCTATATTTCCTACTTGAATGAAAGCTAAGTAAAATGATACTACAAGCCTTTCTATGCGTACTAAGTGGGTACAAGTTATATATACTTAGAGTAAATAAACAATCGATTGTGCGCATCTGCCCTAAACTCACAACCCAACGGGGAACAGCAAGTAAGGCGGATAGCACACATTCCATTTGTTGTTAGATCGTTGTCATATATAACCTTGGTGTATTCACTTGTTACTCATGGAGTTATTTGTAATGGTTCCTTTATATCAAATGGAGAGTTCTTTTAAGAAAACCTATATTTCTTATAGTAAAATAATGACTACGGTGATTACTTTTATAATAGCTTTGTTTATACTGCTATATATAATCTGATATCGGGTAGATAGTTAATTGGGGGAATCTTTCCTAAGCCCACAATCCAACGAGAACAGGACGTCGGGGGAAAACACACATTTAGCTATCTATTGGATATTAGTTTTATATATAAACATGGTGTATTAACTAAGGTGTTATAGAGTTAATTCACCTAAAGTCTCTAAAACTGTACTGGCTTAATAAAATGGATTAAGCCATTATCTGGGAAATCACTAGTTTTGTATACCAAAAGTACTGACTTTGAAAAGTATGCTTTGTACTAGAAAAACTGTGCTTCGTCTCTGTGTCATATAACCTGATCCATACTTGATACCCTTATGATGACTTAATGTATACACTATAGGATACATATATACTAATAGATTCGGGTAGATAATAGATTGGGGGAACTCGGTGCATTGTTTATAGTGAACTAAGTATATCAACCGATAAAAGATATACGTCTATAAATACAATGGGGCTTAAGTGCTCTGGATAATGATATATTTTAGAGTATAACTACAAGTTATAAAAATATACCTACTTGCTCATACATGTACATAATAGAACTAGGGTCACAAGGAGAACAAAACTAAAAGTATTCAAAGGTTGGGCACTGTCGTCAACCCGAACAATTATGTAATCATAGCTAGGATCAATATAGCCTGATCAACTATATCCATTCGAGATGTGACCAACATGTGTTTGGGAATGATGTGGTGTTGCAACAGGGTTAAAACTTACCAGAACACCAGTCAAGAGAACGCCAAAACAAGTACAGTTAGAGTTAGAGTACTATGGGAGTATTCTATGATACGATAACGCGATAACGAGTTTAGAACATACCAAGTACATTACCATAGAATACTATAGGAGTATTTTAGTTCAGATAAATAACTTATGTGAGAATTTAAAAGAACCTTACGGATAATTCTATAATCTTGCAAGTTATATTCCTAAAGTGTTATATATAATCAGGATCTTATAGACATAGAATCGATGGCCTATGCTTCGCTATCCATTCCTCTTAAGGGTGTAGCGTTGAAGTAGGATCAATTATTCAAAATTCTATTTAATCTTCCATTATATACAAACTTGTTTACCTTTTACAATTATAGGATAATTCCGTAAGGATCACCCCATAAAGTTACCTTAAAGCTCATAGGTTCTTTGGTCACTTTCATTCTTGCACGACAAGCCCAGATAAACGTAACCACTTCCTCATAGTAGACAACAGAAGAGTTCAGGAGGAACAAGGACAAATGCATGAGAAGATTTCAAGGAAAGATCAGCCGAAGTAACCAAAACGTCTTACGCGTCACACTAATAAATATTAACTAGGTTAAATTATCGAGCGAGTGGAAACACTGCTCACATTACATGTGTTAGAATTATTTTCTTACATGCAGCTGGTAACAGTTATTCAGGAAACAGATATTCATTCGAGGATAGTTATTTCAAATTCATAGAGTTTATTTGGTATAGACTCATTTATGGATTGTTCCTAGAACCCTGTGGAAGTCAGGACTTGATACATCCAAAACTAGGATAACCTTGTCTTTTAGCTTTCGGTTTGTGTCCATTGCTATAGACTTATTCCGTCTCATCTTTGTTTTCTTTTAGCAAAGATGCCTCCTCGCAAATCACCCAGACACACTACTCCGATAACTCCAATACCGCCTCCTCCACAAGTCGATATGGCAACGATAAACACCGTAGTGGTCGCGGCTGTGGCAACAGCCATGGCCCAATATCACCCCACCAGTATAGGTGGAGGTGAAGCGCCTACCGATTCTACTCAAGGTGAGGTCCCTGTGCGCTCGAGAGAATTCTCTTACAAGGACTTCACCAGATGCCAGCCATTGTCCTTTAATGGGACTGAAGGAGTCATTGCTCTCATGCAATGGTTCGAGAAAACCGAGTCGGTTTTCGAAATCTGTTTATGCCTAGAAGGAAGCAAGGTGAAGTTTGTTGCTTGTACCTTCTCTGGCAAGGCCCTAACATGGTGGAATAGCCATGTTCAGTCACTGACCCTATCAGTGGCAAACTCAATAGGTTGGGAAAACCTAAAAGAGTTAATGCGGGAAGAATATTGCCCGTTAGGCGAGATTCAAAAACTGGAACAAGGGCTGTGGGATCTCACTATGGTCGGCTCAGACATAGTGACCTACACGGACCGGTTTAGCGAACTAGCGGCTCTATGCCCCAGGATGATTACCTCGGAGAAGAAGAAGATAGAGAGATACATTTGGGGTCTGACTGCTCCGACCCAAGGAAATGTGTTATCTTCTAACCCAGCCACGTTCGATAGTGCTAAACGCTTGGCTCAGTGACTCATCGATCATGGAATCCACGATAGCATAAAATTCCATATTCCCGAGTCATCCAGGGAAGAGGACTATAAGCAGAAGTCGGGGAACAATAGGAAGAAGAAACAAACAACACAAGACACCCCGAGAGAGCAACAAACAAGTACTATGTACGCCGCTACGACGCCTACTGCTTCAGCACCTGTCAGTCGATATGCTGGAAACCTCCCGAAGTGTGGAAACTGCAACTTTCACCACACCGGAGTATGCCAGGAAATGCAGTGTCTTAACTGCCACAGAAAGGGACACACAGTCCGTTTCTGCAGGGCACTGGCTCAACCGATCTCCCAAGTCCTCGGAACTGAAGAAAACCAAGCCTGCTATGGCTGTGGTGAGACTGGACACCGTCAGAGGGACTGCCCGTTAATAAGGAACTCAAGAGCGGATGGACGCATTCTGATGATCACCACAAGAGAATTTACCCCGGAGTTGTCGACGAGTAGTGGTACGTTTTCAAAATAGTATTTACTTTTAAAATTAATTTATATTCATATAAGATTAAAATTTGGGGCTGAAACTTAAAAGTAACAATAACAACTCAAATGAAATAGGTCGTAATATTCAAGAGAACTAAAGGATCCCTTAGAGAAGCTATTATGGCTCACCGTATACCTCAGGGTTGTGCGCAACTAAGATGTTGCTGACTTAGAGTGAGTGACTCCGCTTAGGTCCCCTTTCCTTAATTGGTTGAGGATTTGAGGCAGAGGTACTCAGTCGACTGCCTGGCTAATCTTAAAAATTCACAGCTGGTATATGACGGGCGATGATAGTGGTACCACGGGGGATTTTGGTATAAAAGTATCCCTTCAGTAAGTAAAGAACTTTTATTTGTATGTATGCGCACATAGCGGTACGATACATAGGAGTGTTAACTTCACATAGAAAACAGGAAACACGAGATCAGTTACAAGGAGTACATTGTTGAGCATACTAGGAGTACAGTACCAAGCATACCAGGGATACATTGTCGTTTATCAGACGTTTCTTTCATTTTGACCAAAACATTGTTCGATATAGAGTTCGTTGTTTTCTTTCGTCATGAGTTGGCGTGGTCCTCACCATACTAAGTTCATATGTTTCTATCGCCTCGATCGACAAGTTCTCGAAACTTTCTTCATTCGTATCGAAAGTCCGACCTGAATTAGAAATTTTATCTTTTGCATTCTAAACCCCCGAAGTACTCGTGCGAAGAGTACTTTTTCCTCCGAAGCCTTATCGTCAGACGTCCGTAGACCGTCACGAAATACCACTCGTCAAGCAGACCAAGTTCGAGCATAGAGGCTATGGACGAATACAGCCCGCCTATTATTTTTGAATGTATACGCAAGGGTGGTATATGAGTGTGATTACGCAGATCTAGTATGTGAGTTTCCAGGTCTACGAGTGAGTATTCTGCAAAGCAGAAGAGCTCAACCCAAGTAGTAATGTTAAGAGAGCTAATTTCGGGACGAAATTCATTCTAACGAGGGGATGATGTGACAACCCAAAAGTTTCCATTATGTAAAACCATCCACTATAATTGAAGTCAAATCTGTATCTGCTAACTTTCAAACTTTTGGGATAAGTTTGAGTATTTTAAGGTTAGTGCTCCAGAGGATATCGGGAGAGGGGATACACTAGGGTTTAGTACATAACAATAAGTGTCCAAAACTTCAAGAGTTTAGTATATTACAGTCCAAAAATGGTATTCGGACCGAAAACCCTCAAGGCTATATAATGAAAACTTAGCCATTTGGAATTCATTTCTTACATTTCCAACTAGAGAAAAGCCGATTTCTCTCTCAAGAATCTTCACCCGATCACCCCCAATTGTAAGTACTTCAACCTAACTGTGTTATATACCTTGATAACATGAAAAATCAGCCAAAACACCAAGGAAATGGTGTTCACGGCCCAAGATCTTCTTGGACCATGAACACTAAATTTAGGGCCAAAGTGTGCCCAATGTCCCTCCAAACCTTGGAACTGGACCTAGAGACTACCCATGGCTTGTTTAGACATCAAAAACATTACGAATCAAGGGCTAGAAGTGAGTTCACGGCCAAGGATGTTCTTGGGCTGTGAACTCCATTTTATGGTGCCAAAATGCCTTAAAAGCCTTCCTTAAGCCAAGAGACTAGCCTAGAACTTTACCATGATGTGTTTAGGACTCAAAACAATCAAAATACCAACAACCATAGGTGTTTACGGCCGCAAACACTTGTCAAAGTGGTCCATGGGCCGTAAACTCAAGATAGAGGTGTTTTGATGCCACAAACACTTCCTAAGGCTTAGACTTGAATTTAGGATGCTTCCTTATGACCTTTAGGACCCTCATAAACATAAATGGCCGTGAGTTTACGGTTGTAAACTCATTAGGGTCGTGAACTCCTCAAAAACTCCAAAGAAGGTGGTTTTCCTCATCCTAGAATAGAGCTAAGGTCCCTAAATCATTCCCTAGCCTTCAAACTTGCATTCACACATGAGTAGCCATGAGTTTACGGCCGTAAACTCCCTTGGGCCGTAAACCCATGGTAGTAAACTCATGTGAGTGCCTTTATACCTTCCTATGTTGAATCACATGTGATTCCAACACTTGGTCAAGGTGTTTCCTAGTCGCGGAAGGTGTTTCCTTTCATATAGTTGTTGTAAACACTATATTCATGTCAATATGTGTCCTTATATGTCATTTAGGACTTATTGTGTCTCGGGACTTCGTTCGTGGAACTTCTCATCCGTACGCGCATACCTTTTTGAATCACCCACATTAGGTGAGTTCATACCCCGTAATGAATCTTTTAACTATTTAAACTGTTTTTTTTTGGGGGGGGGGGAATACAAGTTGAATACAATGATAATTGTGTAAATGTTTGTTACAAACATCTTTCAAAATGTTACTTATGTCATTTATAGGTTGTCAATACATTCCAAAACTCTTTTAAAGGTTATGTTACTTTATAGTTATACAAAACTCCGTTTTTAAAGTATAAGCATAACTTAGTAAATAAATGAGTCTTTTCAGTGACAGTACAGTTAGAACATTAGTAAACTATTATAGGAATAGTTTAGGAGAATGCTATTCATTACTTCTAGTACAATGAAGCACACAAAGAGTTAGTTCAGTTCACGAGTCTATACAAATACAATACGCTTACGTGAATACTTTTACATAGATACGCTTACATGGAATACATTTACATAGATACAATATCAATACACGATAACAGAACAAAACATAATAAGGTGCTATAGCATGGAACAAGTTCAGGATCTAACTATACCAATGAATCACTCCTACATTGTGATAGTTATATTGGGTATACATGATCATAGTAATATGGATGTTCGCGGCTTGCACTCATGCAAGGGTCGCGTGTAATTCCTAGAATCTCTTGACAAGGGAGCATCTAGCATATGATCTAGCCATCACATTATGCCTTAACCCTAAATTAAGGCACACTAGTACTAAAAGTAGTCACTTATTACAAATACTACAACACTTACACTGTCATTACGACAATTACAGAAGGATATAAAATTCCAATTTCAATATTATTAATACCTTTACCATGTGACATATTCACATAATCGATGAGGTAGATTAGATTAAATTAATAATAGTCGTACAGTCGAGTCTTGGTAGAACGCTACTTTCAAAACAGTCGAGTCTTGGTAGAAGGCTACTTTTAAAAGATAGGATCATAATGCTAATATTATGATTCCTTAATGTATACACTATAGGATACATATATACTAATAGATTCCGACAGCTAATAGGATGTGTGCCTTCGCTTCATTTCCTGTTCTCGTTGGATTGTGGTCTTGCACCGAGTTCCCCCAATCTATTTTCTACCCGAATCTATATATATTTATGCTTAGTATACATTAAGTCATAATAAGGATATCAAGTATGGATCAGGTTATAGGAAATAGAGACGAAGCACAATTTTTCTAGTACAAAACATACTTTTCAAAGTCAGTACTTTTGGTATACAAAACTAGTGATTTCCCAGACAAGGGCTTAATCCATTTTATTAAGCCAGTACAGTTTTAGAGACTTTAGGTGAATTAACTCTATAACACCTTAGTTTATACACCATGTTTATATATAAAACTAATATCCAATAGATAGCTAAATGTGTATTTTCCCCTGACGTCCTGTTCTCGTTGGATTGTGGGCTTAGGGAAGATTCCCCCAATTAACTATCTACCCGATATCAGATTATATATAGCAGTATAGATGATTTAGTGGTGACACCCCGAAGTGATTGGCCAAGCCTGGACTGATTTTATTTGTTCAATTAGTCGGTCGTCATAAATCGGAAATCGGAAAACAACAAATGGACAGAGAGAATGATTATAATCCATGTCTCAGTGCATATGATATCTAGAATGGAGGAATATATGATCCCTTATCTAATGGACACGTCATTGATTTGTTCAAAGTTCGACAACAAATTTTAAGAGCTACGATTGCTATTCAGGTTTTGAAGTCATACACAATAATAGTTTTTGACTTATCCAAGTGGGAGACTGTTGGATTAGTGTCTAAGTCCATAACTGTAGTTGGTATGTACTTGACTCGATTGGCATGGTCTATTTGGGTTGCATGGCATCAGAACAATTTGGATACACTTTTTTGAGAAAAGGATATTTATGATTTGTTAATATATTATAAGTTCTAATATATTAATATGAAATCATATTATTTAATTAGTATTGATCAAGAATTAATTTGGAATTAATTTTGTGATCAAAAGGAGACTAATTAAATATATGGGGATTGATTGTCTAAATCATTGATTCTTATATATGTGGGCTTATGATCCATAGTTCTTTATGTTGGGCTAAACCCATTGAGTAACCCATGGATACTCCTTGGAGGTTTTTAACCCATGGAGCATGAATAATATGGAAAGACATGAGTTACATGGTGTAACCCTAATAGCCAACATATATATAAGGACCCCATGACTCAAGAAATTGGCACTAGTGTGTGTGCACATGAGGGCTAGCTGATTTGAGCATATGAACCTTTTCTCTCAAGTTATTCCTGATGGGTAATAAGCAAAACATCATTCCTATGGTGTACATGCAAACCCTAATAGCTTTTGGATCTAGTTTGTCTAATGAAGATGCAATTGAATATCCAAAGCTATAAACCCTAGATCTAGCATACAAATAATCATATTAACATAAGATTGGGGTTTAGATCTTACCTTGATAGTTATGTAGCAATAACAATCTCAAATCATCCTTTGTAATGGCTTTAGAAAGCTTAGAGTCACAAGTGTCACTCCTCTAATGGCTCACAAACACCAAGAGCAAGAGGATGAAGAATGATAAGAGAGGAGGCACCCAAAAACGTGTAGAAACCCTAAGGAATTAGTTGGCCACGTTTTTGGTGCCCTAGGGGTCCTTAAATAGTGAGGCTATTAGGGTTATCTAACAAGGAAGCCCTAATTTGACTGCTTAGGCCCTAAGCAACCCATGGACTCCCTCCTTAGAGGCCTTGGACGATTTCTAATGGGTTTCCCCATAGAATTCGTCCACTCCATCCTCTATGGAGTCCATTAGACCAATATTTAACTATCACACAATTGACAGTTCTAGTCCCTTTTATTTAATTAATGTCTTTTAGCCACAAAATTAATTCTTATTAATTCTTGACTAATATTAATTAAACAATATGATTTCTCCTTTAATATATCATTCTCATAATTTATTAATAAATCATATTTAATCCTCTCTCTCTCTCTCCATAATTCATCCTATCAAGTTGCTTTGGTGAAGGCAACCCAAAAGGACCATGCACCATCGGGTCAAGTACATACCAAAATAGTTATGGGCTTAGACACTAATCCAACCGTCTACTACTTGGATAAGTCAAATAACTATTCTGCGTATGACTTCAGATCTTGATCTGCAATTATAGCTTTCAAAAGCTGCTGTCAACTCTGATCATATCAGAAGTGTGTCCTCTAGATAAGGGATCATATATTCCTCCACTCTAGATATCGTATAGACTGAGACATGGATTTAAATCATTCTCTTTGTCTATGTATTGTTTCTCGATTTCCGATTTACGACGACTGAAAACAGACTACAGTTGAACACATCAAATTAGTCCCAACTTGGCCAAGTGCTTATGTGTCATCACTTAATCATCGAGGGGCCCACAAATATCGCTTTCATCCCACTTTGGATAAAAGGAACATATAAAATTTGATTCAATGCTTGCTTACACTCACTCACCGAATCACACACAACAATATGTTTTATGACACCAAGTTATTGGTGCATTTACATATTATAAATGTGTAACCGACTCGCAAGATACAACTCACACATCTCGATTTCAAGAATATAAGATATTATCATCTCACCAATCACTCGTGATAAAATCCATGAAGTGATACAAGTGAGCGTGGGTTTAATCCAATGCTCAAATCACATTCATAAGCATTCATGAACGTTGCAACAAACATTTGCTTATGTCTAATACACTTTAGACAATCCACACACCAATTCACGACAATCTTCATTCATACCTACTTCCAATAGATGAACGACTGTGGTTCGTTCGAATAATTTGATTGTTCTGAACCAATTTAATTATTCAGGAAGTCAAAACATGCAAAGTGAAAACACAAGAATAATACTAATCCCATATGGCCCCAAACTCTGGGTATAAATAAAACATTTTATTTAATCACCATATTGATTACTCATTATTTGTTGTTTCGGGTAATCAACTTCTTACTTGAATTATTACTACACTTGTCCCATGCTCTCAGCATGCACACAATGTTTACCTATGGTCCTTACTTTGTGAATAGATCAAATGAACACATTTCCAATCATACCCATTTCACAACTTCCAATCCTTATCATAAGTATAAGAATATCAAATTCTTGTTACTTATGCTAGATTCTAACATTTTATCCAATGATTCTTTCGTAAAGCCATAGCTCAAAATCATCAATACTTGGCCAATCTCTATTAGAACCAATTCTATAGATATGATGTCTCTCACTCAAAGTACATTCCTTTGAACATCCTTCTTGCATAAAAGTTTCTAATCTAGACATAGATTGTCAATATCCAAGTCCCAATATGGAAACATTTCCATATGTGCCATACGACAACTCATTCTTACTAATATCTTATCTATTCATAATAATGTCGATATGATCCATACAATATCATACTTCCAACTACTCACAAGCGACCAATCCTCAGCGAGCTTTGGATCGTCCTTTGATAGTTGTTTAATTATCTTTGTCAAAACCGATTCTTGTCCTTTTTCCCTCTTAATGCGCTAGACATTTGGAAAATTTTAGAATGGTCAAATATTATAGCATTTACAATCGATCATTTACCCGAAGCGTATGGGACACGATGCATAATGTCTTACATAATGATATGATACTTTATCAATCTTCTGCCATAAAATATTATGTGTCACGTTCTTACAATTTGAATTATGAAGAGGGATACCGTAATTATAATCGAAATTTAAGAACACACTATGTATCGTTTGACTAAATTAATTAAAATTTCTCAATCTAAGCTTTAGATTTTAAAACGAAGTACAATATTCTCTCCCTTAATTATAGCAAAACAACTTTTCAACCCTTACGACTTTGGAAAGTATAACTTTTATTTTCTATAATTAATATTGCTAACTTGCAATACTTGCCTTAATAATCATACAAGCACAAGATTTATGCTCCCACTATCATGATGATTATTATCATATAAGCATAACACTTATGCTCCCACTAGCTTTGACATGTTTTAGAAAACAACTGAACTTCCAGAAAACAATACTTATTGAATTTCTGAAGTTCATATTTCTAATACCTAATGCTTTGATAATCCTTTATCTAAGCTTCTTAAAATTATACACCTTTGCCTTATATAGCTCATATGTGTGTCTAAACAATTCAGACTAATTGCCAAATCTCACAATTTGAATTATGGAAAGGGATACCGTTACCATAATTGAATTCGAGAATACAATTTTCACAATCACTATCTTCTTAAAATCTCTCTAAGTGAAATCATTTCCTCACAGTCGTTTTCATGAAGGAGGGAATCTTATGGCACTTAGATTTTATGGTGTATGTGTTCCTATCCATGTGAATTTGTCAAAACCAAAGTTTGCAACAAATCCAAACTCATATGGACCAAAGTTTCTCAATCTTGATTTCTTGCCTTATAGTAACACGAGTGCCCACTATGTCTTCCAAGTAGTTAAGCAGCTCACCCTTTCCTATCAATATACTTTTCATTGATCAAGGTGCTTGCCTTTTATGCGATCAAATGAGAACTCATAGAACTCACATGCATAATTAACTCATTTGGAATGGCACATAAACAAAATAATGTCAACACGATAGGTTGTAAACCTCAAGTCGTGTGCTAGTGATGATCGATATGGTTTATTCTTGAAACCTTTCAAGACCATTGAGATTCCTACTGACTCCTTGACATATAAGATTCTCTTGTCAATAAACATTTCTTGACAAACAAATATTCAAGAGTTAGTGTAGCTTTTATCAAGACAAAACACTTCACAAAATTGGTCCTAGTTGGTCTTTGTCTTATCCAAGACATCACAACTTTCCAATTTCAAATGTGCAAGAATTAGAAAACCTTTTCCAAATTCCACATTTGAAGAATGTTATAAACCTTCTTGAGACTTGTCACTCAATTCACAATCTTAACTTTGAGACTTGATATTGGAACGAAGTATGATTGACTTCTTGATTTAACCATTTCTTCAATTCTTGATTCCTCTTCTCAGACGTATAATTACACTAAGACTCATTTAGAGGATCAATTGAGATATGGTTCTTAATCATTAAGACCTATCATAAAACATAATAAAAAGTACTCTCCCTTCTTCTTAGAATAGAGAAACTTTTATCTTTCTGCCTACTTGATTCTTCTAATTCGTTCTGCTATTGATTTAAACTCTTTCGATTAACTCGGAATTACACTTAATCTTATAAGTATAATCATATTTACTAAACCTTTAGTAAATCATGACGAATATCTTTTTCGCTCTTGTGATGGACTTGATCAACACACAACCTTGTGTACTCGATCTCCTAGTCCTTCACTTGACACTTTGTCAACGAATTAGTCTAATTTCCAAATATGAAATTTCTTATTCATCATGCAACCAAGTTGTATGATTCCAAGTTTCTGTCCAATTGAAACTTGGGTGATGAGAAACTTTCCCTATTTGGTAAATTCTTGACCTTTCAACAAATAACATAATTAAGAATCAAATCCATTATTGCTAATAATAGAAACTTACAAACATCAATATTTCATACATGCCATTGCAATGATAAATAAATAATATAAAATCAAAATTTATTTTACTGCGGAAAAATTTGTCCTTAAAATGAAATTCAATTGAAAAACTATGTTAATACACATTTCTTAGCAATCTATTCTAACTCCAAGTAGTAGCTCTAAAAATCTAATCTTTTAGTAATGCGATCGAAATCCATTTCTTCACGATTAGATTCAGCTCACTTCTTCCCTTAAGCTTCCTTTCTTTTCTTCGATCCTACAAAACATCAAATGTAATCTTATCACATCATGTATTAAGAATCTAGAATAGGAACTTAAAAGAGTTAGCTAATGGATTTTACCTAAAGTAGAGCCATACGTTTTGACTCTCCCATCTCTTAGATTTCTTAGGTAAATAGGACAACTTTGTTTCCAATTCCCCTTCTCTTGGAAATAAAAGCAAATTGATTCCTTTGGAATGGCACATGGAACTATCTCAGAATCTACCTTTTCTCGATCTCCAATGTCACCATTTTCAATATCCATTGAAGTTTGGAAGTTTGATTTACCAGACAAATTTGCTCGAACAGCTCGCCAAATCATTGCTGATTCAACAACTATAAGCAAATAGGTCAAATCAATGAGGGTCACGTCTTGATCCATCATATAGTACTATCTAACGAACTCACTATATGATTCAGGAAGTGACTGAAGAACCCAGTCAATAGCCAGCTCCTTACATATAACGGATCCCAACATTCTTAACCTGTCAATGTGTGACTTCATCTCTAGGACGTGTGCACACACGGACTTTCTTTCTTCATGTTTACTTGCCAAAAGGGCTTGAGTGAGCTTGAGCTTTTCAAGCCTTCGAACTTATGGGTTAGGGAGAATAATTGCAGGAGGTGGAGGAAGTGAAGCATGATCTCTTGTTCCCCGATCGAATAGTGGAATATCATCTTCGTGTGGAAAGCTTGTTCCACGGGATTTGGGAAGACCATAGTTGTCACACTTTGACAAATACAAAACGGGAGAAAATTCAAGTTAAGTTGATTAGGATCCTCGATGTGACACCCAAATGAAACATCGAGGCTAGGATCCAACACAATACTCCACAACCTAGAAGAGGGATGCCGTAATCTAGTTGCAAAATATTTGAAGGTAGGTAAATGACGATTTACCAATTTCCACCATTAAAACGAAAAAGAAATTTAAGTTTTAAATCTATTGAAAATTCCTAGATCTTTTGAGATTCATTGAAGTTTTCAATGACATGTTTAAATCTCGATATGCCCCTCGATTTGTGATTGGGATGCCGAGGATCACAAAACAGGGTGTGAATAACCATGCAAACTTACATGGTGCCCCCAAATGTTACAGTCACCTATTCTATGTGCCGGTTAACCACACACGCTCCACCGAACTATGACAAACAATGAGTCCCCCTTTGCTACCTTTGCTTAGAACCATTTAGTGTGCCAGTTAACCACACACGCTCCTCTAACGTCTTCGCAAGGGCACTAAGTGTAATTTCATGGAATTGCATCAATTCTCTTTTGCCTAAAGTAAATAAGATTTGGAATTTTGTAAAAGCATTTAGTTACTTTTGTACTTCATTATACTTATAATGGAAGGTTTCTGTCCTATCTTACCCGTTCGGCTAACTACCCTCCACTAGTCAAGAGTGCAGTAGGTAAGAGTGGATACCCATTCAATCGCCATTTTATAGGCAATTTCCTTAAACACCCCTTGTAGACCAGCTTCGTGAATGAGGTCTACTAATGGTAAGACTGACTGTTTACTCATACATATATAATACTAGACTTTTAATGTTATATATAGTATAGGGTGTATTTTACACTTTTAAAATACTAGGTGGTCTAATTTAATAAATTATACTTTTAATTTAATTAAATGTAAAACAAAAATTTATGGATTTATTAAATATCTTTTAATTATACACCTTAATTAATTAATAAAACCATAAGGGTGTGATTTGAACTTTTCAAAACAATACTAGGGTTTTAGAATTTAACATTTCTAAATTAAACTTTTAATCAACTTCTAAATTCAAAAATTTGAGGGCAAGTTTTGAAACATTTCAAAACATTAAGGTTTAACTTATTTAAATTTCAAAAACAAAACTTTTAAGTTCAAATTTAAACTATAAAACCTAAAGGGATTAATTTGAAACTTTTCCAAACTTTATCAAGAATATTGTAGATCACAAAATTCAAATAAGGCAATTAATAATGAATTGGTGGTTATCTAATTTGACCTAGTCCAAATTTTTGCAAGATAATTCACCAAATAATTCAAATAATTAAATCTAATCATATAAGGAAATAATTATCTAACTAATATGAATTTATCTTTAATTTTGGCAAAGATAATCACCCAATATCATAAAAATCTGATTTATATCAATAAAACACGTTTAGGTAACTATCCCACAGCCAAAAGAGCACAAAATCCCGATATTCCCTCTTTCTGACCAGCTGACTCGTCGAGTCAGGCATGGACTCGGCGAGTTCACCATGGACTCGGCGAGTTCATCTATGGACTCAGGGAGTTCAGTTCCCATAAACCCTAAAGTTCGATCTTTAAGCAAGGATAATTCACAATAGCATCAAATACATCAAACAAACAGCTATGGCTCTGATACCACTGATGGGTTATGAGCAAAACATCATTCCTATGGTGTACATGCAAACCCTAATAGCTTTTGGATCTAGTTAGTCTAATGAACATGCAATTGAATATCCAAAGCTATAAACCCTAGATCTAGCATACAAATAATCATATTAACATAAGATTGGGGTTTAGATCTTACCTTGATTGTTATGTAGCAATAACAATGACAAATCCTCCTTTGTAATGGCTTTAGAAAGCTTAGAGTCACAAGTGTCACTCCTCTAATGGCTCACAAACACCAAGAGCAAGAGGATGAAGAATGATAAGAGAGGAGGCACCCAAAACGTGTAGAAACCCTAAGGAATTAGTTGGCCACGTTTTTGGTGCCCTAGGGGTCCTTAAATAGTGAGGCTATTAGGGTTATCTAACAAGGAAACCCTAATTTGACTGCTTAGGCCCTAAGCAACTACCCATGGACTCCCTCCTTAGAGGCCTTGGACGATTTCTAATGGGTTTCCCCATAGAATTCGTCCACTCCATCCTCTATGGAGTCCATTAGCCCAATATTTAACGATCACACAATTGACAGTTCTAGTCCCCTTTATTTAATTAATGTCTTTTAGCCACAAAATTAATTCTTATTATTTCTTGACTAATATTAATTAAACAATATGATTTCTCCTTTAATATATTATTCTGATAATATATTAATAAATCATATTTAATCGTCTCTCTCTCTCTCTCTCTCCATAATTCATCCTATCAAGTTGCTTTGGTGAAGGCAACCCAAAAGGACCATGCACCATCGGGTCAAGTACATACCAAAATAGTTATGGGCTTAGACACTAATCCAACAATTCCAAGATGTTGGTGTTTTGTGTGAACCATTTGAGGTGTCACACTTGAGGCACTAGGCTCTTAAGCTCCATGGAATCAAGCTACATGAAAAGGTATGTCTTATAACATGTTTATATTACCCAAGTATCAATGATTGTATGCTAGTTAGGGTAATACATTGGAAAGTTCAAGTTTTCATGTATAATAGATAAAACATAGATGCAAGCTATTTAGGGTTGCATGTACACCATAGGAGTGTTAGAATGCGCAAAACCCTTCAAATAGGTCATGTGATTGCATACTTTTTGAGGCAGTTGAATCCTCACAAGGGGAACTACCCTATGCATGATTTGGAGAAGGGCTATGGTCTTTCCCCTCAAGATTTTGAGGCATTACTTGTATAGGGTCAGGTGCACTATTTATACCGATCACAAGAGCCTTAGATACCTGATGGATCAGCCCAATTTGAATACGAGACAACGGAGATGGTTTGATGTGGTGAAGGATTATCATTGCGAGACCTTGTATCACCCTCGGAAGGCCAATGTTGTGGCCAACTCCTTGAATTACAAGGCCGCGAGTGCACCCATCAGAGATCTATGTTTGAGGATGGTTATTGATTCTCCACAGTTGGATACGATCAAGAAGGCTCAAGTGGAAGGGTTGAAAAAGGAAAACTGGAAGGTGGAAAGGATCAGGGGTTAGATTCCGTTATTTTTCAGGGATAACTGTGGATAATTGAATCGGTGTGGTAGGGTTTGGGTCTCGATTATTGGTGGGGTTATGCAGATATTACTGGAGGAGGATCATAAATCGAAGTTTTCAATCCATCCGAGGGCCACGAAGATGTATAGAGATCTGAGATTGAGTTATTGGTGGCCCGGTATAAAGAGGGAGATAGCTTGGTTTGTGGAGCGGTGTTTGACTTGCCGGAAGATCAAGGCCAAGAATCAGAGACCGCACGACAAAATGTTGTTGTAACCCATTCCCACGTGGAAGTAGGAGGAGATCACTATGGATTTTATTACAAAGTTGCATAGGACAACACGAGAGGTTGATTCTATATGGGTGATTGTTGATAGATTGACCAAGAGTGCACATTTCATACACATTGCTGAGAGCATCTCCGTCGGGAAATTGGTTGACATCTACATTAGGGAAGTGGTGGTTCCGCACGGGGTGCCAGTTTTGGTGGTTTCTGATCGAGATGTTTACTCCACCTCCAAATTTTGGAGGAAATTTGATGAGGAGTTGGGTACTCAGCTGCATTTTAGCACATCATACCACCCATAGACCGATGGATAGAGTGAGCGAACTCTTCAGACACTCGAGGATATGCTCAAGGCATGTGTGTTGGATTTTTTAGGAGTTGGGATACATATCTTATATTGGCTGAGTTCTGCTAAAATAATAGCTATCATGCTAGTCGTGATCGACTACCTTTCGAGATGTTGTACGGGAGGAAGTGTCGAGTTATGGGTAGTACTAAGTTAGTAGTCACGACTACTGAGTTGATACAACAAGTGCATGATCGGCCGCAGATCGTGCAAAGTTTCCAAAAGAGTTATGATGATCGAAGGCGTTTAGACCTTGAGTTTCAAGTCAAAGATTTTGTGCTACTGAAGGTGTCACCTTGGAAAGGTGTCATATGGTTCAGGAAGCGGGGAAAATTGGGCCCTAGGTATATAGGTCCCTTCAGGATTATTGCTTAGATGGCCAAGGTGGCGCATCGATTGGATCTGCATGATAAGCTTAGCCAGATTCACAACACTTTTCATGTGTCTCAACTACGAAAAAGTTTGACGGATGAGTCTGTAATGGTTCATTTGGATGATATTCAGGTTGATGAACGTTTGAATTATATAGAGAGACCAATCGCGATTCTTGACAGGAGATCAAGACCTTGTGCAACAAGGTGGTGGATCTAGTGAAGGTGCAATGACAACACCACAAGGGTTCTGAATGGACTTGGGAACCTGAGGTCGAGACGAGGGAGCACTACCCCGATTTGCTTATAGCGGAGGACTTCGAGGACAAATTCCTATTCAAGTGGGGGAGAGTTGTAACATTCGGATCCTTGAGGTATTATTTCTTACTAAATTAATATTACTTTTCTTATATTAGGAGGCCACAACATGGTGGAAGGACTGCCACGACGTGGCAATATATGAGTTGGACGCAGATCTTATTTAAGTTGCCACGACATGACATTCTTTGGGCTATGGCGTAGCAACTGTCTAGTGGCTAAAAACCCATTTTTCCGGGTATTTAAAGGAAAGAGGGAAGCTAGGGTTGCTCATCCTCAGCCTCCAATCACAGAAACCCTAACCTTAATCTCTCTTAAAGATTTGAGCTCATTTGCAAGCCTTTTGGTGGTTTTGAAGGAAGTAGAAGAAGGTTTTGTGCAAGAGGCAAGCAAGCAACACTTCCCAATCTTTGAAAGCATCTTGTTGGACTATTTGTAAGGCTTCTTGACCTAATCTTTTAATTCATTCATAGTAGATATAAGGCTATCTTACATGATAGAACCCTTTGGTTTGAGTGAAGAAAATGAATAAAGTTTGCAACTTTATGACTACTAGGATTCACAAGACCATTATATATCATAGATCAAGGAAATGGTTGTAGTTTGGGAAATCTTGCATGAGTTCAGGTCCCATTTCTACTTTTTAACCTAGAATTGATGGAGGACATGCATGGGGCATGCATGTCCATAAAGTTTACATATTTTGGGGACCTTTATGACACCTTGAAGCTTTTTGGGAAGATTGAGCTAAAGGTTTAACATATTAAGAACTGGGTCATAAAATTTTTCTTCAGCCGGTTCCCATAACGTGGCGATGAAGAATTCCATGACTAATTTAGACTAACTCTGCCACGACATGGTGGCCTTGATGCCATGATGTGGAAATAGGGTGGTGTGTATTTGAGTGTACCCAAGACCGAGTTTCTGATCGGGTTTGGACCCATCAAGCACGAGGTGGTCGAAGGATGGCCACGACGTTGAAGTCGAATAATGTTGATTTTAACTTTGACCTTTGACTTGTTGACCTAGGTTGACTTTTAGTCAAATTACTAGTTTTAGAGTATGGACTAAGGTTGGACCTTGTTTTATTCGATAGGTGTGTTGGAGCACGAATAACGTGACTTTGAGCAGTGATTTAACTGAATTCATGAGACATGTGAGTCATCTCACTATATTGTGTAGGATGATAATTGTCTTTGTGACTTTTTCTTGTATATGTTGCGTTGGGCCCATTTATTATATGTTGGGTTGGGCCCATTTGTTATATGTTGGGCCGGAATCATTTGATATTTGTTGGGTTGGGCCCATTTGTTATATGGTGGGTCAGGCCCATTTATTATATGCTGGGCTGGGCCCATTTGGTATATGTTGAGTTGGGCCTATTTATTATATGTTAGGATGGACCCATTTATATGCTGTACTGAACCCATTTGTATGGTATGTGGTGTTTTGGGGAACTCAATAAGCTTTGTTTTTACGGTTTTGTGGTTTAACATTTTTATGTACTTCCAGTTCCAAAGGGAAGGGTCCGACTAGACTACACAACATCTCCTTTATGATTTCCGCACCAATTTTTATTATTTGACTCAAATGGATGTGATACATTTTTACTATGGTTGGTTTTGAAACATATGATGTATTGATTTGATGGTTATGAAAACAAGAAAAAAATATAAGTATTTTTGGGACTTTACAGTTAGTCGATGTAAATTCATTGTCGAGTATTGTTAATTGAAATAGTAATCTGAGAGGCCATATTACCATACTGGGTAGCATTAGTTAGATATGACGTAAACATTTATGGTAAAAACAATTTATTTGGTGAGCCTGCGTGGTAGAACCTATTATGAGTATATACTTAGTTATTGGAAAGACACCGTAAGATTGTAACTGACTTGTTGCTGAATTAATTGATATAATTGTTTTTTTTGTAATTACAGGTAGCGGTGTTAAGGTTACTCACTAAGCTCTCATAACTTACTTTTATATGTTGTGTGCTATCTAGGATCATGTAAACCCACTAATAATACAAAGCTTGTAACGGAAGATAACGTGACTATAGAAGAATGGGAACATCCGACTCAGATCATCGTGTTATTTTATTATATACGATCATTTTGTTAACTTTTTGTTTTTAACCAATTAGTATAAATGTACAAAAGTTTGTATTATAAAATAAAAATGAAAATTTTGGATGTATTTTGTATTAATTTGTTGGGTGTTACATGATGCAAGATAAATATTTATTTTCAACCATATTAGTTTAGTTTTCTTGGAAACGCATTCAACTTCTTTATTAATATGATTTTGATATAAACTCTTTAATTTCCAACATAACATATTTAATTTGTTAAGTTGAATATAATGCTAAATTACAAATAAACTAAAAATTGTTCAAAGACTTTTTCTAATCTTAATTAATACTAAAAATAATATCAAGTTAAACGTTACAATTAACTAAAAAGATACTAAATAAAGATTAGGTTAATAATTGCTTGTATTTGAAAAAAAAACATTATGATTGAAATTAAAAATGATCAAAATAATAGTTTTCAACTCATTTAACTATATAAATCACCTAATCTAATAAATCAGTATATTTATGCCACGTGACAATTGTTGAGTACCCTCCCATCAAATTTTCCCGCTTTAAATATCAATGTGAATTTCCAGCTTTGCCCTTGCAATAGAGGATATAATTTGTTCCTTCTTTTTAGCATATTGAATGTAACAGCCCGGATTCCCCAGGTATTATTCATTCTTATATTTTTGGTGATTTGTGAGGAGACCCGGATTCCCCATTGACAAGAGTTGACCAATGTTGACTTGATAGGGTTAGTCAACCTTAATTGTGAAAGTGTTAATTAGAGATATATTGTGTTATAGGAGGATTATAGCTCGGGGGATCGAGCGCGAGTGATTTACGAGATTTGCGAGTTATCGAGATACGCGAGGTGAGTCTTCTCACTATACTTTGCCTTGAGTAGGTAATCGGAGTTATGTGACAGAGTATTTGTATGCTATATGTATGTTATGTGTTGTACTGCATTATTTCTATGTGATTTATGTTGTGCATGTTTATAGAGTTGGAACCGGAAGGTTCACAGAGATAGAACCAGAGGGTTCACAGAGTAGGGTCCACGGACCCACAGAGTTATAGCCTCGAGTGGATAATATGTGTTATGTGTGGTATTTTGAAGAAACTCACTAAGCTTTGTGCTTACAGTGTTTGGTGTTATTTGTTTCAGGTACTAGTGATGACCGTGGGAAGGCGCCGGCTTGATCAGTACACACACGGGATTTTTATGTTATGAGATCTTGGGATTTTTATAGGACATGGATTGAGTTTCAAACATTGATGTTTTTATGAATATTAAATGAATTATGTTTTTATAAAATGCGAAAAATTGTTTTGAAATTTACGGTGTTACAAGTTGGTATCAGAGCCTTGTTTTGAGGGATTCGAGTACAACTTCGGGCGTATTTGGACTCAAACTAAGGATTTGAGAAGTATTTTCAAAAAAAATTAAAAGATTTTTGGAAAACGCAGAGCAGAGTTGTGTGTACGATCAGTCCACGCCCGAACGGTGATTTCCCAAAATACCCTCATGTTATGTGATATTGATATTGATATGATGTATTCTCATGCTAGAGTAGGCTAGGTACTCATATTAGGACTAGAGTGGCCTGATTTATGATGCCTTAACCTAGGGAGAGGTGAGCTGCTATGAGATGCTTGAGAGTGAGTAGATCGTAGTGAGGGGCTTATGAGAGATTAGTTAGAGAGTGGATTATGCATAATCGAGTACTTGGAACTTGGGATCCGAAGAGGAGGATTTCGGGTGTATTCTGATACGGTGCGTACAGTAGTATTGGTCCCGTACTACTGAAAGTACCGGGGCGGTGTACAGCCCAAGTAAGAATCTTTGGAATGCCAAGGATCAAGGAGGAATGATTTGTCGAGTGTGAGTATGCTTGAATGGATTCTAATTTATCGTATGTTGTATTTCAGAGGTAGATCATGGTGAGGACACGTCTTATGCCTGAGAGCAGTGGGGCCAGTGATGAGGAGATCCGCCAGATCATCCATGAGGAGGTGGCTGCGGCCATCAGGGCAGAGATACCAGAGATGTTCGGGTCTATTAAGACGATGTTGATTGAGACTTTCGACGAGCGTTATGCTGCTCTTTCTGAGGCTGCTGTTGCAGCGGACACCGCAGCTAATGCTGCCGCGAGGCTGCAGGGTGGTGATGCGTTGCTGTTCCGAGAGTTCAGCAACACAAAACCGCCGGAGTTTGATGGGACCCAGGACCCGGTGGCGGCTATGAGATGGATTTATGACATAGAGGGGTGTTTCTTCACTTGCTCATCACCTGATCATTTGAGAGTTCGGTTCACGCTAAACCAGCTTCGCTTGGGAGCGAAGGACTGGTGGAAGTTTGTGACAACGCACTTTACGCCTGCTGAGCTTGCGGCAGTGACCTGGGAGAGGTTCACTGCCATGTTCCGAGATGAGTACGTTCCCCAGGTGGAGAGGGAGCGTTTGGCCCAGGAGTTTCTGACCCTCAAGCAGGGTACTGAGTCTGCTACGGTGATTACTAGGATGTTCCACGAGAGGGCGATGTTCTGCCCTGAGCACGTGTCCACTGAGCAGGCACGTATGAGCCGATATTTGAGTATTTTGAGGCGAGACATTCGGGAGTTCGTGGCGAACTCCTCGTATCGGACATTTACTGAGCTTCAGGCAAATGCCCAGAAGAGCGAGATTGAGCTAGAGACTCAGGCCAAGGAGGAGGCGGAGTCTCAGGGGAGGGATCGGCGACCGACACAGTCCCAGACAGCAGCCAAGCAGGCCAAGCCCGCTGATCCCAAATCAGAGAGCCAGAAGGGCCGCACTTGTGGAAAGTGTGGCAAGGGTCATGATGGAGTATGTAGAGCTTGATCTTGCTACAAGTGTGGAAAGGAGGGGCATATGGCCAAGGACTGCCCCAAGGGGTTTGCAGTGTGTTTTCACTGCAACCAGACCGGACACCGGAAGGCGGAGTGTCCGCAATTGCGGGGATCAGCTCAGGGAGCACCTCAGGGATCTGCCCCTGCCGCCCTCAAAGCTATCGAGAGTCGGCCAGTGAAGGCCGAGGCGCCGAGGGCACGAGGGAGAGCCTTTTAGTTGACCGCGGAGGAGGTCCGTGCAGCGCCCGATGTCGTGGCTGGTATGTATTCTTTCGTGTATTTATTTTGATGTTGAGATATTATGCTTATATTATGTTATGCATAGGTACTTTTCTTGTGAATTCTGTACCTGCCTTGGTGTTATTTGACTCGGGTGCGAGTCGGTCTTTTGTATCTTTGGCTTTTAGTCAGCATATCAGTGTTAGTCGTGATGCGTTGAGTCGGCCTCTGAGAGTTTCCGTAGCTGACGAGAGGGTGATATATGCCACGGAGGCTCTCTGGGGGTGGGTGTTCGAGATTTTCGGTGTTGAGTTCCCGATTGATTTGGTTCCTATTGCGATGGGTGATGTGTGTGTCATTGTGGGCATGGACTGGTTGAGCAGATTCGGTGCGGTTATCGACTGTGAGCGACAACTGGTGACCATATGAGACCCTAGTGGGGGAGTTCTTACGGTGTACGGCGAGGGTACACGTTCTGGGTCAGCGTTTTGTTCGGCCGCTAGGGTGAGGCAGTGTCTTCAGCAGGGCTGTAAGGGTTTTGTGGCGTATGTGATGGATACGCGAATGGATTCCGAGAGGCCGAGGTCAGTTGAGGAGGTTCTGATAGTGCGTGAGTTCCCAGATGTATTTCCAGAGGAGTTGCCGGGTGTGCCTCCTGTGAGGCAAGTGGAGTTCAGTATCGATTTGGTTCCGGGGGCCACGCCTATCGCTAAGGTGCCTTATCGCCTTATACCTCCAGAGATGCAAGAGTTATCCTCGCAGCTTCAGGAGTTGCTGGGAAGGGGGTTTATTCGGCCGAGCAGCTCGCCGTGGGGAGCGCCTATCCTGTTTGTCAAGAAGAAGGATGGTTCACACCGGATGTGCATTGATTATCGGGAGTTGAACAAGCTGACGGTCAAAAACCGTTACCCGTTGCCAAGGATCGATGATTTGTTCGATCAGTTACAGGGAGCATCTTGGTTCTCCAAGATCGATTTGAGGTCTAGATATCATCAGGTGAGGGTGCGAGATGAGGACATCCAGAAGACAACATTTAGGACGCGTTATGGGCATTATGAGTTTGTGGTGATGCCTTTCGGGTCACCAATGCCCCGATAGTGTTCATGGATCTCATGAACCAAGTGTGCAGGCCGACGCTGGATCGGTAGGTGATTGTATTCATCGACGACATTTTGGTATATTCAAGATCTAAAGAGCAGCATGAGGAGCATTTGAGGGAGATCCTCAGAGTTCTGAGATCGGAGAGGCTTTATGCCAAATTATCCAAGTGTGATTTCTGGTTGCGAGAGGTCCAGTTCCTGGGTCATCTCGTTAACCAGAAAGGGATATTGGTCGACCCGGCCAAAGTTGAGGCGGTGATGAGTTGGGAGGTGCCGAGGTCACCCTCCGAGTTTAGGAGTTTCCTAGGGTTGGCAGGTTATTATCGGAGATTTATCAAGGATTTCTCTAAGATCGCAGTGCCACTCACCAGGTTGACCCGGAAGGGTGTCGCTTTTTCATGGGCCCCCGAGCAGCAGGCCTCCTTTGAGACGCTTCGCCAAAGGTTATGCGAAGCCCCGGTGTTAGCCCTCCCAGAGGGGATGAAGGACTTTGTGGTATACTGTGATGCATCGATCTTGGGGTTGGGAGCGGTGCTGATGCAGAGAGGGCACGTGATAGCATACGCATCGAGGCAGCTGAAACCTCATGAGATGAGGTATCCCACCCATGATCTAGAGTTGGGGGCAGTGGTGTTCGCCCTCAAGATTTGGCGTCACTATCTGTATGGGGTTCGGTGTACGATATACACGGACCATAAGAGCCTGAAGTATTTGATGGATCAGCCCAACCTAAATATGCGGCAGAGGAGGTGGTTGGATGTGGTCAAGGATTATGATTGTGAGATTCTATACCATCCGGGCAAGGCTAATGTGGTAGCCGACGCCCTGAGTCGCAGGGCGGAGAATGCCCCATTGCAAGGTGTATGTTTGCAATTGTGATGGCTCCGGTGTTGGACACCATTCGTGGAGCACAGGCTGAGGCCGTGAGATCGGAGAACCAGAAGAGAGAGCGAGTTGTTGGGTTGGTATCGAAGTTCGTTACCGATGGTCGGGGGCTTATGGCTTTTCAGGGGCGTATATGGGTACCGTTTGTGGGAGGGGCGCATACCATTTTGATGGAAGAGGCTCATCGGTCGAAATTCTTGATCTATCTTGGGGCCACTAAGATGTATTTGGACCTGAGGAGGGAGTATTGGTGGCCCTGTATGAAGAGGGATGTTGCATGGTTTGTTGAGAGGTTCTTAACCTGTCGTAGGGTTAAGGCCGAGCACCAGAGACCGCATGGTAAGTTGCAGCCGTTGGAGGTCCCCGAATGGAAGTAGGAACAGATCACCATGGATTTTATCACCAAATTGCCAAGGACTGCTAGGGGAGTTGATGCAATTTGGGTGATTGTGGACAGGTTGACGAAGAGCGCCCACTTCCTTGCTATTAGTGAGAGCTCTTCCACAGAGAAGTTAGCAGAGATGTACGTGAGGGAAGTGGTATCTCGGCATGGTGTGCCGATCTTGATTGTCTCAGACCGGGATGTACGTTTCACTTCCAAATTCTGGAAGAAGTTTCATGAGGAGTTGGGTACTAGGCTGCATTTTAGTACCGCATATCACCCCCAGACAGACGGACAGAGTGAGCGGACGATTCAGACGCTCGAAGACATGCTCCGGGCATGTCTGTTGGATTTCGGGGGAGTTGGGATACGTACTTGCCCTTGGCAGAGTTTTCGTACAACAACAGCCATCATTCGAGCATTGGTATGCCGCCCTTTGAGCTATTGTATGGGAGGAGGTGTCGGACCCCCATTTGCTGGGGAGAGGTCGGACAGCGTGTGATGGGCAGTACAGAGATCGTGCTTTAGACGACAGAGCAGATCCAGCAGGTCAGACAGAGGTTGTTGACCGCTCAGAGTCGTCAGAAGAGTTATTCGGACAGACGCCGGTCCGAGCTTGAGTTTCAGGTCGGCGACTTTGTGCTCCTGAAGGTCTCTCCTTGGAAAGTAGTGATTCGATTCAGGAAGAGGGGCAAGTTGCGGCCCCGATATATTGGTCCATTCCGGGTGGTCGCAAGGGTAGGCAGGGTAGCCTATCGTTTGGAATTGCCAGTAGAGTTGGGGCAAATTCACGACACTTTCCACGTGTCGCAATTGCGAAAGTGTATAGGAGATGAGTCGGCAGTGGTTCCACATTAGAGGATATTCAGGTGGATGTGAGCCTGAATTATGCTGAGAGACCAGTGGCAATCAGAGATCGGAAAATCAAGGTTCTGAGGAACAAGGAGGTACCCTTGGTTTTGGTTCAGTGGCAGCATCGGAATGGGTCCGAGATGACTTGGGAGCCGGAACGTGAGATGCGTGAGCAGCATCCGAAGTTATTTGCAGAGCGAGACTTCGAGGGCGAAGTCTAGTTCTAGTGGGGGAGAATTGTAACAGCCCGGATTCCCCAGGTATCATTCATTCTTATAAGTTTGGTGATTTGTGAGGAGACTCGGTGAGTTGGAGCCCAAACTCGCCGAGTATGATCGCGGCTATGGACACGAGTTCGCGTCTGGACTCGGCGAGTCCAAAAGTGGACTCGGCGAGTCCATGCTGTTTAATGAAACCCTAATTCCCCGGGTTTGGAGCCTATTTAAGGGCACTTATAGCCTCCCATTGCGGCTACCAATCCCTTGATAGAACCCTAAGAGAGCTAAAATCATTTTGGGAGAGAGGAAGTCACTTTTGGGCCTTTGTATTCCTTGTTTAGCAAGAAGAAGGTGGCAAGAGCAAGGAGGAGGTGAGATTCCAGCAGATCTAGAGTCCAGAGGCTTCATTTTGAGGTAATAGTTCGAACCTCCTTCAGTTTTAGGGTTGATCTTTAGAGTTAGGGTTTTCTAACCCCTTTGGAGAGTGATTATGTGAAGCAAATGGTCCCTATTCGAGTTTGTGCCTTGGATCTGGACTCAAAGAGGTCCAGAGACCCTAACCCTTGGAGCTTTTTGGGTTATTATGGAGTTATTGGACCTAGGTTGTCATTTTTGGGACCAAATCTCCTTTTGATGCCTTGTGGGGGTTATACAAGCATCAAGTTTCGAACTTTACGTGACATTCATGCTTGGGAAGGCCAGATCTATGGGTTAGGGAAGCAGATCTGACCTCTGAAGGTCAATAGAGTTTGTGCATGGCATGAACTCACCGAGTTGTTCTTGAGACTTGGCGAGTAGGGTTGGGGTTTCACGTAAATTGTTCAGCGAGTAGACTCGCCAGGTTGGGGGACGACCCAGTGAGTCAGGGAGAGTCAATAGGGGGCTGAGTCAAGTCGGAACTTGCCGAGTTGTTCTTGAGACTCGACGAGTTGAGTCGTGGTGGCCCCGCGATTCATGCCAGGTGGAACTTGTCGAGTTAGGGAAGTACTCGACGTGTTAAGAAAGGATCCGAGGGAGTCAGTGAACACGTATAGACTCGCCGAGTCGCTCTAGTGCACTCGCCGAGTCCTTTCAAAGTAGACCGTTGACAAGAGTTGACCAGTGTTGACTTGATAGGGTTAGTCAACCTTAATTGTGAAAGTGTTAATTAGAGATATATTGTGTTATAGGAGGATTATAGCTCGGGGGATCGAGCGCGAGTGATTTACGGGATTTGCGAGTTATCGAGATACGCGAGGTGAGTCTTCTCACTATACTTTGCCTTGAGTAGGTAATCGGAGTTATGTGACAGAGTATTTGTATGCTATATGTATGTTATGTGTTGTACTGCAGTATTTCTATGTGATTTATGATGTACATGTTTATAGAGTTGGAACCGGAAGGTTCACAGAGATAGAACCAGAAGGTTCTCAGAGTAGGGTCCACGGACCCACAGAGTTATAGCCTCGAGTGGCTAATATGTGTTATGTGTGGTATTTTGGGGAACTCACTAAGCTTTGTGCTTACAGTGTTTGGTGTTATTTGTTTCAGGTACTAGTGATGACCGTGGGAAGGCGCCGGCTTGATCAGTACACACGCGGGATTTTTATGTTATGAGATCTTGGGATTTTTATAGGACATGGATTGAGTTTCAAACATTGATGTTTTTATGAATATTAAATGAATTATGTTTTTATAAAATGCGAAAAATTGTTTTGGAATTTACGGTGTTACATTGAAATAAGGTAATTCCATAATCTACTTTCCTGATTTTGTGGAGAAATTTGAATTCTTCTTTTGATTAATTTTAGTTTGATAAGAAAGACACATGAAATCAGCAATAATTTATCACATCAACAAAAAATCAGGAACTCCAAATTTGATTCGGTTATGTAGACCGTCTTCCTGACTTCATATATTTTAGGTGTTTTAAACCATCTTGGAATGAAGAGAAGATAGAGAGAGCGAGTGAAGTCTCTACGCGAGTATCGATGGTAAAACAAAGGGGGAGATAGGTATCGAGCGGCAGAAGGAGATCAGTATGATGGGGAAAAGAATTGCCTCAACATAGTCAAGTCAGCCAATTGCTTTTCAAATCTTAAGATGTATGTTTTCGATTTAGGAATTATCTGCAAAAACATCATGCAAATATTCTTTAGTTGGTTGTGTGATCAAACTGCCTAGATCGTATTTTTTGTTTGAAACCCCCTTTTGTAAGTACGTACGACTTCGATTGTGACTGCTTCTATTCTAAAACCCTTGTTATTTTGTTGATGGGATGTTTTAAAGTTGCAATTTTAACCAAAGATTTGTTTACATATTATCAATTGTTCAAGATTTCTTGGGTTGAATTACAATATTGTTCCAATAATCCAAACATGTTTAAGGTTTTCAATTTGGATAGTTTGTTTCCTATGGTTTTGTCTTTGAATTAGGGATTTACATCACACCTTCTTAAACCGTACATTTGATTTTCTTCCTCTTTAATCTATTCTTTCAACCTCTCTAAGGACAGGTCGTATTGATGACCAAGAAGACTCTGGAGAAGAAGCACCCCTTGTTAGTTCGTAGAGCCGACGCTGGGCGGCCAACCTCATGGATCACGACTCTATTAGAAAGTAGAATTAGCAACTTTTACACGAATTTTCAAGTGGATGAAGAGAGAGTCTATTGATTGGCCTACCTACGCCCGTACACATCTGCAGTTCTTCTCCCAGCGCTGTAATTTTTTTTAGCTAGATCCGGAAATTGAAATAAGCTAGCATACCAGATAAGGATAAGTAGAGTTGGTATTGAGTTCATGGAAGACTCATAAGAAAAGGTGTTCAGTCTGATTGAATTCTAGATCTGGTCTGGTCTAGGTGTTCGAAGCATGATTCACCAACTGGTAAAGGGAGTAGTTCATCCCCATATTTTGGCTGTGCCATGGGGCATTTTCGGGGAGTAGCCCGCTTCCCATTACTCAATAGGGCAATTCCTCAAGCAAGAGTGAGATTTCTTTTATGCTATCCCAAGATACTGATATGGACTTCTTGGGATAGCTATATAAAGAAAACCCGGGTAGGTCTTCAAAGAACTTTTGTGTAATAAAGCTTCGAAGCCTAAGCCCTTTCTTTTCTAGTGTGCGTTTGAGTTTGAGACATTCGAATAGCGAACGAAAGACCAGGAGATTGGATCTAGAAAGCACTTCCAGCAGGGTTGACGGCTGTGTGGTCCTCATTCAGTTGTAAACATGCCTTGGGCATCTTTATCTTCATTTTTAAAAAAAAAATTAGGGCGTTAGAAGAATAAGCACAACAACAAGAGACGGTGAAGGAGACGTTGATCCCTAACTATGTTTTCTTTGATTCCCAGGTTCAAGCTTTTGGTTTTTTATTTCCCATCTACAAATTTGGATTTTTTATGGTAAGATGCTTTATTGTCATCTTTTGACATTCATTATTTTTTTTGGAGAAGTGGCAAGAATCGGTAGGGTATGTGAGAAGATGTGGAAAGTAGATATTTTTGTTAGCAGACAAGAGATAGAGATTAGGAAAATCAACAGTGTTTAAATGTTCCTATTTGCGTTCTTCTCATGAATGATATTCCTCTATTTTTTTACTTTTCATTTGAGTATTATATACATCTGTTTTTACTTCTGTCGACAACTTAGTAAATGGATTTTTACCTTTTTTTATGTCGGATTTGAGGTGGGCTTTTGATGCTATTCAACTTTTTTATGGGTTTCTGATTATTTTGTAGAACTAAAACAATTGGATTATGACACTTAAGATGAGTTCCAACTGTTCTATGAATTGTTTGAATGATAGTTCTTTTTTATCAGTGGGTTATAAACATCAGACTATAAATTGGGGAACAATCAGGGAATTTGAGGGCAAAAAAGGTTTGATGAATTTTTGTTCTTCTATATTTTATGTTTTTTAAATCAACTTAAGTGTTCCTTGTTTATCATTAACTATTTTCGCCTTACATTTTCTTTTATAAAGATAAGCTTATAAAACTGGTTTAAAGCTGAAAGTGAGTCTCTTTTTGCAAATAATCTATATGATGGATCTTTATGTAAGGAATGCATCTTTGTTATATTTTGTTTGTGTGGCTATTAGGTTTGAATGATTTTGTATGAATTAATGTTTTTATAGGGTGAAAATCAATTTAGTAGCTTGGGTACAATGTTTATAGCTTGCACAGTTGCACTTTTACACCCCTGTACAGGTTACATCAATTTATTTAATCTTGAAACTTACAGGGCATGTAACACTTGGTGTATTTAAAAATGAGGAAAATACATATTGTAGGGTGTTGGTGTAGGCTCTATATTTTGATGGGCAGATCAAGTGTCAAAAAGTTTGGGTCAAGAAGGTAACATATTCTCTCCATTGTCAGTTCATTTACTCTTTATATTAATAAGTCATGTGTATGTTTTTTGTAGTTCATTTACCTAGATGCTTTTAATACATATGCTAAATGACATGGATCTGTATTAGTTGGTTAAGTGGTTACCAAGGGTAAAGCTGGAAAGTTACCAATTAAAGCAAAAATGGAGAAGTTCATACGATTGTTTGTCAATTAGAAAGTGGTTGTATTTTAAGAAATAATAAAACAACAAATAATCAGATTTACTATAAAATCTTGCGGTGAGGTAATAAACAATTTTGTTTTTAATTTCCTTTTTAATATTTTACAAGTGATGTTGCTTCTTACTTGCTATTAGACTAGAGATTTCGTAACTTAGACAGTTATCATGGAGCCAAGTTTTAAGTACCTTGATATTGGGTACAATAGATGTGTGAATTCAAATAAGGCTTTTGTTTCAGTTTTAGCACAATGTCCATCTACTACATACATGTTTTCTCTTTAGTGAAGCTGACAATCTGCGTGACTGGCTCATCAGTTTAGTTATTTGTACAACAAGGTTGACTCATTGGCTCGACTGATTTTCATTACTCAGTCAACTATTTTTATTCATTCCCTATGTCTATTATTAGTAATCTGAATTCTTCTTGTTCATTCCCTCTTATGTGTCCAACATGTTATAGGTAATATGAACTGGCTGTTATGAGAAGAATTCCCATTCATTTCCTATGAATTTTCCGATTAAAAGAAGCATAATTTCCAGTCATTAGGAAGAAGCAATTCAAAAAAATTGGGAGAATATCATGGCCAAGAATCAAACCAAATAGATAAAAGAAAATGTAAGAAAAAGATCTAATATAAGCATTAGCATAAATTAGTCAATTCTTGGAGTTTTGGAGCATAAGGAAACCCTTCTCGACATTTGATTTTAATTTAGGTCTTTTTTTCATTATTTTAAAAAATCAACAAATATCATTAAAATTAATAGAATCTAGGGCTATTTCAACAAAATGATAACTAAAATCCTAATTATTAATTTAGTAATTATGGAACCTCATTATTAAAATGAATGAAATGTATTTGATAATTATTTATTTGGTTCTTTAAAATCAAAAATACACTTATGCATATATGATTCCGTTGGACATTCACAAACTTTATTGCTTTTTATTACAAAAGGGTTTAGTATAACTTTTTTTTCCATTTTCTTTCAAAGGGCAGTCTCAAGCTTGAACGAAGTTATGTGAAAGGCTGATATCATGAAGCATGAAGAAAGAGGTGAGAGATCAAGAGAAAATGGGAGAGAGCAAGAAGCATGATATGACATACAAAAAAACTTGATATTGCATTTTCTTATGCTTAGAAGGATTTTATTAGTTCTAAGTATATGTTTCTACTTCTATGTGATTTGGAAAACATGTTCATGCGTTATTTTTTTTATCAACATTAATTTTCTAAAATTCAATAGAACTGATACGTATTACAAATGATTTTTTTTAAATAGTGTTTTTTTCAACCGTGGTTTCCACGGGTTTAAACCTGATATATATATATATATATATATATATATATATATATATATATATATATATATATATATATATATATATATATATATATGAGAACCTGAGAACTAAAGGTGGAGCGTTAGATCAAAATTAACTCATTAAGGGCATGATCGTCATCTTACCGATATCATTTAATGTTTAATTATTTTTGTTATTGAAAATATTAATAAAAATTTCTAAAAATTAACATAACAAATCAAATTTCAGATTTTTTAAAAAAATCGATTTTAAAAAAAATGGAGATTTTTTAATTTTTTCAGAAAAAACGAATTTTTTTTAAAAAGTTAAAAAAGTATATATTTTTTTTAAAAAAAACTGTAATTAAAAAAAGAAAAAAAACTGTTTTTTTTCGAAAAAAAAACTCCAATATATTTTTAAAAAACCGCATTTTTTTAAATAAAACTATAATTAAAAAAAACTGTAATTTTTTTAAAACAAACTACAATTTTTTTCAAATAAACTGCATGTTTTTTGAAAAGGTAATTTTTAAAAATCTGTAAATTTAAAAGAAAAAACTAGAATAAAAAAAAAGTCTCAACTTTTTTAACATATAAATCAATTTTTTTGGTACGTATACGCATATTTTTTCAAATGCATATATGCATATTTCTTATGCTATAATATTCCTAAATAAATCATAAAAAAATCTCATTTTTATTAATCAATCTATAAACATAAAGTATAAGTATTTTATTCGTTACAAAATAAAAATATTACAAAGATTCACTGTGTTATCATTTCTTCATATCAACATTTCTTTATTTTCTTCAATTTATCACTTTTCACCTCTTCAATATTTTCCACAAATTCTTCACAATCTAAAAGAAAATAATAAAAAAAATTGATTAATGCAAGAACACTAACAAAAATGCTCATGTATATATCATGTAAGATTCACATATGATTATATCTTTTAAGATTCAAATGTGAAATTCACACGAAAATTTAAAAAAATAATTAACAGAGAACATTCACACAAAATGCATGTATGCATATAAACGTAATTCAATTGTGATTCACTTGCGTGTAATTCATATGTGATTTACATGTGAATCACATGTAATTGATATGTGATTTACTTGTGATTTATATGTGAATTACATGTGATTAATATGTGATTCACTTGTGATTTACAAGTGAATCATTAATAACGTAAGATGATGATAACAGAACTGATATTATTAAAGATTCGTATTAAGATAAAAGACAGTTCATAATTCACAGTTAAAATATGATATTAACAAGTCATACCTAATTGCATCCTACCGTAGTTGGAGGTTCAATAAAAGCATTTGAATACCTGTGGAAGAAAGCTTTTTCGATAGCCATAGTTTGTATCTTTATACAATCTTTTTCCAACATGAATAACTTGTCTATATCTACAAGGTCCAGCTATACCACTCGCCTGATTGTAAGTTGTAACTTAGTATTAGACTGATAATAATCACAGGTTAACCAAACTTGGTTTAAGATTTATAAAAATAATTAGATACATGGTCAATTATAGGAATATATCCACCAACATTCGGCTATATTCTACCATCATGGAGTATTCCACCCTTACCCCCATATCGATAGCAACGTCATCTCGCCCTATCATGTAAAGAATATCATATATCTGAGTCACTACGTGCCCAGTGTCTGACCATGCATTTGTGTTAATGGTTATTACATATAGCAACATAGTAATTATGTATCCTTACTCAAAATCTTCCAATTATAGATGTAATTTGTCATCGATTGAAATCATACAAAAAATTGCAACAAACGAAGCATAAAGGACAAGTCTAGAAAGAAATTAGGGTAAATATGAAATACAAACCATGATTCCAAAATAGAAACCGACAATGACTGAGTTTTCGATGGGGACATGTAACGACCCAAAATACGACCCAATTTTTTTTTGTTTTAATATTACTAAAAATCACATCATCGAATGTAATATATAATAAGAACCATGGACTGAGTAACTCAAAATTCATAGTAATTGTGTCAAAACAAAACTGTATCAATCATAACAATATATATGAATAAAACTCCCAGGATAAAACTGAAGCTGTGGTGGGTGCGATGTCATCAACCCGAGCTCTTCCCTTTGCTAGCGGAAGTACCTGAAACCAAAACTGAAACTGTAAGCACGAAGCGTAGTGAGCTCCCCCAAACTACCACATACCATACAACAACATATAAACACATATTGGGCCTTGCCCGCTGCATCGGACCGGAGTCCGGAACTAACTAGGGCTTTGCCCTGTGCATCGGACCGAAGTCAGGAACTAACCAGGGCCTTGCTCTCTGCATTGGACCGAAGTCCGGAAACTGCATCGGACCGAAGTCCAGAACTAACCAGGTCCTTTCCCTCTGGATCGGACCGAAGTCCGGAAACTGACTGAACATAGCATAGCATAATCATAACCACTAGAATAAACACCTATACTGCATACTGCATCGGACCAAAGTCCGGAACACATAACACAAAGACATGCTTGAATCACAAAGACATCAAGCACACTAAACTACTGCATTGGACCGAATTCCGGAACTACTGCTAACTAGACGGGTAGGCATTGTGGCCGTAGACCCGTTTCTACTAGGAAACTCACCTCGTAACGTTGGCTGCTGAGATACTGGCTCTAAAATTGGCTGACTGGTGCTCCGGAACTCCCCGGCTACAAATCCCATAAACACTAAATCAAATATTGATAACAAATCTCAAGGTAAAATGACTAATTACCCCTGGAAAAGTCAACCTCTAGGTCAAAGTCAACTTTCAGTTGACCAGACTCGCCGAGTCCCCATCATTCATTCTAATCCTCTACTCGCTTCTACTCGTCGAGTTTGGCAAAGACTCAACGGGTTCTTCTTCGATACTAACATCGAACCTAATCTTCATCCGACTCATCGAGTTGTATGAACAACTTGTCGAGTTCCCCTTCAACAGAAGAACACACCTAGTCCTTGACTCGCCGAGTTCGACTACTTCCAAATCCAAGACTTGACTCACTAAGTCCCTACTCTACTCACTGATTCACCCTAAACTCTCAAATCGGGGAAAGACCAAGGACTCGCGACTCGACTCGCCGATCTGAAGAACAACTCGCTGAGTCCCAAGCATGCCATTGCTACACAGGTGATTTTCTCCATTCCAATGCATCCAATTCATAGATCTGGGTTCCTAGGACTGATTTCACACGTAAAGTTTCTAACTTTACATTCATGCATGCTCAAGATAAGCTAAAATGCCCAATAAGAAGCTAAAAGAGGAGATCTAGGTTTGGAATGGGTGTTTAGCACAATAAAGGTTGCAACCTTGAGCTCAAGGAGTCCATAAATGCTTAGATCTGAACCCATTGATCTTAACTTCCCATAAATCGACCTCAATGTCTAGAAAATGGCTCAAAAGCAACACTAGCAAGCTTTTAAGAAGATGTAGGGTTTCAAAGCACTCCATGGATGATGGCAATGGGCCTCTTGATGAAGTGTAGGTTAATAGCCCAAGACTTGTCTTTTCCCTATAAATAGTCATGTATTATTCACAATTAGGGTTAAGAGTGACACAAAATGTAGCCGCCACGTGAGGTTTCTTATGTAGTGTTAGATTCTTTAGTCTATGCTGAAAGTGTAATTTATTCCTCATATTTGAATAAATCGAGTGATCATTCGACATAATCTTCATATTTGTGTTTGTTCTTACTTTCCGCATCTTATTCATCAAATCTCAATTAGGGTTTTAATCCCAACAAGTGGTATCAGAGCGGGTCTTTGAAGATCTATTTATTTTTGAAGTATCTATCCTTGATTTGATGATTTTCTACATAAGCTATTGAAGATTTTTGATGTTTTGGCGTATTGGAATCAAAATTCTATTCAAGTTACCGTTCATGGAGATTTATGCTTACTGTTCATCTGGAATTTTTAATCTGATTCTTATTTAATTCGTCATCTTCCAGCTGTTTGTGGGTCGTTTTCATATTCTATCATATTCTTACTTTGGATCAAATGATTCCAGTCCATTAAGCGCTTCATGTCAACTTTATAAGCCCAAACCTATTTCCTGTTCATTCCAGTTCTTCTTTATTCACGCTCATCTTTGATTATGCCATCTTGAAATTAGAGATTATTATTCTTGGATTCATTCGTTTAATTTATGCTTGAAAATCGATTATATGTTAAGATTCGACTGTTTCCTTCTATCTTTGATTTGGTTCATGAGTGATGACGAGATCTGGGTTATTCGAATTTCTTATCATGTCATATTTTTTTTCTTTTGAGCCATCAGATTCATCCTTTATTCAATTAATTTCAAGGTTAATTTATTAACTGTTAGAAATTGATGATTATTTAGATTTTGTCACTATAAGAGTGATGATTCTGGTATGGTGTTCATAGTTGTTCTTTGAAGAACTGATGAAGAGTATGGCAATTGTTGATCTGAAATTTATTCTTTGTTTTGAGATTCGCTGCTTGTTGTCTTCTGTACTGGTGATGGGCTTCGCAATTTGAATGGGAACTTAATGGAATGAAATCGGGTTTGGAATTTAACTGGATTGAATTAAGGATGTTCTTGGTGGTCAAATAAAAAGTCAAAATTGAGTGTGAAACAAGGTGAACTATGGACAAACGACCAAATTGCAAACTCCTTGGTGCGAGCGAACTCACTGAGAACGAAAGAAATCGGAATTGGTATTCAATTGGGATGAACAATGGTCATTGCAAAAGTCAAAATTGACTGTGAATTGGGTTGAACTTTCTTTGAATCTCATTGTGCTTTCCACAAAAAACGAACCTATGACGAACGTTTGCTTTTGGATGTGTAATGTGAATGAATGAATTGCGAATCAAAATTCAATCAGAGGGAATATGATTGTGTACCTGCTCGCAATAGGATCTCAAAATCGAAAAGTCAAAATTTGACTGCAATTCGCATCGGGGTCGTGAACGGCTGATTTGGAACGAATGTTCTTACCTGCAAAAATTATCGGATTCGTAGCTCCCTCAAACATCAGAAAAAGCGAACCTAGAACGAACTTGAGTTCGGTTGGTAGCTCTTGGAACGAAAGGGCTTGAAGCGAATGTAGAGTGAGAACAATAAGCGAACCTGTGAGTGGATTTGCCTTGGGATAAAGCTGATGCACTTGGACCGAACCTGGAACAACGACCTTGGGTTCGCTTGTTAATGGTTGGAGCGAAAGGAGGATGAACCGAAAGCGAACCTGTGCTCGGACCGAACATGGTTTCGGTTCAATGAACCTGGACCGAACTTGGTTTCGGTTGCTTGTACTCGGAGCGAACCTATTGCAGTCGATGTTTATATGTGCCAATTTCAAGGTTTCGCGTCTGGTTTAAGTCATCGTTGAAAGATCAACTGGAGTATGATGCTGTGCTCTTTCCTCTACGTCTAAATGGGGAAGAAGATAGTAAAGTTTAATTTTTTGTCCCTGCAACTTCAACGCATTGGCACTTTTGGTCCCCGTTGTTTTCACAGATTGGTATTTTTGGATCATTTCCAGTTTTTGCTTCAAATAAAGGGGTATATGGATGCTAAATTACCATTCCAGCCCCCGTCTTTCAGCAAGTGACAGTTTCGGACCAATATTCAGAAAAGTTTACTACATTGAGGGCCGGTGAACAGTTTTGGATTTTTCAACGCTCATATTTTTTCGTGAACAACAAAATAAGGATTCCATCAAGTCTTGGTGGTTCGGAAAGTCATTTTTCGTGATAACGTCAAATTTTCACGACTTTTTCGGGTCTTATACTTCATTGTGTATATCATTTTTTCGCGGGGGAGCTTAGTAAATTTTTTATCCATTCAAGATCATTCTCATGACCATTTGAAGGCTTTATAATCATGTTTTTGATTATAAATCGGGGGAGAATTTGGTATGGTCATTCGAAATTGGATTTGTGACTTTTCAAAGTTGAAGATTTTTTATAAAGCTTGTGGTAGAATTATGAAGGTAGCTTTTACAGAGGAAGTTCTTCATCGAGCTCTGCTAAAGCTTTTACAGAAAAGTATCCTTTACAGCGGAAGTTCTTTATCGAGCTCTGCTAAGGACTTGTTATATCTCCGACTTCTTGTATTTTCTCGATCAAGTGGCGTTACGAATCTTAAAGTTTGGGTTGTTACATGATATTTTTTGATGGCTTATATCATTAGCTTATTTGAAGATCATTGTGACTTGGAGGGGGAGCTCTTCGAAGACAAGAAGTGATTCAGTTTCTTTGTTCTGAAATGGGTTTTTATGGCGGGCTTGGTTTTCATGAAGATTTTTTTGGGATTACATTCGAAAATGAAGTTTAAAGACATTACTTCAGTGCTTGGTTTATATATCCTAGAGCCCGTGTTTGAATACTATTGAAGAATCAAGATTCATGGATTGCTTCATCTATTCCTCGTTGCAAGATCTTTTTATTCGCTAGATGCTTGTTTTGGAAGTTAAAGCATTGTCATCCATTCCATACTTTGAGGGGGAGATTGTAGGGTTTCAAAGCACTCCATGGATGATGGCAATGGGCTCCTTGATGAAGTGTAGGTTAAAAGCCCAAGACTTGTCTTTTCCCTATAAATAGTCATGTATTATTCACAATTAGGGTTAAGAGTGAGACAAAATGTAGCCGCCACGTAAGGTTTCTTATGTAATGTTAGATTCTTTAGTCTATGCTGAAAGTGTAATTTATTCCTCATATCTGAATAAATCGAGTGATCAGTCGATATAATCTTCATATTTGTGTTTGTTCTTACTTTCCGCATCTTGTTCATCAAATCTCAATTAGGGTTTTAATCCCAACAGAAGATCTACACGATGACAAGTCAAAATTCGAGCTTTATACCTTAATGGAGGCTGGAATGACACGAGAAACTCATATCTCCTTTGCTCCTCTTGAAAACCTCTCCTCTCTCTTCTTCTTCTAACTTCAAAATGCATCAAAAATCCTTCACAAGATGAGAAATACTCCAAAAAGCTTAAAGGGAGGCTAGGGTTTAGTAAGGGACACTCGAAGGGTGATGGAGGCTGGTTTGGGGCGCATAAATGTGTTTAAATAGGGTGCAAACCCATGAAATTAGGGCTTCATCCAAACAGGCGGACTCGCTGAGTCCCATCATATGGACTCGTCGAGTAGCCGACTTAAATTACGTGATCATCCCGATTCTACTCGACGATTCGGGTTGCAGACTCGTCGAGCACCCCTTAAGAAAAGAAGATACTTTAATTAAATTACATACCAGAAATGGGGCGTTACAAGACAGCGGCGAGATCTAGAGTTTCGACATGACCGGCGAAGGTTTGCATGATGGTGTTGAGTGAGTATTGACGAACGGAAGTGAAAATCACAGGTGCAACAAGGTACCATAACTTCTTTGATTCGATTCCAAATTGAAGAAATAAATTGTAACGACGTAAAAATTTAAAACAATTTTTCATTTTTAAAACATAATTTTATTCATAACAAAATCCAATGCATCACATATTATCTCAATAAACAACCCTAGAATCTCAAGTACATAAGTCTTCAGTAGTGTGTACAGATCATGTCGGCGCCTTCCTGCGATCCTTGCTAGTACTTGAAACACATATCACATAACACGGTAAGCATAAATTCTTAGTGAGTTCAAAATACCACATACAACACATACACCACTCAAGACAATAGCTCTATGGGACCTTCCGATCGATGTGTCTTAGGGGACTTCCGTCCCAATTAACCCTGGTAGAACTTTCGGCCCTACCCGTATGACCTTCCGGTCCATACACTGTTGACCTTCTGGTCCATATCATAATGACCTCCTGGTCCATACCATGATGACCTTCCAGTCCATTCCATGCTACTCATAACATAACATAGCACATACATATCACATATCAACATATATCACATACTCTGCATAGCATATAAGACCTTCCGGTCACACTTAATTACCACTCTAGGTAAAGTACAGTGAGAAGACTCACCTCGTATGAAGTCGGATAAACTCTCGAGCTCGAATATCCCAACCTAGCCTCCTTCTATGAACAGGATAACATCTCTAATCAAAATCCTCTCATGTCCTCACTTCTAAAGGATGGGTAGAAGACCATTCTACCCCTCTCTGACCTCTCTTGAACCAACTTGACCAAAACCTTAAGGTCAACTGAAGTCAACGCTAGTCAACAGTCAAACTTTGACCAGACTCGTCGAGTGCACTCGGGTGACTCGGCGAGTCCAAGCGTGTCCTCCGAATCCTTCTAAGGCCTTACTCGACTCGTCGAGTGAACCTTCCACTTGATGGGTTACCACTGGTCATGAATCGCGAGGCAACCCCGACTCGACTCGTCGAGTTCTCTTATGGACTCGGCGAGTTTCTTCCATAGCCACACTCAAATGACCTTATGAGTTCAGATCTGTTTCTCTAACCTGTAGATCTGACTTCCCAGTGCTCAATAATCACGTAAAGGTCCAACCTTTACACTCATGCAACACTCATAGGGCTTCTTTTGGTGAAATAGCTTCTAAAATGGCAACCTAGGTCCATATCTCCAAAGGAATAACATAAAGCAGGATAGATAGGACTCTCTGGACCTCTGAAGGTCCAGTTCTTATAAGAATTCCACCGTGGTACCTCACATGCTTCGAATTCAAGTTAAAGAAGGCATAAGAAAACCCTAGATTCAAGTAGATCACCATTGATGAGTTCAGAACTCTTAGATCGTTTAGATCTTTCACAAGTACGATAAAAGAAATCAAACAGTTTAAGAACAATATAAGAATGAACACATAAAAGAATCAAATATGTGCTTATGATTCAAAACTGAGTCACGCCTCAGCAGAGCTCGATGAAGAACTTCCGCTGTAGAGGCGAGCTAGGGTTTACAAGCAATGTAAAACGAAAACAATAAAAGCTATATTTTCTAAGCCTGCATGCATGCAGCTTATATCCTAAACCCTAATACAAAATAATGCACGGCTGGACAGGCCCAATACCGACATTCATACTAGACATTGGAACGAGCCCATGACGCAATCCATTAGACTCAATAATCTCCCCCTTTGCGTCAAATGAGGCAAGAGATTATTTCTTCTGAGCAGGCCTCACCGTCTTTATAAATTTAAACAGTTTAGGAATAATGGCAAGAAGAGTCTGTCGGAATAGAATGTACCACCTCAGCATGTCGACGAACAGGTTTTTATTAGCAACACTGTTCTGGTCGCACCTCTGTATGATCTCCAAGATATGCTCAAGACAAGACGTCGAGAAGAGGTGTTTGTCAACAAGAGCGAACATACATTTTTGACCTTCGCCCCTGAGAAACATGACCATGTGATACTTCGAATCTATCTTCCCCTTGATCATGGAATTGACATTGCCAGCTCTGCCCATGGGTTTGATCGTTGGTCGCTTGTGTATGGCAGAGGCAATTTCCTGGTCCATCTTCGCTACCTCATGTATGTAGCAAACAAGCATACGCTTGACATGATCGATTATTGGCTAATACTCCTGAGGATTTGACAAAAGAATGTTGTTGAGGAGTATCCAGTCATGGGGGTTGAGGTTTGGTAGATCAGCAAGGGTAAACTGGTAGACTGAGCCTTCGGTTCCTCTAGTCACCCTGAATTTGACATTGATAAATTTCCCTACTGAATAGGGCTTCATCACCTTGACCGTAGTTATCTTCTTTGAGCTCCAGGTCATATATTGGGGTTGAGCAAACTCCAAGTAAAACTACAGAAGATCCCTGTCTACCTTCGGGTCAGGAGATGGAATAGCAATAGTCGAGTTGAAGCAGTGGAAGATGAATGCCTTTCGAGTGATTGGCATGTCGAACTGTGCATCTTTGGAGTGATCAAGGCCGAAGGACATAATTGGATCGAGCCATAGAACAGTTGGCTCGTCGATTGCACACCTTTGAAGCGAATCTTTTGTCCATACAGGGAACCTGGCCTTTTTCTTCTCTAGGAGCTCTGCCTCCTTTCGCTTCTGTTCTAGTTCAGCTCGCTGCTTCATCGAGATTCCTTTAGTTTGTTTTTCATAAGTGTTAACCTTTGGGACAGGCTTCTTGGGAATCTCAACATAGACATCATCTTCGTTGTCTGTATCGTCTTCACCAATCTTCTTCTTTTTCTTATCCTTGTTACTGACCGAAGCTTCATTACCCTTCGGTTCAGCAGTTGGCTTAGAGCTAGATGGAGGAGGTTACTTCGACTCTTTCTCTCCCCCTTGTTGCGGTTGGACCTTAGTCACTGGAGCACCCTCGATACGGCTGAGAACATCCAGTGCCGGTCTGAGCTTGTCTGCCAAATGCCTTCTGATGGTGATAGTGATAAGTGAATCATGACCTTCAATAAGATGATGGAGTGAATATCTGCAGTAGAACTTTGTATAACCTCCATTTTTGACTTGAGGTCATCAATCTCAGCATTAGCAGTTTGCAGCTTGTGTGTTTGCAATTTAAGCCGAGTTGTGCGTCTAGCAAGCTCATCCATAATTCCATTTTCCATAGCTAAGTCCGCTTGCAGTTGAGTCAAGCGTTCGTTGACATTAGCATGGAACATGTCATTGGCCTGTTCAATAGCAAGTCGTGCCGCTTTAACCTTCGAGCACTCAGATTGAAGAGTCTGTTGAAGAGTCTCTACTGAAGTATCGACAGTGTCAACATTCTTGGCAGCAACAGCCTGCAAAGAATCTAGAAACGGGTGAGCCTGGGAAACTAGTTTATCGACTTTTGTGGTCGCTTCCTTGCACTCCTTAGTAGAGGCATCAACAGCACAAGAGGCCTGTTGACATTGGGAAGTGGACGCTTCAATAGCCTTGGCCACAACAGATAATGAGGCTGAATGTTCAGCAACAACCGAAGAGAACAGGGCCTTTAATGCAGCGTCTGAATAAGCTCCTGAGGAAGAGGAGGAAAGCAGTTGATCAAGCTTGTCGTTTACCGCTTTGAGATGACGTTTGGTGATAGGCTCATCGTTATCATCCTCACTTTGTACTCGATAAGGAATGAAATATGTGGAGTCGAATTCCAAGTCCTCACCGCCCAAAATCGGGGTTCTTTCAGTAGAAGGTGCTGGAGATAAGGGTTTTGAAGAAGGTGGAGGTTCGGTTGTTACAGGAGATTCGGTTACAGGTGGTTTGGGAATAGTGAATGTAGGTTTTGTAGTGGTGGTAGAGGTTGTATCTGTGAAAATAGGAGTGGGAATAGGTATTGAAGTGAATGGTTGAGAGGTAGTTATTGGAGAGATAGGAGTGGTAGAAGCTGGAATGGTAACAGGTGGAGGTGAAGAAGGAAAAGAACGAACCGGAATTTCTGGATTAGGGGAGCGAGGTGGAGTTTCCCCTCGGCCCGAAGCCTCTTCATCGGAGCTTTCGCTCTCAGAGTCTGAAGGAACTGTGTTCTTCTGCGTAGGAGGAACATATTCTGAATCTGAGTCACTCGAGGATTGAAGAATAAGTCTCCTAGCTGGCTTCTTCTGCTTTTTGGGTTGAGGTTGGGAAGGAGCAGCTATATCATTTTTTCACTTCCTGGGGGTCTGCCCCTTGGTTGGTTTTGTGACCGGTCCCTCCTTCTGTGTGTCAGGCTTCTTACCCCTCTAGGCTGGTTTGTCAGCCTCTTTAATGGAGCGAAGCATTATGGGTGTAAGATCACGTGGACCAACGGATTTGCGTTTCCTGTACTGTTGAAGAAGATTATTCGATGCTGAGATACAACCAAGCATGGTTTCAGGAATAGAGACGATGTATGAAAACTTTGTTGGATCAGTGACGATGATCTTCGTCGTATGAAAAGTGGCGATAGAAGAAAGCAAGGAATCCGCCATAATTGGGACACGATTACGATCCATTGCCCATTTGGTGATTATAGTTCAGAAACACCCACATGAAATCTCTGAATGCCTGGAGGAAGAAACCAGGATTTGAACCAACTGCTGCCAAATAATCGACCCATAGTCAAGGTTAAGCCCATTCTACAACCCATACAGCACCGTCATGAATGCTTTGCTAGCACCGTCAGAACCAGCGCTCCGCTCATTCAGAGACTTCTTGAACTTGGTGACAGTTGTTAGGGTTTCAGTATACCCCATCTGATAAAACATTGTGAACAGTGTTGCTGTTGTAATGGAATCAGGGTTTACCAGAGAGGGATCTTGAGAAAGACCAATTAGGGCATAGAATCGACTCTTGGAGATAGAGACCTTCTCATTGTGAAGCTCAAAGTGGATCCGTTCATTAGCCTTGTCGTAGAACGCCGTAGAGTAGACAAGTGACGGGAATGACATGGGAACAACCTCTACCTTTATCAGTGTTTCGACGAGTGGTGAGTATTTGAGACACTCAACCAAATACAACATATAGGGATCATATACGAAAGGAGTGAGATCAATGATTAGGTTTTGTTGGGGTTTGATAGTGAGTAAGGGTTGACGAACTGAGGTATCATGAACGGATGAAGATTCTGCCATTGTAGGAGGTTGAAGATGATGAACAGTTGCAGAAAATCGTCAGGTTACTTTGAGAGCCTTTTGGAAGTGATAAAGGTTGAGAGAGTACCGTTCCAATCCCTTTTATCCGTACAAGGAAGAGAGAGAGAGAGAAATCCGGTTGAAATATTGGATTTTCTCAAAAATAGCGCCTGAGTTGATGTGTGAACAGTTGGCGTGCCGAAAATGACGCAGGAGAGAGAAAAACGTTTCCTTTTTTCATGCCTTTTCATAAAACTCACCTTTTTCAAATCGGCAAACCGTTTGGATTTCTGCTGAGTCAACGACCTTTTTATCCCAATTGTTTCCTCTTATGACTCTTGAGAGTTTGTGCCTTGAGCATTTGAATCATTAATCTATGTGAAACTTAGAATTTGGAAAATATTAAAAATTTTCGTGCAAAGGGTGTAAAAGATAAAGAAATAAAACGATTATTTTTGGGATTATTTGTGATGTCGTATTTGGACATAAAACGATTGATTATGGGGAAGAATTACTTCCTTCAAAGTCAAGAGAGACATTGAAGTGTTTGCTTGGTTTCCCATGAAATAACGATCAATAACTTGTTGAGAAGTTTTGAAATGTGTCTTTTAAAGGTTAAAGAGGGTGGCTTTCGCTTCAATTCATCATTTCGGTACTTAACATAAGACCAAAAGTGAATGCAGTACTTGTGAGATCATTGTGATCTGTTGAACAAGTAGGTGAGAAATGCTTTATAGTGACGAGAGAATTAAAGAAATCTCAAAAAAAATAAACTGGATCTTTTAGGGTTAAAGAAGCTTTGGTGAAAGGCAATCTCATAAAGATCACTCAAAAAGAAAAAGAGATTTCATTGGGTAACAAGTAATAGCTTGAATTTTTGAATTCACCGTCAATTCATTAGTTGGTGTTGAATTTTGGGTTTCACTTAGCACATAGTGGCATGAAACTAAGATCATGAATGCAGATTTTGTATAACCATAAACCTCAGTGGTTAAAACTGAGAATCTTAGGGGTTATATTGATGAAACGAAATATAATGGAGAAAGATGATGGAGATGGTATAAGAAGTGAATGTACCTATGCTTTTTAAAGAAAAGAAGGACCAAGCAGAAAACTCTAAAATCAGTTTGAGTAGAGTAAGGTAGCTCATGATTAGAGTGAACTTGATAGCCTGGATTGGGAAAACATGATTGGTGTTGATCATGTTATTAAAGCTTCACTCAAAATTAGTTGAGGCTTGAGTCTACATACAGCAGCATGCTTCTAGGGACGCCTAACTAACGAAAAAAAAACTTTTACCTGCCTTAGCTGTGCCATCGAGAATCACACTTAGACAAACATAAAAACATTAGAAATATAGATATATAAAAAAAATTAAATTTTTTTTTTGGATTTTTTGTGAGAATTGACCAATTGAACGAAAAAAAATAATTTTGGATTTCTTAAGAATTTTTATAAAAAGAAAATATTTTTGGAATTTTATAAGTGGAAAAAAATAAATAAAGAAAAGATGTACATAAGTGAACAATTGAAACGCCTTAAAAATGAACATGTTCAGAAGGATCGAACCCGATATAGACCGAACGCTCGGTTTATTTCGGTTCATGGACCAACTTCACCCGAAATAGACCGAACTTGAAATAGACCGAACATTCGGTTCATTTCGGTTCGCTCTATTTCGCTTGTTACCTTTATGGGAGCGAAGGCGATTTCGGTACTGACTCGGCTTGCATCATTCCTAGGCCTTGTAAAATCTTATTGAAGCTTACTTCAGGTAAGGCCTTTGTGAATATATCTGCCAGTTGATCAGTCGTTCTGACGAAGTGAATTTCGACATTGCCATCTTCGACGTGATCCTTGATGAAATGGTACCTCAGTGCGATATGCTTAGTCTTCGAGTGTTGCACTGGGTTGTGACAAATTCTAATTGCGCTTTCAGAGTCACAGTATAATGGGATTTTCTTCATGTATAAGCCATAATCCCGGAGTTGACTCTGTATCCATACGACTTGAGATGTACACGATGCTGCAGCAATGTATTCGGCTTCTGCAGTGGATAACAAAACACAAGTTTGTTTCTTTGATTTCCAACTGACTAATTTTCCATCCATAAATTCGCATCCTCCTGTGGTGCTTTTACGATCCAATCCACAACCACCCAGATCGACATCTGAAAATGCTTGTACGAAGAATCTGGAGTTGGCTGGATACCATAGACCAAGAGAGGAGGTTCGCTTTAGATAGCGAAAGATGTTCTTCACTGCTTGAAGATGAGGTTCTCGTGGGTTGGCTTGAAAGCGAGCACAATAACAGACAGAGAACATGATATCAAGTCTACTGGTTGTAAGATACATCAGAGACCCGATCATCTATCGATAAAGCGTCGTATCAGTAGCTGGTTTCTCCAATGATGGTGTGAGTTTCATTCCAAAAGCCATCGGCACTTTTACTTTGGAGTCTCCCGTCATTCCAAACTTGGTGAGCAAAGTCTTGGTATATGCTTCCTGATTAATAAAAATGCCTTCGGGTCCCTGTCTAATGTTCAATCCAAGAAAGAAATTAATCGGACCCATTGAGCTCATCTCAAACTTAGTTTCCATCAACTTTCGGAATTCAACTGTTAAGCTAGGATTCGTGGAGCCAAAGATGATGTCATCAACATAAATTTGGACTATCATAAGGTGGTTACCTTCTCGCTTACGAAAGAAGGTTGGGTCAACCGATCCTTGTTTGAATTTAGACATTTTTAAGAAATGAGTGAGAGTTTCATACCATGCTCTGTGAGCTTGTTTCAGGCTGTACACAACTTTGTCGAGGATATAGCGATGATCAGGATACTTCTCGTTCACAAATCCTGGCGGTTGCTCAACATATACGGTTTCTTCAAGTTCACCGTTGAGAAAGGCACATTTGACGTCCATCTGATAGACTTCAAAGTTCTTGTGAGCAGCGTACGCAAGAAAGATACGAACAGATTCCAATCTAGCCACTGGGGAGAAGGTTTCTTCATAATTAATTCCCTCTTCCTGACAATATCCTTTGACCACCAGCCTTGCTTTATTATGAATGACATTTCCATCTTTGTCCATCTTGTTTCTGAATACCCATTTGAGACCGACAACCGAAGCATCCTTTGGTGTTGGAATAAGACGCCATACCTTGTTTCGTTCAAACTCATTTAGCTCATCCTGCATGGCTTGAACCCAGTCTGAGTGATCAAGAGCTGAATTAACAGTCTTTGGCTCAATTTTGGACACGAATGAATTGAACATACAAAACTCGACTTTTGAAAATAGAGCAACCTGTTTCGCTTTGATTTGAGAGCGAGTCAACACCTTTTCTGAGGATTCCCCAATAATTTCAGTCTGGGGATGATCTTTGGTCCATTTGACAAGTGGAGGAAACTTTGGATCATAAATAGGATCCAATTCAACATTAATTTCTTCTTCGAGTTCACACAAATTGTCATCTTCACTAACTATTTTCTCCCCCTTGAAGAATGATTCCTGTTCAGGACCGACATTTGTACCTCCATTATTGGTTGAAATTTCAATAGAGGCTGTGTTATTTGGCGATGAGTTCTCCCCTGGAAAGAACAACCTTGATCATGATGAGGAGAGGAACCCTCCCCCTCGACATTATGATTGTCACCAGAAGGTTCGCTTCCGTCTGCACTTTCGGTTCCTTTGGATTGATCATCAACCATTTTTCTAGCAGCATCATCTATAACTTGTTTCATATTGTTAACTTTGTTGTCTTTCGTAGTTGATTCTGAGTCAATTGCCTTTTGAGGCTCATCAAACAAGAGCATGAATTGGTCGAAAACATTCGAGATGGAGATAGTAACCTGACCATTCTTTGGAAATATGTCTTGTGATGCATCTTCTGTTGCTTTTAACTTCTTAACATAACTATCGTCAAAAGTGACATAGTATGTTTCTTCAATTTTATTCGAGCGTTTATTGGTAACTCTATATGCCTTGGAGTTCAGGGAGTAGCCTAAGAAAATTCCTTCATCCGCCTTAGCATCAAACTTGTTTCGATTCTCTTTGGAGTTGAAAATGAAGCATCTAGAACCGAACACATGAAAGAATTTCACGTTTGGTTTTCGATTGTTCAGGATCTCATAAGGAGTAATGGAGAACCGTTTATTCAAGTAAGATCGATTCTGAGTATAACATGCAGCTGCAATTGCATCAGCCCAGAAGTATAATGGCAAGGATGCGAAGCATAACATGGTGCGAGCAGCTTCACACAGGGATCGATTTCTCCTTTCAACAATGTCGTTTTGTTGTGGAGTATAGGGGGCTGAGAAATTGTGAGTCGTCCTCTTTTCAGCAAGAAAACATTCAAAATCTTTGTTTTTGAATTCCAGGCCATTATTGCTCCTTATATTACGAACAACCTTTCTGAGTTGCGTTTCTATCTATTTAATGAAGAGCTTGAGCTTTGGTGTAGCTTTAGACTTTTTCTTGAGAAAGAAGGTCCATGTGAACCTTGAGAAATCGTCTACTATAACCAGAATATATTTGTTTCCTCCAATGTTTTCGATGGATGATGGACCACATAGATCAATATGCAGTAACTCCAATGGTTCAATTACCTTAGTGTTGATACTTGAAGGATGGCTCTGCCGACTCTGCTTTCCCATTTCACACATTGCACAAAGATGTTCTTTATCGAATTTCAGAACTGGCAGCCCTCGAACATGATCACCTAGGACCAATTTGTAATGTCCTTGAAGTTCAGATGAGAGAGTCTTCTGTGCCATAACCAGCTTTCATCGGAGTGAGCCTTTTTGAGTAAACAGACTCCTGGTTTACCTCTTATCGAATTGAGGTTCAGGGGATACATTTCCCCTTTTCGCTTTGATTTCAACAGAATGTTGTTTGACTTCTTCTCGACAATTTCTGAGCCTTCATCGTCGAATGATACTTTTAACCCGGTACCAACCACCAGCTGTGATACACTGATGAGGTTGTGTTGGAGCCCTTCAACGCATACAACCTTCCTTATGGAGAACTCGCCATGAGTGATCATCCCGTAGCCTTTAATAGTTCTAAAAGAGTTGTTGCCATACTTTACAATACCACCATCTTTGAGAGAGCGAAACTCCCTTAGTTCCGACTTCCTTCCTATCATGTGACGCGAGCAGCCACTATCGATGTACCATTCTTTGTCAAACTGCTCGTCACGTATAACCTACAAAAAATTAAGCATATTTAGGAGCCCGAAGTTTCTTGGGTCCTTGTGAGCCTTTTACAGGACATGGTATAGTAAGAGAAATATCAACCATATATGTGCGTTTATTTAAAGTTGTTTCATCTTTTCTTTTAATGGCGAAAAAATTATTTTTTGTTGACTTAGGAGGACTGGGGTTTTTGATAGAAGGACTGGGATTTAGAGATTTGGAATTAGAAGAGACATTAGATTCTTGGTTTTTATGATCAGAGTTGTAGGCATGAGGACCGAAATTGCTATTTCGTTTGCCATGGAATGAGGGACCGAAACTCTTCTTTTGGTTGTTGTAGGATGAAGAACCGAAACTGCTCTTTCGGTTGTAGTTGGATGAGGGACCGAAACTCTTCTTTCGGTTGTTGAAAGATGAGGGACCGAAACTCTCCTTTTGGTTGTAGTTGGAAGATGAACCGAAACTACCCTTTCGGTTGTTGATGGGTGATGGACCGAAACCGCTCTTTCGGTTGTTGATGGGAGATGGACCGAAACTACTCTTTCGGTTGTATTCAGTCGAGGGACCGAAACTACCCTTTCGGTTCCTATCTGTTGAAGGACCGAAACCTTCTTTTCGGTTCCTATCGTAACTGTGCTTCTGGTTCCTAGAGTTTTCTTCCAATTTAGACTTCCTTTCAATCCTTATGAAATCAGGATTCTGAGAGTTCCAAAATTGCTTTCTTTCGGAGAGATTCTTCTTGTATCTTACGTTTCATGGATGCTTTCGATCAACGACCTGTTTCGGATTTCTATGAATGTTGGCCTTTCTTTTAGAAGCATGAGCACATCATTCACTCTTTGTTGAAGAAGTATCACTCGTGGTTTGCATCGGTTCATCTGCAGAAGGTTTAGTTCCACTTGTGCTCGGTATATCGTACTTTGTAGGCTCATTTAGTGGTTCAGGTATATATCTAGCTTTCACTCTCCATGAGGTTTTCTGAGAAAGACCCTTCGTCTCGTCTGCGTTGCCAATTGGGGCCGAACAAAAGAATTCATCACATCCACCAGCATTGTCTTCTTCTACCATCGCGGTTAACTCTGCAGTTTGTTGTGGAGTGACTCCCGGCATAATGTAGATTTGATTTGGAGTAGTTTGAACCTTTTGGTACACAACAACTTTAGCTTTGAGAACTTTGGACTTGTCGATAGATGAACTTTGGACTTGGGTTCGTTTTTGGCTAATTCAGAACAATCTACCAAATCTTCTACATAAATTTCACTCATATCATCATCCTCATTAAGTTCAGATGTATTTTTAGCATCAGTTTTGTTTTCTGAACTTAAGTTGGCATTCAAGGAGTCAAATTTTTGTACAGTTTCGGCTCTCAGTTTCAATCTATCATTTTCATCTAGTAGATTTTTGAGCATGTCCTTGTGGTCCTTGGACATTATGTAAGATTCAAATTTGTCCAGACCTATCTTATATGCTGGAGACACTTCGTCAGAAGATACAACGCTTTCATAGTTGTATGCTTTTGCATCGATTTCATCCTCCTTTAATTCAAGGAAAGGTAAAATCATACGATGTATTTTCTTCCCTATTTCACAATCAAGATGTAACTGAGTGATGTTAAAATAAAGTCTCTTAGCAATTAAACAAAAAACATTTCTCTGCTTGAGAAGTTTAAGATTGTCTCTCTGCAAATAAATAGAATCATCTTTAGATCTAATTAGTTCCTTTTCCTTCTGGTCGATCCACATTCTTCGTTCCTCACTCTTTGAAGAAATCTTGTTGATTTGATCATTTAGGTTAGAATTCGTGACACGAGTTTGGGTGAGGCTGCTACTTATGCTAGAGAATTTTGACTTTAAATTATTTAACTCCTTTTCATAACTATTAGCAGGTAATTTTAGAGAAGCAAGAATATTTTGTACCTTTTTGATCAACTCATCACATTCGTTGATCTGAGTGCTGACAGGCTTGGCAACAAAACATCTGTCCTCTCGCTCTCTTTCTTCTTCAACTCCCCCATCAGTTGTGTATCCTCTCATTTGGGATACACCCTCGGTCACTACAAAGCATCTTCCCATTGTCTGTTCTGCTTTTTCCATCATAGCTTTTCCGTGAGTAGGCTTCCTAACTTCATCATCCTCCGAATTTGTGGACCAGACCTCCACACCTCCAAACTCATCACTGTTGTTTGAACCTTGCACAATTAAAGCGTTCATGGTAGAGTTATTAACAACAGACTTTCTTTTCTTTATTTCCTCCAATCTTCTCAGGAGGCTCGCTTCCTCATCATCTTTGCTTGTCTTCTCTTCTTTCTTTCTCAGCATGCAGTCTTTAGCAAAATGATTTTTGCCTCCACAGTCATGACAGTCAAATCCTGAATCTCCTCCAATCTTAGCTTCCTTCTTTGACTCTTCGGACTTTGACCCCATCTTTGGTTCCTCCTTGATCCGTTCGGCACTATAACTTCCCTGCCAGTTTCGGTTCTTGTTGGCTGGGAATTTCTTCTTGATGAATTTTCTGGGATTTGACACCATCATTGCATATTCTTCGCCAGTTAGGTCAAAATCTGCAACATCTAATTCCTCTTCTTCTTCAACTGAACTCTTTCCTTTGGAGACAAGAGCTAAAGAACCCAGACTCGAAACCATGTTCGTTTCCTTCGATAAGGCGTTCTCATGGGATTTTAAAATGCCCACAAGTTTTTCCAGAGAGTATGACTTGAATTGTTCATGAGCTTTGATAGTTGATACAACAACCATCCATTCATGTCTGAGACCATTCATGAAAGTGACCTTTTGTTCAATCACATTTCTTTCAATCCCATGCTTTATCATCTTACTCAAAAGATGATTGAAACGATCGAAAGTTTGGATAAGTTTTTCTTTAGGCTTTTGTTTAAAATCACAAAACTCTGATAGCAGGAGAGTTTGAATAGAGTGTTCCAGATCTTCATCTGTGGAATATAATTCCTTCAATCTATCCCAGATCTCCTTAGCTGTGGCACAGGAACTTACCAAACGAAACGTATTCGATTGCAGCGCAAACCTTATCATCCGTAGAGCTTTGATGTTGCACTGAAACTTCTCTTTTTCATCCTGGGGAATGTCTTTGACGTCATTGACAAGCTGATTGTATTCTTTCTGCGTTTTAACAATCTTTGATGTACTAGAATGAGCGAATGGGCCTGAAGTGATTGCTTCCCAGATTAAATATCCATTGTCCTCCGATCCAATCACGTAGTCTTCAAAGTGATGCGTCCAAACTTCATAATATTGCGTATACAAGATCGGTATTCTTGTTGTAGACCCTATGCTGTTGGAAATATTTATCGGATTGGTTTGAGAATCGTCCATAGACATTGTGAGTACTTTTGATCGAAAACCTATAAAAGATCATACTTGTAATTTTTCGTTTAGGGTTAGACTAACAATTAATGAGATACGCCAATAAAGAGTGACGACTCAATAATTATCAATCAATGCGGAATTAAAACCCTATGAACTTCTTTGACAGAAGTGGTGTGTATGGATTACACAGTCTCCTGCTCTGATACTAATTGATGAGTTCAGAACTCTTAGATCGTTTAGATCTTTCACAAGTATGATAAAAGAAATCAAACAATTTAAGAACAATATAAGAATGAACACAGAACAAAATAAAAAATATGCTTATGATTCAAAGCTGCATCACGCCTCAGCAGAGCTCGATGAAGAACTTCCGTTGTAGAGGCGAGTTAGGGTTTACAAGCAATGTAAAACGAAAACAATAAAAGCTATATTTTCTAAGCCTGCATGCATGCAGCTTATATACTAAAACCTAATACAAAATAATGCACGGCTGGACAGGCCCGATACCGACATTCATACTAGACATTGGACCGAGCCCATGACGCAATCCACTAGACTCAACAACCATACACACGAGAATAAGCATAGATTTATACCTCTAGCAACCTCTTTTGATCAAATGGTAGTGGATCTGAGCTCCTCAATCTGCCTAGCTTGCCCTCCTTCCTTCTTTCTTGCAAGATCCCACTAGAAATGAAGAAAATGGCTTCTTTTCTCACTCACAATGCTCTCAGGTTCTCTGGTGCTCTCAAGGGTGAAGGTGGCCACAAATAATGTCCATAAGATCCCTTAAATAGGGCACAAACCTGAGGATTTAGGGTTTCTATCCACAACGCGGACTCGTCGAGTCGACTCTGCAACTCGTCGAGTCCCTTCATTAATCTAGTCAGCAAATCGCGATCCTACTCGACGAGTCTAGGCGTCAACTCGTCGAGTCCCTCTTTTGACAAAAATAAATATTAAAATATGATACCTGGAATTCCGGATGTTACATAAATCTTTTATATCGTTGATCAAAGGGATGTATTTCACGTCGCCGGTGAAGTGAACGTTGTGCGTGGAATTTTTCGAGGTAAGAAGTGGAGCTTCAGCGTTGCTCTCCATTGACTTACCAGAAAGCACTCACACAGAGAGTCAGTGGCGGTCAGCACCGGTGGAGTCTAGGGCAACCCTAACTGATCAATGTGTGCATATAGACGTCGACTCATCTAGAAATTGGAGAATAAGATTGTGAATGACATTAGCTCCAATGAAAACAGGGCGCGTTCTCTGCCTGAGACTCGATTGTTTTGGCAGCGTTTCAGAGCCCTAACTGATCAATTAGGGTTTGAACTCTCTGCTTCTTCTTTGTTTTTTATAACAACCGAGGGATATGGCTAATGTAGGTGGTGGGCATTAATAGAAGTAGGGGTTGTTGTTGGAGGGCAGAGGGCGGAGGGAGGTGGTCTTCAGAGGTTGTAGGGAGGCAGTCAATGGAGAAGGGAGGGAGTCGGTGAACAGGTGAAGAAATCTCCCTATGCCTCTACTTCTCTATTTCTTTTCTCTTCCGGTTCCTCTCTCTAGAAAGCAATTCAGACATTCAAATTGACCGGAATCTTAAAATTGTTCAACTTGTCTTCTCTTTCTATTCCTCAGTTATTAAAACTCTATACGATCTTCAATTTCTATTTCTTTTATTCTATTTCATGTTCGTTTATCTTTGATTTCTATTTGCGCAACAATGTTGAGAAATCATCCTTCAATATGGCTAAAAAAGAGGAGGTGAATAAAAGGTATGTATAAAAAATACAGCATCGTCTCTCTCTCTCTCTCTCTCTCTCTAACTTCATTCCATGGTTCTCTCTCATCTTTATCTTCTTGCATCATATTGAATTTCACCTATTCTGAAGTTTTTTTTTTGCTTTTTATTTTGTATATTTCATCTCGTTTTTATCGATTCCTGATTTTGTGGTCAAGGTGATAGGAAAAAAGCGCATGAAATTGATGGAGGGTTCACGAAGTTTGCGTTAAGGCTAATGTTTCTCTCATTTCAAGAACTTTCATTTCATCGGTTTAATGGGTTGGCCTCCATATTCTTCTATCCATTGGAAAACTGGCGAATTCTTATGGGTTGAGGTAAACTCTCAAATCGAACCAACTTATTATTTGATGTAATCGAGTAGAAGTGCACGGAAAATGTTTGTGGAAATGCCTGAAAGAGAGTTTGACCATGTGGCATGCATCACAACAAAATTACTAAAGTTTTTTTTTTAATTCAGGTATCATAATTTTCGACATGCCTAACTAAAAGAATGGTCATGAAATAAATTTATGTTACTTGTTAATTTACTATGTTGTATGTATTATGCCAAACCTTACTATGTTGTATGTATTCTGCCTAATTATTTTGTTAGAATTACAACTTGCTAATTTAATGATTCTTTTAGAATCTTTTTTGCCTATTAAAATGTCATATATTTTGTCGGTTCATTTAGTGGATTAGTGTTTTTGTTCTATTTTGATAATTTTTTTTTCTTTTTAGGTTTTGAATACTTTGTCATTCATATGGAGAAAAAAGAAAATATGGAGAACAAGAGTGTCTTATAGTAGATGTATTCCGCCAGAATGTATACAACGAATCTTAACAATATTATTCTTTCAGAATGACTTAGTGTTTTTTTGTTGGATTTTGATGTTTTTGATGAATTTGTTATAGGAATGACATGAAGACATTATAGGAATGACGTGAAGAACGAATCAACGATTGATCACACTCAAAGTTTAGGTATGTTGTTGTTTTTTAAAAATTACACTTATTATTCTTTCAGAATGTTGACATTATTCAAGAATGTTCTTTTTGTATCAGAATGATAGATGTAATTATTTGATATATTATTAGTTTAAGAATCGTTTTTGTATATTGTTTCATAAAGTACTTATTCATGTTTTCTTTTTATTAATGTATTTTTAAATAATGTCACAAACTGTTATTCTAACAGAATGTCATTCTAACAGAATCGCATTCTGACAAAATAATAATATTCTGATAGAATAAAATCGGTTATGTTAACAAGTTAAGTTCGAATTAATTAAAAAAAAAAATCAGATTTCTAAAATTGGTAGAATTAATTGTCCCTATAAATCCGAAAATTTCCTTTTATAAATGTAGTTAATTGTCCAAAATACCCTTTTGCTAAAATTTGTATGATTATACGATACATATTATCCCATTGTAATATCATTCAACCTCAAATCATGTCCATTGATTAATTCCATTTGTTGGTCCAGATCTATGCATTCTGGCACACAATAGTTACTAAAAACAAAATAATCTAAGCATATATATATATATATATATATATATATATATATATATATATATATAGAGAGAGAGAGAGAGAGAAGAACAAATGAGAACCACTGAAGGTTAAAAACCATCTAAGAACCATTTTTATTAAGGATAGTTTTGTAAATCTAAACATTAACATAAAAAAAACATCTATCTTTTCGATATTAATTTCAAATAACTTGATCTTTCAAAAAATATAAATCCAATTATATTTATGCATTAAAATTGTTATTGAACATTTGAATAGTTTATTCATTTTCTTTTTGTTTTTCATGTCATAAAAAGTTAATTAGTAAAAGGTCCAATACATTAAAGTAAGAGTGAAACACTAGTAAAAATCCATCGGCTCTTAAACTCTTCCACCATCAACAACATATAAACCCTAAGACAGCTACCATCGTAGCCGTCGTCGGGTTGCCATGAATGTCGTTGTAGTCGTCGGCCATGCGATCCGATGATTATCAACACGGTCGATGCCTCTCCTTTTTCACTGCTTCGATGAACCTCTATTGCCGACGACATCAAACCACTTACAGATCTAGAAAAATCGATGACACCTACCACTGATGTCGAACTTCTACACCTATAAATCTATGATGTGTGCTTCGTCTCCGATTGTTGACCTTGTTAGAACATCATCAAACATCGCATTCCTCATTTCTCTTTGATCTCCGGTGCTCTAACACCAACAACCTCATTTCTTCATATCTACAACTCCGGTGAGTGCTGAACTGTCGATGGCTTTCCTTCGTTGCTTCGATGAACATCTGTTTTCGACGACATCAAACCATCTCCAAATTTGTAACAACTGATGTCATCTACCGCTGATGTCGGCTTTTTTACCTCTAAATCTATAATGTGTGCTTCTTCTCCGACTACTAACCTCTCTAGAGCTCCATAAAACAATGCCTTCTGCCATGATCTTTGATCTACAACTTCGATGCTCTAACTCAAGTCAGGTAAGATGACTTCAAATTTGATTTTGTGCTTTAAGTTTTTATGTTCTAATACAGATTTATACAAAAAATTTAGATTAGTTATCATTTTATTTATATATGTAGATGTTATTTATTTGACATTTGGAAAAGAAGCATTATGTATAAATATGATTTTCTATAATTTTGAATAAAGTATGTTTGGTGCACAAAAAGTGTTTAATGAAATGCCTCAACGAAATTCGCAAAGTTATTAAGTTGTGAATATGTGTTTTTATGTATTAATTTGTGAATGTATCTGTTATTAAGTTGTGAATTAGTGTCTGAAATATTAAATTAAGTGGTGGTTCCACCACCACATCAGATCTATTACACTACCACCGCCTTCTTTTCTCCATGTTCTCTTTTTATCTGATATGTTCATTGATGGTGGTGTTCAGATTAAGAAAATTTGGAAATAATGTCTACATACGGTATTTGATGAAAAACAATATCTTGAGACTCTAAGGAATATGACAATCTCAGATCTATAAATCACCTTAGACCAGGAAACAATGTGCACACAAGGTGTTTGATGAAATGCCTCAACGAGATCTAGAAGTTTTAAATTATGTATAAATGTTTAAACTTTTGTACTAAATTGTGAACTACTGTTTGAAATGCATATTATTATATGAATTCTGATTTTTTTTATGCGTTATTTTGTGAATTAGTGTTTTGAATATTGAATTAAACTTTGAATTAGTGTCCAAAATATTGTATTAAATTGTGAATTCTGACTTTTTTTATCTAGATCTGAATTCTATACATGTAAATGAGTTGTGAATATAATGTATTAAAATATGAATATGTGTTTTGATGTATTAATTTGTGAATATACAAGTTATTAAGCCGTAAATGTGTATTTTTTTATACACTAAATTATAAATTAATGTATGGAATATTGAATTAAGTTGTGGATTAGTGTCTAAAATGATGAATTAAATTGTGAATTCTAATTTTTTTTATATTCAAATTTGATTTTTTATGGAAATATGTTGGCGGTTTTGGCATAGATGGTTGATGGTCGAGGTGGTTAATGGCCGTGTATGGTAGTTGGCGGTGTTAATGCTAATGGTGGTGGTAGAGTAAAGGTAAGTTATATTTCTCACGCATCTTCATTTTCTTCGTTGATTTAAGATAAGTTATCCTCTTTATGATTCATGTATATGTTTTAATTTTGATGTTTGCATTTGAAATAAGTGTTAATTTATATATGTGTTAAACTGTGAACGTGCTATTTATACACTGAAATATGAGATTATGCTTGCCAATGAGTTGTGAAGGTATTGTTTTAAACTGTGAATTTTGTGTATTAAGTTGTAAATTTTATTCACAATTTAATATAATAAATTTACAATTTAATATACAAACATTCCTCCATATATGAATGTATAAATGTGAGTTTTAAGCTGAGAATATGGCTGTAAAAATATAATTTTTGTGTATTAAACTGTAAATTTATTGTATTAAGCTGTGAATTATGTGTATTAAACTATGAATTGACTGTATTAAGTTATGAATTGATTGTATTAAATTGTGATTTTTTTTTATAAATTAGTTTTGTGTTTGCTTCTGAAAATATGTGAAGAAAGAAACATTATACATACATACATATATATATATATATATATATATATATATATATATATATATATATGATTTTCTCTAATTTAAAATAAATTATATAAAATTTAAACTGTGAATATTATGTAAATTAAACTTTGGACGAAACACTAGCCACCAAATCTAAATGTAGAAATGTTCAATTTAAGAATATGACATTTATGTCTATTAAATTGTTAATTTAGTATATTATGTTGTACATTTGATGTATTAAACGATAATTGACTATATTAAACTGTGAATTGACTGAATTTTGTTGTGCTTTTCTTAATAAATTTTTTGTTAAAATATGAATGGTTTATGGATGAATTTTTGTATAAATGTTGTGAATATTTTTATTTTTTGTGTTCTATACTTATGAAAGAATGCATTAGTTTTTTATAATTGTTTTCTATTAAGTTCAAAATGAATAAATTAATAGGTTTATTAAACTATGAATGTAGTATTTAACTTGTCATCGCATTACTTTGTATACATATCTGATTTATGGGGAATGATGGTTGCAATGTTGGCACATGCGGTTGGTGGCCACGTGTGATAGTGTTAGTGGTGGTAGAGTTTGGGTTTAATAATTCTTTGAATTTGTGAATTAGTATAAAATTGATTGTATTAAGTTGTGAATTTTGTACATTAAACTATAAATGGATTATATAAATTTGTATTTTATATAAATTGCGTTAGAATATGAATAAATGTATGAATGAATGAAAATATTAGATGAAAAATTTACGATTTTGCCATTTTCTTACCAAAAAGAAAAAAATCGGGATTTTAACATATGTAGCAACATTCACAATACATATTTATTTGTAAAACGGAGGTTCTTTCTTAGTTTTCATTTGAACCACTCCTTATATATATATATATATATATATATATATATATATATATATATATATATATATATATATGTTGGTGATTTTAGTGTCACCATGTTATTTTAAGTAACTGGAACTAACATGTGAGCTAAGGGGTTTCATGATTTGTACTCTAATATATGTACGAGGTTGTGCGGAGTGCAAACATGTATAAGATCGAGTCATAAGTCGGTTCGACGACTAGTCGGGGGTCCGGGGGCATCGCCCCCGGGTCCGGGGTTTCCAAAGGGGCAACGCCCCTAGCGGGGTCCAAGGGGCAGAGCCTAATCCGGATTAATATTACTTGCTTCCAAAGCAACTAATGACGGCCTAACCCTAATGAAACCCTAGTCGTGTTTAATACATAAACAACTCTTCCTTTCCAGAAGGGGACTACGTTCTTTAGCTCTCATTTTTCATCACACATTCACAGAACCCTTTAGCATATTGGCATACGTTTTCTGTGCCTATAAACGTAAGTGTCCACTTGGATTATCCTAGGCTGAATTTCTTGTAACCCAGGCATAGGGTAGAAATATCAGTTAGGAAAGTGATATCACGATCCAAGTTGGTATCCAGATCTCCACCACAAACCCTAAATTTCCCAACAATATATATATATATATATATATATATATATATATATATATATATATATATATATATATATACAGAGAGAGAGAGAGAGAGAGGAGGGTTCAATTGAGAAAAAAAAGGTTGAGAATGGGGGAATCATTCTCTACCACTCATTTATTTTTGCCGCAAAAACCTCCGTCATACCAGCAGAAATGAGAAAGGAATAGAGATGTGTTTTCCAACCAAACATGTTTCGTTAAACTATGCTAAGCATTACCTTTATATATACAAAAACATAGTTTGTTCGTTTTTTTTTTTAATTTTTAAGAAGCTATTTTTATCGAAAAATGATTTTAAATATACCAAAATTCATGATTTTTTATTCTCTACAAACAGACATCCATATTGATATAGTTTTAAGATAAAATAAAAATTAATATTTTTTTTTATACTTTCAGCTATCGTTATTCATAAGTGAATAAAAATGAATCAGGTTTTTACTACAGTACGTTCGTTATTCACTTATGAATAAAAACTATATTATTTTTTTTTACAATTTAAGTATCATTCATATATGAATATAGCATATACTAAACATAGTATATTCATATTTAAATATTAGACTATTCATTCAGTTATGAATATTACATAGTATATTCACTTGTGAATATTAGATGGTATATTCACTTATGAATATTAGATAATATTTTCATATATGAATATTACATAGTATTCCATGGTATATCACATGTGAATATTATATACTATATTCACTTGTGAATATTAGATGATATATTCACTTATGAATATTATACAGTATATTCAGATATGAATATTAAAATGTGTTTTCACAAATATATATAATTTTTATATGTTATCCACATATGAATAACATACAGACTTGCATATTCGTTTTTTTGTTTTAATAATCATATACTGATTCAGGTAAGAAAACATATTCATATATGAATATAACGTGGTAATTTAGTTTATGCATTTCATCAAACAGTTGAAGTGCATACAATTTAACATTTTTAAAAATGTTAAAGACATGATACTTTGACTATTTAAATCTTACAAAATAGTAGATAGATAGATAATTATATGAAATTTTTCAAAAAAAAAACGTTTTGCTCTTTTTCTAACCTCAATTTTGAAGTTTTATTTGAGAATCGATGTTGAATGAATGATGTGAAGTGAATTTTTTGTTAATTGTCAATGTTGTTGATCTAATAACGCTGGGAGTATAATTAATCGTAGATGTTGAAGATCTGATCGTATTCAAGCAGAATTGAAGGTTGGATTAAAAGAACCAAAAATGAATTTTTGTTGTTAACTGTTGAATCGTGTTGATAAACATGTTATTGACGAAGATCGATGATTGATTAACACCAAATGATGTTGATGATAGTTTAACTGAAGAAATCTGGATGATTGTTGAAGGTTGGAGGAGAAATTTGGATGATGAACAATCGAAATTTCTATATAGTTACGTATTTGAGATTAAAGGTTATTATACTATTTACAAGTTTGCCACAGTGTCTTTTTATGCTTAGATTAAATGAGTGGCTGAGAATGATTCCCCCATTCTCAATCTTTTTCATTTTTCTTAATTGAACCCACCTCTCTCTCTCTCTCTCTCTATATATATATATATATATATATATATATATATATATATATATATATATGTATATATATATATATATATAAATATATATGTATATATATATATAGGTAGAGGTTCATTTGAGACCACCTATATTTTGTGAGACATAGAGACCAAATCTTAGTCATTGATTAAATTTGATCTTGTGGTTCAAAAAAAACCCTATTTAAAGCGCTTAATTAAACACTCAAGGGTAGATTAGTCAGCTTTTAATCATATAATGAAATCCCTGATTTACATGATCTTTCCTTAATCAACGTAACAAAATCAGATTCGCTCTTTCATCCGTTGATTTCCTCATATGGTTTTTTCAATCGCAACAATATTTTGATTGAATGAGAAGCAAAAAACTTGAGTTTTGTACGTTAATTGTCACTCACGCTGTGATGATTTGTGATGTTACAGGTTTATTGAAAGAGATTTCAACAATTGATCAGTAGTTCACATCGATTTCAAGCTTTCACGAGCAACTGATCATCAATTGATATCTTCGATTGACATCATTTTCAACAATTGGAGGTTTCTTCGGAATCAGATCTTATCCCCTTCATTTGATGATTTTCAACTTCAGGGCTAGATTGAAATTGATTTTTCACCAAAATATGCTTTTCATCAAGTTACATAAACTGATGTTAGCAATTGATCATAAGATTCATATCGCTTTCTGTATTTTCAAGCTTCGATTTTGCTTCCTGGTAAGCTCTTTCAACTATTCATCATCATCATCATCAGATCGAGATCGATTTTCAGCCCCTTCAAGCTTTGATTTTTACTCCTAGATCTTAAATTTTCAATCTAATAATGTATGTACAAAACAGTTACTGTTCTCTAGCAAATTCTCTTAAACTATACATGCATTCTATGTGTTTGATGAAAATCCTGAATGAACAAAGAGTTTGATGCATCATTCCTCTTTCCCACGACTAATGTCTTCTTTAAGAATTGGAGTATACTTCTTAAAATATGAGTCACAATTGGTATAAAACAATGTAATGTTAACTACTTTTATTATATTTACCATAGTTACGTTAAAACATGTTTTTTTTGTCAAACATAAAAATATTGGAGATGTCTTTTTAGCATACTTTGGTTTGAATATGCTCTTCTTAAGTTGCAGAAAAGGATTGTCCTAAAGAAAAGACTATATGCTCTTAAATTTACAATATGTAAATTCAGGTGCATGATATACATCAGATGTTTTTAGAATATGATCATTATTAAGGTTTTTTATAATTTTTTTTCCATCAAACACAAAAGGTTGGATGTCTCTTTTAGCATTGTTTATTATTCTTATTAATGTGCAGTAAGGGGATGTACTAAGAAAGATTATTAAATTCAGAGTATTTTTTGCCAGTGTTTACATTGTGTCTTGTATGATCAATTACATTACATAATACATTATTATGATGTATAATCACTCATAGACTTCATTTTTAGATCTTTGATTGTATCCATACTTGATTCTAACAATTATTTCATTTATGGTTGCAGATAGTTATAACTGATGAAGCTCAACTTGAAAGGAACTTGAATACTTCAAGCTATAAGTTTTGAACTACATGAGTCAAGATTAATATGTAATAGATTTTATATGTCACAAAAATGTAATGTTTTTTTATGGTTTTTGGTGCATTGTTACCGATCAAACTATAATATCATTTTGTAAAAATATTCTATATGTACATACAACATATTTTATTCTTTTAGAATATTCTAATTTTATACATGTTTGCAGTTAGCCTATAATTTTTTATAGCGAATAACACATAACATTATTCTATTAGAATAACATACATCTCCTTTTTATAATGACAAACATATAATATTATTTTACTATAATATTGTACATACAGACTTTAATTTTAAGCTTATCTAGTATGTGAAAGATATTACTAACATTATACAACATTAACTACAAATTTCATGTATTATTATTTATAACATAACCGTTCTTGAACCATAATATCATTTTATATACACAGTAAGTAAGTTTTATTAACATTACATATATCTATAAATTCTAAAATATTATTGTAATGTAAAATCAACATTTAACATTATTCTAATAGAATATTATAAATGTACAGAAAACCTATAACATTACTCTATTAGAATATTGTACATGAACTATAACAAAAAATGAACATTTGATCATAAAAAGTATGATATTTCAGATTGGTCAAAGCATAACTATTTTTTAACCATGACTATTATTTTGTGAAACATTCACTGGCCATTGAAACAACCATAGCTATTGTTCAAAACTAAAAAAAGATAACCAATATTTAAATGAACAAAACACTACCATGTCATTCATAATCAAAGACTTTCAAATATTCTAAAAAAATTATTCACGTCCTTCCAGTATGTTTCTTGCATCGATCCATTCCTTCATCATTTTTAATGACCATCCTTATCAACCCTTCCCTATTCCTTTGCTTCGTCAGTTACTTTCTTATGGAACTGGAATCTGATTGGTCAAAGCATAACTATTTTGTATGCTTCTTATTCTGCAGAAAACCTTCTTTACCCATGTCATTATTTCACATTTCCACTTACTGTTCCAGAATAAATTTCCATCTGTCGCATTAAGAACACATCAAAATAAATTTCATTAGCTTTCAATGTGTATCAAACACTAATCCTAGCTACAGTAAATAATTTCAATAGTATTTAACCGAAACTACAATAAAGAAGTTCATTTCTAGCCAAAGCTATAGTGAATCTGCATTAAACACTAACCATAGCTACAATATAAATTCAGAAAAGTAATTCCTAAATTTTAATAAATTGTTTAACAACTTCCTAAAGCCTATTACAAGAGATGATTTAGAATCTACATTATGTAGAATCTAAATATGAATCTAATATTATCAAACTAAAACATAAATAGATGAATTCAATTATATTAGGATAGAATAACAAATTCTCAAAATGTATTGTAGTTTTGACTTATCAGAGTAAGCAGTAACATCTGGTTAATCGATAAAATAACATCTTAAATCAAATTTATGAAGTAACATCTAACTTTACAAATCATAATACCTAGAATATTAAGTTACCAAAGACTATTTTACTAATATTTTTACTGGATCATCTAACTTATCAAACAAAGTAACATCTGAGTCAAATTAAGAAGTACCATATTACTTATCAACTAGAATTTTCAACAAGATTCCTTACTTCTAAAATATCAAATGTAAAAGGGTATTAAAATCCATTTTATTGTTCTCGGTTTTTACTCGATGAATTACTTAAACATGTGAATATATATAGCAATGAAGACATGTAAAGTTTGAATCATAAATTTGATTATCAAAATGAATTAACGATGATGCTTTAAAAATAAAACGAACAAAATTAACCAATCTTCTTCTTATGGATAAGAAAACAAATAAATGTATGGGAAATTGATATAGGGAGGGTACAAGTCAGTGTCTTAATTATAAGCTAAATAATGATTGAGAACATGCAATTTCCAAAACAACTTTCGGCAGCTTTAATTTCGCATTCCTCATTTGAACAATAAGTCTCATATTGGGATTGAATGTTTGTGATAGTATTAAAATATAAAAATATTAGGATTGAATGTTTGTGATAGTATTAAAGTATAAAAATCCAAGATATTAAGTTTAATGGTGTTGCTAAGAGGGTGTTTGAGATTGTTTTTTAAGATCAATTTTTTTAAATGAATTTTTTGACTTTTAGCTTTTGAAAAGGGCAAAAGTTAAAAAGTAGTTTTAAAAATGTTTGTCTAATATTTCTTAACTTTTAAATGTAATTTAGCTTTAAAAAAGATAAAAGTCACAAAAAGTCACTTTATTATCTTTTGAAAAAGGAAAAATGTCATTATAGTCCCACGATCTTACACATTTTGGTTTAAAAGATCATTATTCTTATTTTTTTTGGCTTTATAAGGATATGAATTCACATTTTATTTGCTTTTAAGGCCATTTTCTAGAAATTGAAGGGGTCACTCTGTGACCACTTCCTAATCAGCCGGTTATGTTGTACATGTCATAAAAAATGTCAAATCAGATGCCACCTAATGTATCGTTAAATGAGATACGTAACCCTCTTCTAAAAGCTACATTCTTGTGTAGTCGCTTTCTTCTATTTTATTCTACTATTCCTCGCAATTAACTCTCAATTGGATTCTTGTTATCGCCATTTACATGAAGATTGATCTTCATTTTGTTGGTATGTTTACGAGGTACCCAATGATCAGTTACTCAAATGGAGCGGAGCAGAGGTTTGGGGATGTCGATTTTACTGGAATGGACAAAAACGAATTTGTAAGTCCCCAAAATGTTTGAGTATCAATCAGATCCGTTTGATGGTGCGGAATCCCAATCAAATGGATGATGTCAGATCAAAATAAAAGAGAAGGAGAAGAAGAAGATGATGAATCTTGAATGTATTGATGATATGATTGAAGTTCCTTACACAAGATTCACTTTCTCTCTCTAGAACACACCTTAGGTTTCACACACTTAAGCACCTATCTTCTTTTACATTCACACCACTCCTCACCCCTTACACCTATATTTATATTTATAGAGAACATGGGCCGAACACAAGTTCACCGTCGTAAATGAGTTTACGGCCGTAAACACCCACCTAGCCGGAAACACATAAAATATTACATAAAAATACAATTTCCCAGAAAAGCAAAGTTTAAACTATATTTTTGACCCAACAATCTCCCCCTTGGTTTATAGCTTTCTTTTCTTAATTGACCCAACAAGCCCCCTTAAAAAGTAGCTAGCTTTTCTTGTTAATCTTCATTGGGAGATTGGCTTCAGCATTTATCTTCAAATTCTTCACAACTTCAAGATGAAATTGATGAATCTTCAATGAATGACTTCATCTTGAGCAGTTGGAATTTTCTTCAGAATTTGACATTGAACGCACATTGGGTGAATAAGCTTCTTGTACTGATTCTTGAAAGATAGCACTTTCAGCTTGAGAATCTTCAGAGAGAATATCGGAGAGAACTAATCTACTAGATCACTTCAGTAGGTTTAAGATAGCAGCAGACTGATTGAGGAGGCTTCAATGCAATCCGTCACATAATCTTCAAGTGCAGCTTCACCTTGTTTCTGGAGTTGAAAGATTGAATGTTGAATAAATAATCTTCATTTCTTGCTCCTTCGAATGAGAATTCTTCGATGATCACGAATGAAACTTTGGCTCAGAAATCTTGATACAGTCTCCATGAGTCTCATCTACACTAAATTCACTTTCCAAGACAAAACAAAACTAAAAGAAAACTTAGCACACAAATTAAAACAGAAACAAAATTATTTTTGGGTTTTTGATTTTTTTCAACAAGAAATAAAACAAAAATATTTTTGGATTTTGAATTTTCTGATTTTTGTTTGATTTTTGAATTTTTTTAATTCTCCCCCTAAATTTGTGCATAGAGGAAAACTATGAACAAATTTAACAAAAAGAAGAATATTTGGGGATCAAAGTTGTGAGACAGCTTGAACTTGTTTATCAGTACCTTCACCTTCATGAATAGATCTTGTCAATTGTCGGTATTGTGGTCCACTTAAGCACGAAGGATATTGACAAAATTTTCCATATATACCATTTAGCTGACAATGACCACGAGTATTGTTGTCCACTTAAATTAAGCAACGAGATCTACATCCAACCTCTTAAATGGTTCAATTTTAGTTGCACTAGAATGTGTTCCCCACTTCTCGATATACCCTGGTTATCAAGAACTTCCTAAGGACTCCTAACTTTAGGTGAGTAAACAATTATTAAGGAGGAAGTCAGATTTATAGATAGATGCATATGTTGTGTCCCAGGTCGGATCTCTTTTAATCACGCAGAGGGGACAACATATGGCTAACTAGAATAGAGGGATTGAGAGGTAGAATGTTGCATATGCTGTGTCCCAGGTCGGATATTCCGATCACGCAGAGGGGAAAACATATGGCTAATAGATAGAAATAGTTTCATAGATAAGAAGGTGCGTAGAAATAGAGTTGCATATGTTGCAATCTAGGTCGGATATGTTCAAATCACGCAAAGGAAGCAACATATGACTGACAGATAGAAAGCAAGAAAATAATTTCCTACAGACCTACTTCATCAGAACCCCCCAGTCGCCCTATCAGAACCATAATTAAGGACATAAGTTCATACATCAAGGAAAATTCGAACCACTGTTCTAGATGCGTATTAATTTAGTGTATCCTATAGGTTCCTGTGTTTATCTCATTGCTCAATCTACCCGAGCGTTGTATGGTCAGTCCTAACAATCCTATCTAAATCCACACTTTCAAATCCTTCGTGCCTACTAGCACATTGAACACAGAGTCTAGACAATTCAGATTCAGTCCTTTACACATGTTTTAGACTGCCCGTTATCACATTCTTGATATCACTTCCCAACACACACCTACTAAAGAAAAACTATAAAAGATTGTCTTTAATACGAATCAAATTAAGATAAACTCAGGAGTATGGAAAAGAAAACTCAAACTATAAGTCACCGATTGAATTTGCATCCAGAAGGTCTGAGAACAGCACCAATAATCTCAGAACAGATCCGAAAATTCTTCATGTCGTTAAGCACAAACCCCATGAGCGACTCCTTCCTTTCTTCCCTTCCCGCAAAGGACACATACTCTCAAACAAAATTCTGAGTGTTGTACAGTTAAGAGATGCCTCCTATCATGTGCCTGGAACAACCACTACCAACAAACCAAAGTCTGATGATATGCCTCCATAGCTGCTCCAGCATAGAGCGGGATCAGTTGGTCTTTGGAACCCATACCATTTTGAAACTAGGTCGACCTTTGTTATCATTGCAGGGTACTCTGTCCCATGACATATCCTGTTTATCACAAATAGAAGATGAGAAATATTAGAATCGTTAGAAGATTTAGGAGAATGAGCCTTTGGAACCCATTTATAGTTGGGTTTAACCCATTTCTTTTTCAATCTGATGGGTGGCTCAGTACTTGCTTTTGATCTTGATATCGGCAGTTGAGATGACTTTGATTTTGGCTTCACGGGGGCATCTCTTGGATTTGGCTTCTTGGCCGACATACCCTTCTTGACCTTAGGATTTGATGTATTTGTCTTTATAGTTGAATTCTTGGCCTTGTGGGTATTCCAGTCGCCATTGCGCGATTGTAACCTCAAATGATTTCTTTTGTAGAATCTCCCACCCTGCGCGTTCTGCCAGCCTTGTGCGTAGTAAGGAACATATGAGCGATTTGGACAGTTTCGCGCAATGTGTCCAGGTGTTCCATAGTGAAAGCATGTCTTTTTTCACTGGGAAGTTGTTTTTTCCTGCCCTTGGTGGCGTATCCTTGCCTTGTCTCTTATTGTTCCCACAAGCACAATTACAACAGGCACTCTATTTCACTGGAATTGGTGATCTGTATTTCTCAATAGTAGGTTGATCAGAAGCAGTTGAGTTTGAAGCAACATATTCAGAGCTCAAGGAGATGTTGGTTTGTTCAATGGTTTTCTCCTTGTTCTCATCCTCTGCTACTTTACCTCCTGACATAAATCCAGCTGGTTTGCCATATTGAAGATGTGCCTCCCTGTCAATTTCTTCCTGTGTCATAGGGATGGATGTGTAGTTATGATTGAAAGGTGGAGGAACACTATCATACCCTAGCCCTTTTTGCTGGTTATTTTTAAATTGCAAACAATGGTCTATCATGTTCGCAACTACTTCGCTTGACACATCAAATTTTTTAAAATCAAAATCTGCAGTTTCAAATTTGCTTTTGAATGTGTCAAGCTCAACAGTTAACTCAGCAAGTTGTTTCTTAACATAATCATAATTTTCACATTTATTGCTATAATTATCCTAAAGCTTCCTAAAATCTTTGGTTTTTGCTTCTAATTCAGCCTTTAGGGGTTTCTATCGTTTCCTAAGTTTATATCCTTCGTATTTTAGGTCGTCGACTTCCCTTTTTAGCAAATCATTATGTTCACAAAGAATTTTAATCGTATCTTCACAAGATGGAGTACATGAAGCTTCATTGACCGGGATGTTTGTTGAACTCATTGTTTTTCCACACTTCAAAGCGTCAAGTTCTTCGGTTATAGCAGCAAGACTAAGACGATTGAGATCTTTTGTCTTCTTGATGACAACCACGTTCATATCCCACGATTTCGGAAGTGAATTCAACAACTTTTTGTTTATCTCAGATTTAGTTAAGAAGATCCCAGCTATATTCATCTCAGTAGTAAGTGTAGTAAATCGCTGCAACTGAGCTTCCAGGGTTTCTCCTGGGATATAATTGAACATGTTGAACTTTTTTCTTAACATATCCTGACAACTCTCTTTCATGTCTTCAATTCCCTCGTAGACCTTAAAAACCATTAAAAGCACAACTAGAAGTCAAAATCAAACTCATAAGTCAAACCCTTTGACTACAAACCTCAAAAGTCAACCTCAAAAGTCAACCTCAAAAGTCAACCTTAAAAGTCGAATTTAAAAATTCATACTTAAAAGTCAAACCGAAAAGTTAAATTTGAAAATTTAAAAGTTAAATGAGAAAGTCAAAGTTTAAAGTTAAAGGTCAAATTTTAAAAGTCAAAGTCAAAGTTTTAAATAAAAACTCAAAAATAAAAGTCAAAAATTAAAAACTATAATTTTTGGGTGAAAAGTATTTTAAAAATAAAAGAAATTAATTTTTTGGGGTTAAAAGTGACAATATTGCGAAAATAAGGAAGCGAAAGATTAATATTTCACATAAACTTCGAAGGCTTGTACCATCTATCAAGGTGGATCAGATGGTAAGACACTTGTTGTGTAAGGAGGAGACCCGGGTTCGATCCCCGACACCCTCAATTTCGATTCCTAATTTTTTCTTAAGCACATGTGAGGTTGCTGAGTGTTGGACTAGACACGATGCGAGGACAAGGCCGAGAACTATGCGTAGATGCTAGGCCGTACATGAGACCGAGGTGCGAACCAGAAACGTTGAGCCGTACACGTGCGCACTGGCCGCAAACCGAGGACCGTAAACTGACGACCGCAAACTCCGGCCATAAACTATTTCTGGCCGTAAACTCTTCGCAGATTACGTGAAAAACAACGTTTTTCACCCCTTTTTGCTCCAAAACGCGATCAAAAACTCGTTTTTATAAAAAACGCGAAGAACAAACCCCCTTAATTTGCCAAGATCTATCCAAAAACACAAGAATCCTTCCAAAATAAGATCAAATAAGCTCCAGATCTGAAAATATTGACTGATACAATCCAAGCTCTGATATCAATTGTAAGTCCCCAAAATGCTTGAGTATCAATCAAATCCGTTTGATGGTGCGGAATCCCAATCAAAAGGATGATGTCAGATCAAAATAGAAGAGAAGGAGAAGAAGAAGATGATGAATCTTGAATGTATTGATGATATGATTGAAGTTCCTTACACAAGATTCACTTTCTCTCTCTAGAACACACCTTAAGTTTCACACACTTAAGCACCTATCTTCTTTTACATTCACACCACTCCTCACCCCTTACACCTATATTTATATTTATAGGGAACATGGGCCGAACACAAGTTCATCGTCGTAAATGAGTTTACAACCGTAAACACCCACCTAGCCAGAAACACATAAAATATTACATAAAAATACAATTGCCCAGAAAAGCAAAGTATAAACCATATTTTTGACCCAACAAAATCCCCCGTGGTTTATAGCTTTCTTTTTTCTTAATTGACCCAACAAGCTCCCCCTAAAAATTAGCTAGCTTTTCTTGTTAATCTTCATTGGGAGATTGGATTCAACATTTATCTTCAAATTCTACACAACTTCAAGATGAACTTGATGAATCTTCAATGAATGAATTCATCTTGAGCAGTTGAGCTTTTCTTCAGAATTTGACATTGAACGCACATTGGGTGAATAAGCTTCTTGTACTGATTCTTGAAAGATAGCACTTTCAACTTGAGAATCTTCAGAGAGAATATCGGAGAGAACTAATCTACTGGATCACTTCAGCAGGTTTAAGATAGCAGCAGACTGATTGAGGAGGCTTCAATGCAATCCGTCACATAATCTTCAAGTGCATCTTCACCTTGTTTCTGGAGTTGAAAGATTGAATGTTGAATAAATAATCTTCATTTCTTGCTCCTTCGATTGAGAATTCTTCGATGATCACGGATGAAACTTTGGCTCAGAAATCTTGATACAGTCTCCATGAGTCTCATCTACACCTGAATTCACTTTCCAAGACAAAACAAAACTAAAAGAAAACTTAGCATAAAAATTAAAACAGAAACAAAAATATTTTTGGGTTTTTGATTTTTTTCAACAAGAAATAAAACAAAAATATTTTTGGATTTTGAATTTTCTGATTTTTGTTTGATTTCTGAGTTTTTTTTATATTTCTCCCCTAAATTTGTGCATAGAGGAAAACTATGAACAAATTTAACAAAACGAAGAATATTTGGGATCAAAGTTGTGAGACAGCCTGAACTTGTTTATCAGTACCATCACCTTCATGAATAGATGTAAGATCCAAAATATACGAGCCAAAAAATTTTATTTTTAAAACACGTCCTTAGCAAACATTAGAAATAAAACGTTCACCGATCATATCATTTCATAAAAGTTATCGCATGACTTGAAAAACATTTTATAAAAACATAATATCGTCAGAGTACAAATTCCCAGGAGGATCTCATAGTGCGGAATATAAGGTGTGTGTGTGATGGGTCGCTACCGCGCCAGCTCCTCCCCCTTCGATGAAGAGGTACCTGAAACCAAAACTGAAAACTGTAAGCACGAAGCTTAGTGAGTTCCCCCAACATACCACATACCATACAATCACATATCATACATACTGCCGGACAATTCTGGGGTGCCCGACCTACCCGGTACGGCCATTCTGGGGTGCCGACCTACCTGTGTCAAGCGGTTCTGGGGTGCTGACTACCCATGTCAAGCCATTCTGGGGTGCTGACTACCCATCGTTCCTGACAACCGATCCTCGGGGACTATTTCACCCCCTACTGCTACTATCACATATATCGTAACATAACATATTATCAGACATATCTGGGGTGTCCGATCTACCCTTCGGTCCTAACGACCGAACTTGGGGACTAATCCCCTCCTACTACCACTATCACATATAACATATCATGCCAGCATATAAACATATCTTCACATACTGTCAGACATATCTGGGGTGTCTGACCTACCCTTCGGTCCTAACAACCGAACTCTACCACTATCACATATAACATATCATGCCATCATATAACATATCAGGTAGTAGCAAAACTAGATGATATCACAAAGACAATTATCTAACATACAACTCCTACTGGTGGGCCGGAATTGTGGCCATAGACCAACCGCTACTGGAAGGTAACTCACCTCAAAGTAGCTGCTGATCTGTGTGGGAACTGACTGTCTTCTGCTGCTGCTGCCCCGGAAATCCTCCGGCTATAAATCCCACAAAACACTCAGTCAAATACTGCTAACCGTCCTCAGGGTAAAATGACCATTTACCCCTAAGCAAACCAAGAGTCAATGTCAAAGTCAACTTCCAGTTGACCGGACTCGCCGAGTTGGCTTGCCAACTCGCCGATTCCTTTTCCCTTTGTCTGACCATAATCGCGTCTCTGCTCGTCGATTTAGGCCTTGACTCGACGAGTTTTCCTTCTAAACCAAATTCCAATAGTCCTTCATCCTACTCGCCGAGTTGTATGAACCACTCGTCGAGTTCATCTTCATCCGAAGAACACTCTATGATGAGACTCGCCGAGTTGTAAGAACAACTCGCCGAGTTTGCTCTTGAGGCAAGAAGATTGCCTTGAACTCGCCGAGTCAGGGCATTGACTCGCCGAGTTCCTTCATGAGTGAGTCTGGCTTCCGACCCACTTAGTCACACCCCATGACTCACTACTCCACCCAGCAAACAGGAAAAGGGGGAAAACTCAGGGACTCGCGACTCGACTTGTCGAGTCCGATGAACGACTCGCCGAGTCTTTCGCATGCAAACACTATATACTCGATTTTGCTCGAATCCAGCTCATGCCATACATAGATCTGGGTTTCTAGGGCCTGATTAACACGTAAAGTTTCCAACTATACGTGTTAATAAACACCAATGAAGGTTTTAGGGCTCAAAATGCACTAAAAGAGTAGATCTAGGGCTTTCATGCAATATGGCTCCATAAAGGTAGTAGATTTGAGCTCCTGGAGCTCAATCATGCCTAGATCTAAGGGTTAATCAACTTATTACAAACCCTAATTCGCAATCAATCTTGGAAATGGCTCAAGGAGGACTCTAATGGAGCTATATGGGACTATAAGCATGAAAACAGAGGGAAACTGAGTTATACCTCAAGGAAATCACTGAGATAACACCAAAATGCCTGGCCTCCTTCTTCTCTTCTTGATCTACTCTTCTTTTCTCTCAAAATCCTCAATAAACACACCAAAGCACTTCAATCTCACAAGGAATAAGGGTTTGGATGATGTTTGGAGCTCTGAGGGTGAAGGGGGCGAGGTTGGGGTGCGTAAGGTTTGTTTAAATAGGGTGCAAACCCTTGAAATTTAGGGTTTCATTAGAGAGCGGGGACTCGTCGAGTCCAGAATGTGGACTCGCCGAGTCGCCAACTTAAACGTGCTCCCAAACCCGTCTCTACTCGGCGAGTCGGGCCTACAACTCGCTGAGTCCAAGGCTAAAAATGTAAAATACTTAGATAAATTTTACGTACCAGGAACCAGGTGCTACAAATCTCTCCCCCCCCCCCTATTTTAGACTTCGTCCTCGAAGTCTGCTGCTCGATCCTGAAACAGCTCGGGGTAATGCTCCATCATTTCTTCAATCGGCTCCCAAGTCCATTCCGAACCCTTTCGGTGCTGCGATTGCACCTTTACTAATTCCACCCTCTTGTTCCTCAGATCCTTCGACTTCCGGTCGAGGATTGCAACTGGGCGCTCAATGTAATTCAGGCTGTCATCAACTTGTATATCCTCTAGCAGCACCACCACTGAATCATCTGCTAGACACTTCCGCAGCTGGGAGACATGGAAGGTGCTGTGGATCTGAGTAAGCTCGGCCGGCAGATCCAGCCTATATGCCACCTTGCCCACCCGGGCTACAACCCTGAATGAACCAACGTATCTCGGGCCCAACTTGCCCCGCTTCCTGAATCGAATGACGCCTTTCCAAGGCGACACTTTCAGGAGAACCATATCCCCGACCTGGAACTCCAGGTCCGACCGACGCTTGTCGGCATAACTTTTCTGCCTACTCTGCACAGTCTGAAGCCTGCTCCAAACTTGTTGTATTCTCTCAGTCGTCTTGAGCACCACCTTGGTGCTCCCCATGACCCTCTAGTCAACTTCACCCTAACATATCGGGGTCCTGCACCTCCATCCGTACAACATCTCGAATGGGGGACGGTCAATACTCACGTGGTAGTTGTTGTTGTATGAGAACTCAGCCAAGGGAAGATAGGTATCCCAACTACCACCGAAGTCTAACACGCATGCCCGCAACATATCCTCCAACGTCTGGATGGTCCGCTCACTCTGACCATCCGTCTGCGGGTGAAAGGTGGTGCTAAAATGCAGACGAGTGCCCAACTCATCATGAAACTTCTTCCAAAACCTAGAAGTGAACCACACATATCTGTCTGATATCACTGAAACTGGCATCCCGTGCCGCGCCACTATCTCCCTGATATAGATATCGGCTAACTTTTCGGCCGAGATACTCTCCTGGATCAGAATAAAATGGGCGCTCTTGGTCAGTCGATCCATGATGACCCAAATCGAATCTACTCCTCGTGCAGTCCGAGGAAGCTTTGTGATAAAATCCATCGTAATATCTTCCCATTTCCACAACGGGATATCCAACGGCTGCATCTTGCCGTGCGGTCTCTGATGCTCGGACTTGACCCTCTTGCAGGTCAAACACCTTAGAGGTAATGCCGCCAAATCTTGAGGGCGAAGACCACCGCCCCAACTCTAAATCATGCGTCGGGTAGTTCGCCTCGTGAGGCTTCAGTTGCCTCGAGGCATAAGCAACGACATGTCCCCTCTGCATCAATACTGCGCCTAATCCCAAGATAGACGCATCACAATATACCACAAAATCCTCTACGCCCTCGGGCAGGGCTAAGATTGGCGCCTCGCATAATCTCTGCCTCAGAATCTCAAACGACGCCTGCTGCTCAGGCCCCCATCGAAAGACCACAACTTTCCTAGTCAACCGTGTCAGGGGTACGACTATCTTGGAGAAATCCTGAATGAATATCCGATAGTAGCCTGCTAATCCTAGGAAACTCCGAATCTTGGATGGAGACTTCGGAACCTCCCATCTCATCATGACCTCCACCTTGGTCGGGTCTACTGAAATCCCGTTCTGATTGACGAGGCGCCCAAGAAACTGAACCTCGCGCAACCAAAACTCACATTTGGAGAACTTGGCATACAAGCTCTCCCTCCTCAAGGTCTCCAAAACCTCTCTCAGATGCTCCTCGTGCTCCTCCTGGATCTTGGAATAAACCAAGATGTCATTAATGAAAACTATCACAGACCGATCCAGCATCGGTCTACGCACACGGTTCATGAGGTCCATGAACGTGGCAGGAGCATTGGTGAGCCCAAATGGCATCACCACGAACTCATAACGGCCATAACGCGTCCGAAACGTGGTCTTCTGTACATCCTCCTCTCTGACCCTCATCTGATGATAACCTGAACGCAAATTGGTCTTAGAGAACCAAGATGCTCCCTGCAACTGATCAAAGAGGTCATCAATCCTCGGGAGTGGGTAACGGTTCTTCACCGTTACCTTATTCAGCTCCCGGTAATCTATACACATCCGATGCAACCCGTCCTTCTTCTTCACAAATAGGATTGGGGCTCCCCAGGTTGAACTGCTCGGTCAAATAAATCCCTTGTCTAGCAGCTCCTACAGCTGCGTAGACAACTCCTGCATCTCGGAAGGAGCCAACCGATAGGGTGCCTTAGCTATTGGAGCCGCACCAGGAACTAGGTCGATCCTGAACTCTACCTGACGCTCCGGAGGTATTCCAGGAAGCTCCTCCGGGAACACATCAGCGTAGTCTCACACCACTGGAACCTCGCTCACAGTCGGCTTACCCGCATCCCGGGTATCCATAACGTACGCGACATACCCCGCGCAACCCTGCTGAAGGTAGCGCCTAGCTCTTGCTGCTGAACATACTGTGGGTCCACGCTGTGGCCTCTCGCCGTGGATCACCAACTCTCCCCCACTTGGGGTCCTGATCCGCACTAGCTGCTGTGCGCACTCTATCACCCCCCCCATTAGGGCTCAACCAATCCATGCCTATAATCACCTTGTTCCCCCGCAACGGAATGGGAACCAAATCCACCAAGTAGGGTTCCTCAAATAACCTTAGAACACAATCCCGGAATACTGCTGATGCTCGCACCGATCGAGCATCGGCAATCTCTACGTATAAAGGGCAATCCAACATGCTCGAAGACTCAGTAAACCTTTTGCTAAGCGCAAGGGAAACAAATGATCGGGTGGCACCCAAGTCAAACAACACCTGAACAGGGATACCGGTCACATGGAACGATCCTAACGCATATACATAAAGCACATATCAATATCATAACATCATAAAAATAAGATAGAGGGAAAGAATCATACCCTTCACCACATCGGGTGCGGCGCGTGCCTCCTCGGTAGTCAGCTGAAATGCCCGACTCCTCACCACAGGGGCCTCTGCCTTGCCCTGCCGTCCATCTGTAATCTGCAGGGTAGCTGGAGCTGGCGCCTTAACCGGCACGGATGCTGTCAACTAGGGGCAATTGGCCTTCTTGTTGCCCCTCTGGTTGCAGTGGAAACAGAGCAACTCTGATGTCTGAATCACAGGTGCAGGGGCGGTACAATCCCTGCGGAAATGCCCCGTCTTGCCGCACTTATAGCAGCCCGATGATCCCAGTCTACATGCCTCCTCATGAGGCCTGCCGCATTTCCTGCAGCGGCTCAATCATGACTGGCCTTTCGGCCTACCATCTGATCCCTTGGGCTTCTTCCCCGAAGCCCCTCCTGTCTGTCCCTCCTCTGTCTTCCTCTTCCGGATGTGCTCCGGATCTATCTCTCTCTCCTTCGCCCTGGAAATCATAGAGTCCAAGGTAGGGCAAGCTGAAAAACTGACATGCTCTCGAATATCAGCTCGGAGCATGTCATGGTAGCGGATCCTCCTCATGTCCTCATCACCCGCATACTGGGGCACCAATAATGCCCTCTCCCAGAACTTGGCGGTGATCTCCGCCACAGTCTCCGTCGTCTACCTTATATCCAAGAATTCCCTGGCCAGCTGCTGAAGCTCGATAGCCGGCGCAAACTCTGCCCTGAACCTAGTCGCGAAGTCCGACCAGGTCATAGCCTCGACAGCCGAGGCTCCCAATGAGTCACCCACAGACTCCCACCAATCCCTAGCTCGATCTCGTAAACACCCTGCGACAAATCTCACCTTCGACCCCTCAGGGCAGAAGCTAATCATCTGTGCATACTCAATGTCTTCAATCCATCTCCTGGCAGCTATGGGGTCCCTTCACCCCGTGAAAATCCGGCGCACCACTGCCCCTGAAGTCCTTGAAGGACAGTGTGCGAGATCCTGACTAGCCAGATGCCATGTCGCTCCTGAATGCCCTGAGGCGATCCTCCATCAACTCCAATAACCCTTCCTTGATCGACCCGAAGATGATAGGGGTCGACTCAAGAATGCCTCTGTTGATCTCTGACGCGATGAACTCACGTAGTCCCTCATCTACTAGCTCGGAACTTGGTCCTGAACCCGATCCCTCTACCGTACTGCCAACTGTTGGCCTCGAGCGTAGTACCACCATTCTGAAATACATAAAAAATAATCGTTAGTGATACCGATACCTCTGGAGGGATCACACCAACCACAAATTCCCGAGTCTCATCTTGGCCTTCCTTGGTTCGGGTACGGATCCTCTGCTTTCAGTAGTATGGGCCCATACTACCTTCCACGTCTATCCGTACCTTCTTCAAGGACTGCCTTGACTCCACCAGATCCCTTTCACTACCGCTGATCACTGCTATACTCATCCTAGGCTTGCCCTAGGGAAATCTCTAACTCCACCCTAACCGGTCCTCAGCTATTGAAGGCCTCTTTGTAATGCCAATTAGCCATTACCTGAATACCATCACATGTGGTGAGGCTCAGATAATCCTTCGAGTAACAGACTCAGCTCTACAACGGTTAGACTCATACAAGAGCTGCGCAATAGGGCCAAATCCAACACTCTAAGATTATTCAACCCTGATCACATATGACGTGATGTATTCACCTAATGTCTAAGTCCCATCACTCAGAGTCCCACGAAGCACAAAGCAAGCAACATTCAGACAAAAGGGAACAATCTTAAGCAACTCTATCCTCATAACAGGAACTGCACTAGCATACAATGCTAAGCTCATACTATCAGACATAACCTAGTCAGACTATCCTACTTCTGTCTACTCAATTCTAGCATGCAATTTTTTTTCATACACTGAAGCACATAAAGCAGGAACGTAAGGCATCACTCTTAGATCCTTAGTCCTATTCTAGCATGTTGTTCTACTGAAACCGCTAAACATAACATAAGCTTGTATGGGTACTTTGGGAAATACTTACTTGAGCTCGGCCGGTCGCGCACATCACACACTTCGTTCCTTCTTAAAACTCTTTACTTAGCTTTTTTTAGAAAATATTTTCTTCTTTAAAATCTTTTAATCCCTTGATTTGAGTTCAGACACCCCCGAAGGTGTGTCCGAATCCCTCAAACCAGGGCTCTGAAACCAACTTGTTACATCCTAAATATACGAGCCAAAAAATTTCATTTTTAAAACATGTACTTAGCAAACATTAGAAATAAAACGTTCACCGATCATATCATTTCATAAAAGTTATCGCATGACTTGAAAAACATTTTATAAAAACATAATATCATCAGAGTACAAATTCCCAGGAGGATCTCATAGTGCGGAATATAAGGTGTGTGTGTGATGGGCCGCTACCGCGCCAGCTCCTTCCCCTTCGATGAAGAGGTACCTGAAACCAAAACTGAAAACTGTAAGCACGAAGCTTAGTGAGTTCCCCCAACATACCACATACCATACAATCACATATCATACATACTGCCGGACAATTCTGGGGTGCCCGACCTACCCAGTACGGCCATTCTGGGGTGCCGACCTACCTGTGTCAAGCAGTTCTGGGGTGCTGACTACCCATGTCAAGCCATTCTGGGGTGCTGACTACCCATTGGTCCTGACAACCGATCCTCGGGGACTATTTCACCCCTACTGCTACTATCACATATATCGTAACATAACATATTATCAGACATATCTGGGGTGTCCGATCTACCCTTCGGTCCTGACGACCGAACTTGGGGACTAATCCCCTCCTACTACCACTATCACATATAACATATCATGCCAGCATATAAACATATCTTCACATACTGTTAGACATATTTGGGGTGTCTGACCTACCCTTCGGTCCTAACAACCGAACTCTACCACTATCACATATAACATATCATGCCAGCATATAACATATCAGGTAGTAGCAAAACTAGATGATATCACAAAGACAATAATCTAACATACAAATCCTACTGGTGGGCCGGCATTGTGGCCGTAAACCCACCGCTACTGGAAGGTAACTCACCTCAAAGTAGCTGCTGATCTGTGTGGGAACTGACTGTCTTCTGCTGCTGCTGCCCCGGAAATCCTCCGGCTATAAATCCCACAAAACACTCAGTCAAATACTGCTAACCGTCCTCAGGGTAAAATGACCATTTACCCCTAACCAAACCAAGAGTCAAAGTCAAAGTCAACTTCCAGTTGACCCGACTCGCCGAGTGGGCTTGCCAACTCGCCGAGTCCTTTTCCCTTTGTCTGACCATAATCCCGTCTCTACTCGTCAAGTTAGGCCTTGACTCGACGAGTTTTTCTTCTAAACCAAAGTCCAATACTCCTTCATCCTACTCGCCGAGTTGTATGAACAACTCGTCGAGTTCATCTTCATCCGAAGAACACCCTATGCTGAGACTCGCCGAGTTGTAAGAACAACTCGCCGAGTCTGTTTTTGAGGCAAGAAGATTGCCTTGAACTCGCCGAGTCAGTGCATTGACTCGCCGAGTTCCTTCATGAGTGAGTCTGGCTTCCGACCCACTTAGTCACACCCCATGACTCACTACTCCACCCAGCAAACAGGAAAAGGGGGAAAACTCGGGGACTCGCGACTCGACTTGTCGAGTCCGATGAACGACTCGCCGAGTCTTTCACATGCAAACACTATATACTCGATTTTGCTCGAATCCAGCTCATGCCATACATAGATCTGGGTTTCTAGGGCCTGATTAACATGTAAAGTTTCCAACTATACGTGTTAATAAACACCAATGAAGGTTTTAGGGCTCAAAATGCACTAAAAGAGTAGATCTAGGGCTTTCATGCAATATGGCTCCATAAAGGTAGTAGATCTGAGCTCCTGGAGCTCAATCATGCCTAGATCTAAGGGTTAATCAACTTATTACAAACCCTAATTCGCAATCAATCTTGGAAATGGCTCAAGGAGGACTCTAATGGAGCTATATGGGACTATAAGCATGAAAACAGAGGGAAACTGAGTTATACCTCAAGGAAATCACTGAGATAACACCAAAATGCCTGGCCTCCTTCTTCTCTTCTTGATATGTTCAAATCACGCATAGGAAGCAACATCTGACTGACAGATAGAAAGCAAGAAAATAATTTCCTACAGACCTACTTCATCAGAACCCCTCAGTCGCCCTATCAGAACCAGAATGAAGGACATAAGTCCGTACATCAAGGAAATTTCGAACCACTGTTCTAGATGCGTATTAATTTAGTGTATCCTGTAGGTTCGTGCGTTTATCTCACTGCTCAATCTACCCGAGTGTCGTATGGTCAGTCCAAACAATCCTATCTAAATCCACACTTCAAATCCTTCGTGCCTACCAGCACATTGAACATAGAGTTTAGACAATTCAGATTCAGTCCTTTACACATGTTTTAGATTGCCCATTATCACATTCTTGATATCACTTCCCAACAGACACCTATTAAAGAAAAACTACAAAAGATTGTCTTTAATACAAATCAGATTAAGATAAACTCAGGAGTATAGAGAAGAAATCTCAAACCGTAAGTCACCGATTGAATTTGCATCCAGAAGGTCTGAGAACAGCACCAATAATCTCAGAACAGATCCGAAAACTCTTCATGTCGTTAAGCACAAACCCCATGAGTGACTCCTTCCTTTCTTCCCTTCCCGCAAAGGACACATACTCTCAAACAAAATTCCGAGTGTTGTACAGTTGAGAGATGGCTCCTATCATGTGCCTGGAATAGCCACTACCAACAAACAAAAGTCTGATGATATGCCTCCATAGTTGCTCCATCATAGAGCGGGATCAGTTGGTCTTTGGAACCCATTCCATTTTGAAACTAGGTCGACCATTGTCATCATTGCAGGGTACTCTGTCCCATGACATATCCTGTTTATCACAAATAGAAGATGATAAATATTAGAATCGTTAGAAGATTTGGGAGAATAAGCCTTTGGAACCCATTTATAGTTGGGTTTAACCCATTTCTTTTTCAATCTGATGGGTGGCTCAGTACTTGCTTTTGATATTGATGCCGGCCGTTGAGATGACTTTGATTTTGGCTTCACAGGAGCATCTCTTGGATTTGGCTTCTTGGCCGACATACCCTTCTTGACCTTGGGATTTGATTTCTTTGTCTTGGGAGTTGAATTCTTGGCCTTGTGGGTATTCCAGTCGCCATTGCGCGATAGTAACCTCAAATGATTTATTTTGTAGAATCTCCCACCCTGCGCGTTCTGCCAGCCTTGTGCGTAGTAAGGAACGTATGAGCGATTTGGACAGTTTCGGGCAATGTGTCCAGGTGTTCCACAGTGAAAGCATGTCTTTTTTTCACTGGGAAGTTGTTTTTTCCTGCCCTTGGTGGCGTATCCTTTCCTTGTGTCTTATTGTTACCACAAGCACAATTACAACAGGAACTCTGTTTCATTGGAATTGGTGGTTTGTATTTCTCAATAGCAGGTTGATCAGAAGCATCTGAGTTTGAAGCAACATATTCAGAGCTCAAGGAGATGTTGGCTTGTTCAATGGTTTTCTCCTTGTTCTCATCCTCTGCTACTTTACCTCCTGACACAAATCCAGCTGGTTTGCCATATTGAAGATGTGCCTCCCTGTCAATTTCTTCCTGTGTCATAGGGATGGATGTGTAGTTATGATTGAAAGGTGGAGGAACACTATCATACCCTAGACCTTTTTGCTGGTTATTTTTAAATTGCAAACAATGGTCTATCATGTTCGCAACTACTTCGCTTGACACATCAAATTTTTTAAAATCAAAATCTGCAGTTTCAAATTTGCTTTTTAATGTCTCAAGCTTAACAGTTAACTCAGCAGGTTGTTTCTTAACATAATCATAATTTTCACATTTATTGCTATAATCATCCTGAAGCTTCCTAAAATCTTTGGTTTTTGCTTCTAATTCAGCCTTCAGGGGTTTCTGTCCTTTCCTAAGTTTATATCCTTCGTATTTTAGGTCGTCGACTTCCCTTTTTAGCAAATCATTATGTTCACGAATAATTTTAATCGTATCTTCACAAGATGGAGTACATGAAGCTTCATTGACCGGGATGTTTGCTGAACTCATTGTTTTTCTACACTTCAAAGCGTCAAGTTCTTCGGTTATATCAGCAAGACTAAGACGATTGAGATCTTTTGTCTTCTTGATGACAGCCACGTTCATATCCCACGATTTTGGAAGTGAATTCAACAGCTTTTTGTTTATCTCAGATTTAGTTAAGAAGATCCAAGCTATATTTATCTCAGTAGTAAGTGTAGTAATCGCTGCAACTGAGCTTCCAGGGTTTCTCTAGGGATAAAATTGAACATGTTGAACTTTTGTCTTAACATATCCTGAAAACTCTCTTTCATGTCTTCAATTCCCTCGTAGACCTTAAAAACCATTAAAAGCACAACTAGAAGCCAAAATCAAACTCAAAAGTCAAACGCTTTGACTACAAACCTCAAAAGTCAACCTTAAAAGTCAAATTTAAAAATTCAAACTTAAAAGTCAAACCGAAAAGCTAAATTTGAAATTTTAAAAGTTAAATGAGAACATCAAAGTTTAAAGTTAAAGGTCAAATTTTAAAAGTCAAAGTCAAAGTTTTAAGTAAAAACTCAAAAATAAAAGTCAAAAATTAAAAACTATAATTTTTGGGTGAAAAGTAATTTAAAAATAAAAGAAATTTGAATTTTGGGGGTTAAAAGTGACAATATTGCGAAAATAAGGAAGCGAAAGATTAATATTTCACTTAAACTTCGAAGGATTGTACCATCTATCAAGGTGGATCAGATGGTAAGACGCTTGTTGTGTAAGGAGGAGACCCGGGTTCGATCCCCGACACCCTCAATTTCGATTCCTAATTTTTTTTGAAGCACATGTGAGGTTTCTGAGTGTTGGACTAGGCGCGATACGAGGACGAGGCCGAGAACTAAGCGAAGGTTCTAGGCCGTACACGAGACCGAGGTGCGAACCGGAAATGTTGAGCCGTACACGTGCGCACTGGCCGCAAACCGAGGACCGTAAACCGCCGGCTGTAAACTCAGGCCATAAACTGTTTTTGGCCGTAAACTCTTCGTAGATTACGTGAAAAACAGCGTTTTTCACCCCTTTTTGCTCCAAAACTCGATCAAAAACTCATTTTTTATCGAAAACACGAAGAACAAACCCCCTTAATTTGCCAAGATCTATCCAAAAACGTAAGAATCCTTCCAAAATAAGATCAAATAAGCTCCAGATTTGAAAAAAATTGACTGATACAATCCAAGCTCTGATACCAATTGCAAGTCCCCAAAATGCTTGAGTATCAGTCAGATCCGTTTGATGGTGCGGAATCCCAATCAAACGGATAATATCAGATCAAAATAGAAGAGAAGGAGAAGAAGAAGATGATGAATCTTGAATGTATTGATGATATGATTGATGTTCCTTACACAAGATTCACTTTTTCTCTCTCTCTCTAGAACACACCTTAAGTTTCACACACTTAAGCTCCTATCTTCTTTTACATTCACACCACTCCTCACCCCTTACACCTATATTTATAGGGAACATAGGTCGAACACAAGTTCACGGTCGTAAATGGGTTTACGGCCATAAACACCCACCTAGCCGTAAACACATAAAATATTACATAAAAATATAATTGCCCAGAAAAGCAAAGTATAAAACATATTTTTGACCCAACAGAATTTGTATTGTTCATTCAAAGATTTGCAAACGAGACATGCATTAATGTGTTCTTTTGCACGCCCGATATTGAGTTCCCTGATGGATTGAGGATAATAGCAAATGAAAAAGACTACCAGGAGTTAATCGAAGTAGGGTATGCTTGTGGTTGTGTAATTTCTATTTACATGGATTCTTGATGAGCAAGTTGAAGTTTGCACCCCCGAGGAGAAGTTTTATGGTGTAGGTGAAGTAAAAGAAGAGTTGCGTGCTGAGACAAAAGGTGGCATTATCCTAGTTGAAGTGCAGGTACAAGGTAATTTGGACGATAACATTGCAATGTTGATTGCATTCCAATGAACAAGACCTTGAATGATGCGTTTTTTAACAAGCTTTCCTCCATGGAGCAGCTACCCCTAGACAATCTACCTCATGAGGATCCATCCATATGATCAGATGGATGACAACGAGCCAATTCTTGAGGAGGTAACAACTTTTAATGAAAATGTTCATTGGAAAAAGCAAAAGCATATGTTAGGAATGAGATTTGAAAGTCCTAAACAGTTAAAACATATGTCGTGTAATTATGTTGTTGCTAAATGTTATCAATTGTGCTACAAAAAAATGATAGTATGAGACTTTTAGTTAAACGATGTTTAGGGTAGTGCAAGTTTAGACTGTGGGCTTCATGGATGAGTGAAGGAAGTTCTTTCCAGATTAAGTCTCTTATATATGAGCATAATTGTGTAAGAAATTCAAATTGGGGTCAATTGTTAACTATGTATGGATTGGTAGCCATTTCAAAACACAATTCTTACAAAAAAAAATGAGTGTTAGGCTACTTAAGGAAGAAGTGAAACATAATTTTGGAATTGATGCGAGTATGGGACATTGTAAGAGAGCAAAGAAATATGCAATCGAACTAATTGAAGGCACACTATGTAACATCCGATTATAAGGTACTTTCATTTTTAGCCCTTGAACTAATCAAAGTTGGAACATTTGGTCCTTTGTGGTTTAAGTTCAACATTCCATCCGGTATGCTGGGCATACGTGTAGGTATGCGTAGCGTATTCTAGAGAAGCCCGCATCGCGGAAGCCAAGCTAGTACGTTGGGCGTTCTATCCCATCCTTTAAACTCTAAATTTTAGGGTTTCATCTCTATTTAAAGACATTAACTCACCCTTAGACCTCCCCTAATCATCCTCCATGTTGAAACATGAAAAGTGAACCTCTAGCAATCACTCAAGTTCTGATATCAGATGAGTCCGAGATGAGTTGAAGTTCCGAGATGAATATCATTCCGATATGAAGGGCAATTCTGAGATTAACAATATGTTTCAGCATTTAATGCTTTTTGTCTTATTAGTGATGTAACAATTCATAGGACATTTCTTTATGTATCTTTTGAATATCAGTCTGTCAAACACTAAGTATTATCGAGTCCTAGGAATGTGTCACCCCCTAAACCAGGATGGCAGAAACGTCCGGGTGTTGATGACTTTTATGTATTGTATCATAACATAATGCATAATAGTGACCAAAGCAAACACCAACATCATAAATATAATTAAAAAAAGTTACATTGTTGTAAGAGTTACATGTTTCAAAATCAATTACAATATGATGATAAAAAGATTTGTCAGTCACCTTAGCATTCCATCCTCAAAAGCTTGTAGTTACCTGTTTTAGTGATTTTCTGAGAATACAATTGGTCTGAAAAAGTGTCAACAATTAAGTTGGTGAGTTCATAAGAGTTTGTATAAAGAATTGTAAGCCTTTCCTTGTAAAATGATAGTGTTTGTTCCAGAAAAATCCAATATTTTCCTTAAAAATGACTTGTAGTCTTAGAAGTCTATGACCGAAATGTAAAAGTATTTTCCATACTTAAAATAGTAATATGCAGTTTTAATTTATAAAAAACCGTTTGAATGAGTGTTTCCCTGTAAACTAAATGTATTGTTGTTCCCCATGTGAGTTATTATTATAACAGTGCTAATGACATAGATGGCATGTCGCGATGTTCTTCAAGCGTCGGAATGTTATGACGTTTGTCACCCAAGACCTGCCGGTCTAACTATAGCTAACAGCTAGGGTGCGGGATTGTCAGTCTCGTATACATCTATACACAAGTACCACGCTCTCTTACGGGAGACTCTGGTTATAATACAAGACTTTTGTAGGTACCCCGATAGGTACAATGAAGACTTTGACTCACAAAAATTGATTCAACGAGTTTACGTATTTTTTTAAATGAAAACTTTTGTATGTGTAATTATCACTTCTCCATGATAATAAAATAGTATAAAATAATTATATATGTATTTTATATAATTATACACTTTGCTCAACATGTTACAAAAGTGTTAAAGATTCATAAACTATACTTATATACACACACACACACACACACACATATACTTAATTGTGCTAGATGTAAAATACTTGTTATTTATGAATATCTAAGTATACTAACCCCTATATATATATATATATATATATATATATATATATATATATATATATATATATATATATAGGGGTTAGTATACTTAGATATTCATAAATAACAAGTATTTTACATCTAGCACAATTAAGTGGGTTTTTGGTATGAAGATGTCCATTTTTCTAGTTTTTGACTTTTAACGTCAGAAACGGCAAATAGTGAAAATGTAGTTACGTAAAACTTACTTTTACCTTTTTGTGATTTTTAGGTCAAGTTAACTTTATATGTTTTAAACAACATATTTTTGGTCAAACCCCGCAAAAATGATGTTATAACCTAGTTATGACCATTTTTGCTAGAAAACCCATTTTTACATAAAATGATAGATTTTTGGAGTTTTCCTTTTGTAAAACTAACACCTTGGTATTTTTGACTAGTTTCAAGACATGTATCCAAAATAACATATTTTGGTTTAGATCTCACAAAATTGGTATAATAACTTCGTTATAACCATTTTTGCTAGGTTATCTATATTGTGTTCATAAAAACCCTAGTTTCTATGGTTTTGAATTTATGAATTTTTCATGAGAACATCTAGCATGTTTATACTTGTTTTTCATAGTTTTGTATTTTAAACAAACTTTTGCATATAAAAGTTCATAAAGCTTAATAATAACATCATTTGATGTATTTAGCACTTTTACACAAGAAGTAAGAAAACATGCATAACAACTTGTATATTAACACAAGTTTACTTATGTTTTATTTGTATTCTCCCCCTAAAACTTAGAAATCTCGAAAATAGAGGGGTATGAGTTCTTGTAAACCATTCTTCGATAAATCCAATTCTCCAGTAGCATTTATGGATTTGATGAATAGGGTTTGTAAACCATTCTTCGATAAATCAATGACAGTGTTCATAGATGACATTCTGATTTATTCAAAGAGCCAGCAGGAGCATGTCAAGCATCTACGAGAAGTGTTAGAAGTTTTGAAGAAGAAGTTGTATGAAAAGTTCTCCAAATGTGATTTTTGAATTCGAGAAGTCCAATTCTTGGGTCATGTGGTTAACTAGGAAGGGATAATAGTTGACCCAACAAAAATTGAAGATGTGATGAAGTGGGAACGACCAACAAGTCCCACTGAGATTCGAAGCTTTCTGGCATTAGTTGGATATTACCGAAGTTTTATCCAAGTCTTTTCTTCGATAGCTGCTCCATTGACAGCTTTGACCCACAAAGGAGCTACATATACATGGAGTGAGAAACATGAAGAAGCATTCGAGAAGCTAAAGAAAAAGTTGTGTGAAGCACCAATTATTTCTTTACCTGACGGTGTTGAAGACTTCGTAGTTTATAGTGATGCATCTGGATTTGGGTTAGGTAGTGTTCTAACCTAAAGAGATAAAGTGATAGCATATGCATTTCGATAATTGAAAGAGCACGAAAAGAGCTACCCCATTGATGATCTGGAGTTGGCAGCGGTAGTATTCGCATGAAAGATATGGAGGCATTATCTTTACGACATGAAGTGCAAAATTTTTAGTGATCATAAAAGTCTCCACTATATCTTAGATCAGAAGGAAATGAATATGAGACAACGATGCTATCTAGAGTTACTCAAGGATTATGAATGTGAGATAATTTACCACCCTGGTAAAGCAAATGTTGTAGCTAATGCTCTAAATCGAAAAGTAAAACTTGAAAGAAAAAGGCCAAGAGCGTTAAGAATAGAAGTTGTCTCAACTATTGTGGAAAGAATCAAGAAAGCTCAGGAAGAAGCTTTAGAGAAAAATGACCGAAACGAAAAACGTTTAGGTAAAACATTGGTGTTTGGTACCAATGGTCAATGATTGAAGGAATTCCAAGATAGGATTTGGGTGACTAAGATGGGAGGAGTAAGAGATCTTCTAATGGATGAAGCTCACAAGAGCATGTACTCGATTCATCTCGGTATCACTAGGATGTATAGGGATCTAAAACCCTACTACTGGTGGATGAAGATTAAGCTCGATGTTGCAAAGTATGTGGTCGAGTGTGTAACATGTGTGAGAGTTAAGGCACAACATCAGAAACCGTTTGGGAGTTTAGAACCTTTACCTATACCCATGGGTAAATGGGAAGACATCACCATGAATGTTGTGACTAAACAACCCAGAACAAAAAATGATCACGACATGATTTAGGTAGTCATGGATCGTTTCACTAAGAGTACACACTTCATAGTAGCCAATGAGAGGTGGTCTATAGACAAGCTTGCAAATGCTTACGTGAAGGAGGTAGTGAGACTTCATGGTGTACCGTTAACGATTGTATCAGATTGTGATAGTCATTTCACATCAAGGTTTTGGAGGAGTCTACAGGAGGAATTGGGTACAAAGTTGTGTTTAAGTACAACTTAACATCTGTAGACTAATAGTCAGAAAGCAAGAACGATTCAAACACTGGAAGACTGCTAAGAGCATGTACTCTAGAATTCCAAGGTAAGTGGGATGATCACTTAACCCTGGTAGATTTTTCCTACAATAATAGTTACCATTCGAGCATCAAGATAGTACCCTATCAAGCCTTGCACCGACAGAAGTGTTGTACGCCGTCTTGTTGGCTTGAGGCTGGAGAGAAGCAGTTTATGGGCCCCGAGATAGTCCATCAAACAGCTGAAAAGTTAAAAGTGATTAGAGAAAGAATGTTAGCAGCTCAGGATCGCCAAAAGAGCTATACTGACAAGAAGAGACGACCAATGAAATTCGAAGTTGGAGATTCAGTTTTGTTCAAAGTCTCACCGTGGAAGGGACTTATAAGATTTGGGAGAAGAGTAAAGTTGAGTCCGAGGTTTATTGGACCATTTAAAGTTATTCAGAGGATTGGGAACCAAGCTTACAAACTGGAATTGCCAGAAGAACTAGATGGTATTCATAACGCTTTCCATGTGTGTTATTTGAGGAAGTTCATGGGATAAGTTCCCGATATAATTCAACTTAACGGAGTTAAGGATGGATGAATATAAAAGGGTAATCGAAGAGCCTGAGGCAATTGTTGACCGCAAGACTAAGAGGTTGCGACGCAAGATGGTCGACTTAGTGCTTGTGCGATGGAAACATACGAATAGGATAAACCTTACCTGGGAAACAGAGAGTGACATGATAAGTTGCTACGCACATCTGTTTGGTGATGCATGATTCTGGGACAGAATCATCCTAAGGAGGAGAGAATTGTAATGCTCGTGTTTCTGGACTAAGCATTAGTATGATGATGTAACAGTTAGGATCAACAACTGTAACCAACTTTGAAGTAATAAAGAGGAATTATTTGAATATTATGTGATTTTATGTGCATTATACTTATTTATAAGATATAACAAGTTAAGAATAAAAATAAGCGTCAAAAAGAAAATAATAGATAGACCTAATATCTATGAAGAAAGTTGTAGTGGTCGTGACAAGGATTCCGGAGATATAAAGAACGCCGAAATCTGAGTTATAATGAAGAAGTTATGAACTGTCGAGTTTTCACGACAAAACCAGCACAACACTTTGTGACATAAAAATTGAGTTTACGATAAAATACTTTTAAGCCTTAGCGATCTAAACAAAATTCATAGTATACGTTAAACCGAGAGCGTGCATAAAAAGAACGTCCAAATCTTACTTCGTATGAGGAGGTTATGATTTTTCTAAGATTTGGCATAACAGTGCAACCCATAATTCAAATATAAGATCGACCAATTTTTAGCCGACTCAACCTAAACGAGAATCGAAGATCTCGTTAATAGGTGCTCTGATGGGTTTTAGGTAAAAGAAATAAACTAGAAAAATAATTCCTAAGTTCACATGCAACCTACTTTGGATCTATGTTTAAACTATTGAACATAAAACTTTGAATTGAAAAACAAGAACCCAAGGAGAGAGGCTATTTTTGAAAATAGAAAATTAGGGTTTAGAGTTACATACCTTTCAATTGTTATAGCAAACAATTGGTAATCCTTTGATCTTGATCTTCTTGGAAGCTTAGCACCACAAATGCAATGCCTCTAATGGAATCACACCCAAGAGCTAGCAAGAAGGAAACTTGTGAGGAGAGAGGCTAGGGAATGCAATTTTCGGCCTAGGGTTTCTTCAAGAGAAGGAGTGACTTAATTTAGGAGCCAAAGGCGTCCTTGTATAGATGAGGTATCTAGGGTTTAGGGAAAACCCTAATGTTCCTTCGCTTAGGGCTTAAGCTTATCCAAAGGCCTTATCCAATCCACTTGGACGAAATAAGTACGGTTTCCCCTATAGATTTCATCCACCCTCTTCCAAGGGGGTTCTGGAACCTTCCACTCAACTATTTGATAATTGCAAACTACTCCCTGTACTTTATAATTAATATAGTTAACCCTAGAATCAATTCCACTTAATTTCTGGCTAACTATTAATTAAACATTATGATTTCTAATTAATATATTAATCTTTTAACATATTAATAAATCATTTTTATTAATTTATTAATCTTATAATAAATCAATATCTCTCCTTTCATAATTTCCTTGTCCAATTGCTAGGTGTTAGGGCAACCCAAAAGGACTGTGTTGCTATCAATTCAAGTACATACCAATAATCGTTATGGGATTAGACACCTAATCCAACAATCTCCCCCTGGATAAGTCTGTAACTATAATTGCTAGTATGAGTTCTAAATTGACCAACAAATTGTAGCTTCCAAAAGCTACTGCCGAACTCTTACCCAGTAAGTTATGTGTCCTAAGATAAGTGATCATATAATCCTTCGTTCTGCAAGATATCCCTAGACATAAGACATGGAATGTAATCAATCTCTTTGTCTAGAAACCATGTTTCTCGATTTCTTATTTGTGATGATATAGGACTTCTAATTGAACACATCAATTTAGTTCTGGCTGGGACCAACACATAAGTCAACACCAAATCATCGAGGGGCCCACATATATTGCTTTTCACGTTAGGGAAAATGGTGTTGGATTAGGTGTCTAAGTTCATCACTATTTTTGAAATGTACTTGACCCGATTAGCATGGTCCATTTGGGTTACATGGCATCATGCATTTGGATAGACTAAAATGAGAGAAATAACACTTAAGGTTTATTAATATATTATAAGTTCTAATATATTAATAATATTATTTAATTAGTATTGATCAAGAATTAATTAAGTGATCAAAAGGAGACTAACTAAATATATGGGTTGATTGTGTAAATTATCCATACTTATATAGTGGGCTAATGCTTCATGGATTATCAAGTTGGGCTAAATCCCATAGGATGCTCCATGGATGCTCCTTGGTGTTTATAGAACCCATGGGTCATGGAAATGAAAATTCATGAAAATTAGAGTTTATATGGTGTAACCCTAATTGTAACACACTATATAAGCTTCATGTTCTTCACCAAAATCGGCCACTAAGACATACAAGTGAGGGCTAGCCGATTTCTAAGTGTTCTTCATTTCTCTCTAAGTTATTCCAAGTGCATTTGGTGTAGTGTGATACATTTGAGGCATCACACTTGAGGTGCTAGGCTCACAAGGTTTTCAAGGAATCCAAACTACTACAAGGTATGTGTTCTTGCTTACTTTTATGTTTAAAAGTTCCCCATGTATGCTAGATAGGATATAAACCTTGGAAAAATAAATTTTCATGTATCATTGATAAAACATAGATCCAAGGTTTCTAGGGTTGCAGGTACACCTTAGGAGTGTTAGAATGCTCAAAACCCTTCAGTGGTATCAGAGCCTAGGCTTGTTTGTTTGATACTTGATGCAAATTTGTGGAAAAAACTCAGTTTTTATGCACTCTGCAGCATGAACTCGCCGAGTCCATGGGGGGACTCGACGAGTCCATAAGTAAACTCATCTTACTCGTCGAGTAGGTTCTTGCACTCGATGAGTAGGAGCCACAAAATGCAGTTTTTCGAGTTTTGCTGCTGGAAATGGACTAGAAACATTACCCTAAACTGTTTTGGTGCAATAAAACTTGTTTTAGATGGTGTAATAGTTATGCTAATTCATTTTCAATAGCTATTATAAAAAATTTCAAGTTTTATATGGTTAATTTTATGATTCTTGAAATTGTTGATATGCATGTTCATGAACTTATGAGTTTAGAAGATCATATGAATTATTTGTAACTTCTTGTTAGTTTAATTCTTGATCATTATGTGTTTTAATGGAATCCATAATTTGTCCTCAAGTTATGGATTACCAAAAGTCATACTTTTAAAGTCCATTAAAGAAACACATAGGTTACATAAAATGAAAAGTCACTCATTTTATTAAACCATTTAACTCATAAGTTATGAAAGATAAAAAGTTTTGAAACTTACAAAACTTTCCCTCAAGTTTTGGAACATGTAAAGTTACTCTAAAAACTTTAGTTCCAACCCCTAGAATTTTAAAAGTTAAAATTCAACCCTTATACCTTATAATATTATAAGTTTAATAATAATTATATATGTATAAGAAAAAGTCGTTTTACCGTTAGTAGGCCTCATTCATGATGTCGGTCTATAAGGGGGGTATAAGGTTGCTGCCTGCTAAAATGGTAGCTTAATGGGTGTCTACTCTCACCCACCACTTCCTTGATCGGCGGAGGGTCGTTAGCCGAACGGGTAAGACAAGGACTTTAAATCTTCATTAAAAGTATGATGAATATAAAGTAACTTAATGTTTTTTTTTAAATTTCCAATCTTAGTTACTTTAGGAAATGTGAATAAGGTGTTAACCCATGAAATTACACTTTGCACTTTGATTAAGTCATTAGTGGAGCGTGTGTGCTTAACCGGCACACTAACCTAGACTTAAAAAGGTAGGCAAAGGGTAACTTAATATTTAATATAGTATCGGTGGAGCGCGTGTGGTTAACCGGCACATCGATTGAGGGGTAAATATTAAGGGTACCAAGTAATTTGCATGGTTACTTCACACCTTGTTTTGTGATCCTCGGCATCCCAGTCACAAAACCTGAAGGGCACACTCGAGATTGAAACATGTCATTGAAAAGTTCAATGAATCTCAAAGAATCTAGGAGTTTCAAAACCAATTAAAACCTAATAATTTATTTCGTTTTTCATGGTGGAAATTGGTGAATCGTTATTCACCTACCATCAAATATTTTATAGCTTGGATTACGGCATCCCTCTTCTAAGTTATAAAATATTGTGTTGGGTCCTAGTCTTAATATTACATTAGGGTGTTTTATTAAGGACTATCTTTATATCTAAGCTAAACTTGTCTTTCTTCTTTTCAGATGTCTTCCAACAATGCTGCTTCTGGCTCAACCCCTACCGACTCCTTCTCTCTCATGAACCTTTCTGGGAGAGTCATCTTTGATGGATCCAACTTTATGGATCAGATCAGGAACATCATGTAACGCCCGTAGATCCGGGCTAGTCAATTTAGAGACGATAAGCATCAAAAATGACTTTTTGATGGAAGATTATTTAGAAGGATTAATCTTAACTAAGTTGTAGTATATGTTACAAGGATTTCGTACATATAAAGAACACTGAAATCCGAGTTATAACGAAGAAGTTGTGACCTGTCGAAGTTTCGCGACAGAACCGGCACGACACAACGCGTCGTAAATAGTGAATTTACGATAGAGCGATATTTGGATTTAGTGATCTAAACGAAAGTCTTAGAATACGTTAAACCGAGAGCGTGCATGAAAAGAACGCCCAAATTTGACTTTGTATGAGGAAGTTATGATTTTTCGAAGTTTCGGCTTAGCAGTGTACATCCCAAAGTTCGAATATGAGATCGAGCGATATTTAGCCGAAACAATCTAAACAAGAATTGAAGATCTCGTCGATATTAGTCCAACGGTGAAAAGACAGACAAAAATTGACGTCAGACGAAGGAGTTATGATTTTCTAATGGAGTTTTCCTGTCCCGACCTACTAAAAATAATATAACAAAAATAAATTCAAAATTAGCCGACAAAGTCTAAATGAAAATTTTAGATCTTGTTTTTACCTACACGTCGATATAAAGAACATCGAAAACGGAGTTCGTATACGAAAGTTATGTATTTCTTAAGTTCGGGGCGCGAAACCCCAAGACTGTCAGTGGCCACGACGTGAAATCAGTGGTCACGACATGACATGACCTCTGACACCTTCTGAAGTCCGACAGAGCAAGTGGACGATGACGCATGCAAAGACGTTCAAACCCACGATGTGAAAAAATTATTCACGACGTGGAAAATGAGAAATTTGCCCTATAAATAGAAATCAAGAGCCAGCCGAGTTTGGTTGCTCATTCTCTCATCTCTCAGTCATATTGCATCGATTTACGTGCAAAGAAATACCCATGAAGCCCTGGTATCATCCTGAGATCCAAAGCAAGTCCCGAAGCCCAAAGATCCTAAGAAGAAAAGAGTTTCCAAGCCAAAGCTCTGCCTGTGAGAAGCCCGATGTGTGAAGATCTTCTAGTTTCACCGAAGAAATACTACTTCTACAAGCCGTAGTGTTGTCCAATCATCTTATGACCAAGTGAGTGTATAGTCACTTTCTTCTATCACATAATTATGAAGTATCTGATATGAAATACGTGTTATGTGTACATATTGTTGTTTATATGTGAGAATGCATAGTCACTTGCTTCTAACTCATAGATATGATTTATTCTCTATGAGATACGTGCAAGGTGTTAAATTTTGTTTGTCTATTTGAGATGGGCGTGGAAATTGATGTTTTATATAAGTGTTAAATGATTTAAACTGTGTAAGTATTTATATCTACGAAAATGTTAGGTAGAACATGGGTAGATGGGATAGTTGGTGTGTGATGGAAGATGGTATAAGTAAACCTTGGTGACTATGGGGTTAGCGCCTATTGTATAAACCTTGCTGACTTTGGAGTTAGGGCCTACTGTTAAGTAAACCTTGGTGACTATGGAGTTAGTGTCTGTTGTATAAACCTTGGTGACTATGGAGTTAGTGCCTACTGTTAAGTAAACCTTTGTGACTATGGAGTTAGCGCCTACTTTTAAGTAAACCTTGGTGACTATGGAGTTAGCGCCTACTGTTAAGCAAACCTTGGTGACTATGGAGTTAGCGCCTACTGTTAAGTAAACCTTGGTGACTATGGAGTTAGCGCCTACTGTTAAGTAAACCTTGGTGACTGTGGAGTTAGCGCCTACTATTAAGTAAACCTTGGTGACTATGGAGTTATCGCCTATTGTATAAACCTTGGTGACTATGGAGTTAGCGCCTACTGTTGAGTAAACCTTGGTGACTATGGAGTTAGCGCCTACTGTTAAGTAAACCTTGGTGACTATGGAGTTAGCGCCTACTGTTAAGTAAAACTTGGTGACTATGGAGTTAGCGCCTACTATTAAGTAAACCTTGGTGACTATGGAGTTATCGCCTATTGTATAAACCTTGGTGACTATGGAGTTAGCACCTGATAACTATGGATTCAGTACTTGATAGATAAACTTTGGCAGCAATGGACTTCGTGGCAATCCCTTAGATAAATCCTTAGGAATGAATGGATGAAGGATAGTTGATCCTTAGGGTAAACCCTTAAGAAATAAAGAAGATAATGGGGATGGGTAATTGGGTTGATTGTTTGATGATTAAATATAATATTTATATTATTATGGGTTGAAAACCCTATATGCTCACTAGGCTCCCAAGCCTGACCCACTTAGTTTTCTTTGCATTACCGGTAATGACACAAGTGTATAAGTTGGTGGACTTGACGAGAGATTTTGGATTATAGATCAGTAGTTATAAATGACTGTTGTAAGGTCTATTTTATACTGTTTATGCTTTTGGTCTGTATCAGAACACGACATCCCGAGATTTTGTTATATAATGAAAATACATTTCCTTAAAGAAATGCTTTGATAAATTCTTATGACATTTTGTTTTGGGAACAAATTCCGTAACTGTTTTCTTTAAAAGATTACTTTGATTTTATAATACAAAGCATAAACAAATCGGTCTTTTCTGGCCGTGAAATTGGGGATGTCACACATCAGGATGGTCACTCAGTATCAGGACAAAGAATGTGTCCTCGACAAGGAGCTTAAGGAACTTGAGCCGTCTGCTACTCCCGAGGAGATCGCTGAATATCAGGACCATGAAAGAGATGCTACCAAGGTGGCATGCATCATGTTGGCTACTATGACAACCGAGCTTCAAAAGTCCTATGAGGACTTCTATCCTTTTGAGATGCACCAGGATTTGATGGACCGCTACCATCAGAGTGCTCGTCAAGAGCGATATGAAATCATCTCCTCCATGATAACAACCCGGATGAAGGACGGTGAACCCATCACGGGCCACATGCAGAAAATGCAAAGGTATGTGGACCGTTTGCTGAAACTGAATGTGAACTTCCCCGAGGAGTTGGCAATAGACATCATTTTGCACTCCTTACGTTCATGTTATGATCAATTCCGTATGACACCACATGAACAAGGAGGAAGTTACACTCAGCAAACTTCAAGGACTTTGAAGACCGCGGAAATTGGTCTTAAAGGTAAGTCGATTGTTACCACTTCTATTCCTACTGCTGCCCCTGTCTAGGCAATCAGGAAAGGCAAAGGAAAGAAGAGGAAGAGCCCTTCGAAGGGCGCCAAGGGGAAGACCATTGATGGCTCCTCTTCAAGTGGAACCAAGAAAGGGTTCGTCACTCCTTCTGCTAACCCTAAAGAGGCAGAATGCTTCTATTGCCGTGAAAAGTTGCACTGGAAGCGAAACTGCCCAAAGTACCAGCAAGATGTGAAGGATGTGAATGTTAAACCCAACCATGCAGGTACATACACTATTTTGTCCAATAATTCACCTCATTCAAATTCTTGGGTCCTTGATACAGGGTGTGGTATTCACATATGTACCGATTTGCAGGGACTAAGAAGAAGTGAGAATGTGGAGCATGGGAAGATAAACTTGATCATGGGGAATAAGAAAGTTTCACCTGTCACTAAGATTGGAGTTCATTCTTTGTTTCTAAGTAGTGGATTAGTATTAGATTTGAATAAATGTTGTTATTCATCTGAAATGACGAGAAATATTATTTCCTTTCATGGTTTGTACAAATAAGGTTTTACCTTCTCATTTGATAATGATAGTGGTGGTATTAATGCTTTCTTTAATAATGTGTTTTATTTTAATGCATTACCTTGTGAATGGTGTATATGAAACTGTGTCGGTTGTTGATAACCTAGGAAATAATGTGTTGTGTATCGATTCTTCCACTATCTTCGATAAAGCATCTTTATGGCATTGTCGTCTCGGACATGTAAGCAAGAAAAGCATAGGCCAAATCCAAAAGGATGGAGTCTTGGAGTCGTTTGACCTAAAGTCAGATGATAGTTGTGAATCTTGTTTTCTTAGGAAAATGACAAAGTCACCCTTCACTGGTACTTGTGCTAAGGGTGAGGGTTTGTTGGACCTCATACATACTGATGTGTGTGGACCCTTCAGAACCGCCACAAGAGATGCTAACCGCTTCTATGTGACTTTTACTGATGATTTTAGTAGATATGGATATCTCTACTTGATCAAGCATAAGTCAGAGACCTTTGAAAGATTCAAAGAGTTCAAGCAGGAAGTAGAGAATCAGTTGGGCACGAACATTAAGATTCTTCGATCCGATCGAGGTGGTGAGTATCTTAGTACATAGTTCCTTGACTATCTTAAGGAATGTGAGATTATCTCATAATTGACATCTCCCAGGACACCACAGCTTAATGGTGTGGCTGAGAGGCGTAATCGAACCTTGTTGGATATAGTTCGTTCCATGATGAGTCAAGCTTCACTACCAATCTCATTATGGGGGTATGCCTTAGAGACTACCGTCCATATTCTTAATCTAGTGCCTACAAAGCAGGTTTCCAAAACACCTCATGAGATGTGGACCGGAAAAGTTCCCAATCTGGACCACATCAAGATTTGGGGTTGTGAGGCGCGAGTCTCACGATAAGCTCGAACCTCGAAGTGAGAGGTGTATTTTCATCGACTACCCACAAAGATCCTTTGGTTAACTCATCTACAGACCTAGTGATAATGTAGTTTTTGTATCAAGAAGAGGATTCTTTCGCGAGAGAGATTTCATGAGCCAAGGAAACAGTGGGAGGCAAATTGACCTTTAAGAAATTCAAGAGTCAAGTGGTGAACGAACCTCAAACCCTAGCAATCAACCTGAGGAGGAAACTCCTATTGATCCGACATAAGAGTCTGTACCTATGAGGCGTTCCACGAGATTTAGGAATGTACCTAAGCATTACTATGGTTTCCATATTACTGCGGAAAGTGATACACTTATCAACTGAGGTATCTAGGGTTTAGGGAAAACCCTAATGTTCTTTTACTTAGGGTCTAAGCTTATCTAAAGGACTTATCCAAGCCCCTTGGACGAAATCATTAGGGTTTCCCTTATATATTTCGTCCATCCCCTTCCAAGGGGGTTCTGGAACCTTCCACTCAACTATTTGATAATTGCAAACTAGTCCCTGTAATTTATAATTAATACAATTAACCCCAAAAACAATTCCAATTAATTTCTGGATAACTATTAATTAAACATTATGATTTATAATTAATATATTAATCATTTAACATATTAATAAATTTTTTTTATTAATTTATTAATCTTATAATAAATCAATATCTCTCCTATCGTAATTTCCTTGTCTAGTTGCTAGGTTTGAGGGCAACCCAAAAGGACTGTGCTGCTATCAATTCAAGAACATACCAATTATATTTATGGGCTTAGACACCCAATCCAACAAGCTCAACAATAAAAATACAGATGAAAACGGATGTCAGATGAAAAAGTATTGAATTTTTAATGGACTTTACCTGTCCAGTCTTGTTAAAATATAACTTTAAAAATAAAGTCAAAATTAGCCAATGGAGTTTAAACAAAAGTTGTAGAGTATGTCTCTACCTACTTGTGGATATAACGAGCATAAAAAATGGACCTCGTATATGAAAGTTACTAAATTTAGAATTCGGAAGTGGCTGATACGAGATGCACATGAACACCCCGCACAGAAGAGCTCTACGCCCCGCGTTCTCGCAAGGCTTGGATCTGGATAATCCAAGTCGCCCAATCCGAAGTCGAACACCGGCCCCCCCTCGTACACGCTGCATACCCTCATACCCACAACGAACCGGGAACATGCAACATTCCTCCGAAGATCGCCCTGCGCACCGAGGACCAACCCATCTATAAATAGCATGCGAAGGATGCTTTCATTTCTCACACCTTAGCCTCTTTGTCTCTCTCTAACCTCTCTCTAAATCCCTCCCAACCCCTAGTAACTTTTAAGTGCTAGAGGAAAGCCCCCGGAGCGCCAGAAGGCTCCAAAAAAAGAGCTTTTCGACTCAGAAAGTTCTGCCCCCGTAGAGCCCGGTTTCTAGCTAAACCTCCCGGTAAGTAAGTTATGCTTACCCTACTTTAAGTATAGCTTAGGTTTAAATTTATTATCGTTATTATGAACTTATAAACAATATATATATATATATATATATATATATATATATATATATATATATATATATATATATATATATATATATATATATTATAATATAATATAATATAATATAATATAATATAATATAATATAATATAATATATAAATTGTTATTATAATATCTTTTAACTACTCACGGTACGGAGAATCTGGTTTGAAGGGTCGCATAGGGTTGTTGGATTTCAGAAGTGCTATAATGCCAAAATGGTCCCGAACTTCGAGGTTTCACGTCTATCCCTTATATGTACATAGTGGTTGAAAATTATTGTTTAACACTTATAAAACAATATCATTCGTAAATAGTCACGATAAATATTAGAATAAAATCTAGTGGTAATAATACTAGGTTTTGTCAAAGGACATTATGTTGTTAAGAAGCAAAGCGTTGTCCAAGTTGGAATCACCACTTTAACAAGTGAGTGGATAGTTACTTTCATCTTACACATAGATATGAAGTATTTAATATAAATTACGTGCTATGTATGCATATTATCTTTGCTCTTGATATCTATGTTGGATGAACGATTTATACATGTTCTAAATGATTTAAACTATATATGTCTGTTATATCTACAAAAATGTTGGGTAAGACATGGATAGATGAAATAATCGATGTGTGATGAAATAAAATTATGAGAGGACTTGATGTTTACAAAGATCTAGTCATCTAGCGGAGTATAGATGACGAACACGGACTATTCTAAACAGTCTAGTGGAACGCTAGCAAACTCGCAACATGTAGGTGTTTGTGAACGATGTGTTCACTTGTGTACTCCATCCCCCTTGTGGTTACCTTACAGACATATATCGTTGAGGAATCCCCTTAGCAGTAGTGTCCATCCCGATGAAAATCCTTAGGCTAGGCCCCTTGAATTAGATGCTTTAGGGACAAAAAGTGAGGATAACGGGAACGGGTAATCGATTTGATTGATGTGATGAAGCTAATAAACTTAATTATTATGGGTTGAAAACCCTATGTGCTCACCAGGCTCCCAAGCCTGACCCACTCAGTTTCTTGCATTACAGGTAGTGGCACAAGAGCATATATGTGATGATCGGATGAGAGTTTATGGATTATAGGCCCGTAGATATAAATAAATGTCTTAAGGCCTATGTTGTTTCAATTTATGCTTTAGATCTGTATTGACAATGAAATTCCAAGGTTTTAATATAATGAAATACATTTCTTCATAAATGATTTTGCTAAAATCTTTATCCTATTTTTGGGAAAAAAAATTCCGCAACATTTTCTTTAAAAAGTTACGCTGATTTTTATATAAAGCATAAACAAAATCGGTCTCTTCTGGCCGTGAAAATGGGGATGTCACAAACAAAACCAAATTTAATGGTTTTCGATAGAAAATGGCTATGATGCTGCCTGATCCTCAATTCTTCCAAGAGTCTTATACTCTCTGATGAAAACATTGGAAAGTAAACTAATTCCAAAGTCAAAATCTTTTTCATCTCGGAATCATTTCCTCTCGGAATATATAGGATCTTTTTATGTGTCTTTTTGTCTAACTTATTCTTCTAGTTTAAGTTGTACAAATCACTCTATATTTTGATGTTCATATGACCAATATAGTCACATTGGTACTTTGCTTTGATCCTACCTCAGAATCTATCTCAAAAGGATGTTTTGAAGTTCACTTCGGAATTCAAGTCCGAAATGGTAATGAGCCTTCATCTCTTACTCCTGTCCGAGCACTTACTCTTAATGTCTCGGAATCTCAAAATTTGTTTAAAATGTGTACTCTAAGATCTTCTTACATTTTACCTTTGATATTCAGCCTGATTTTGTGCTATCTCGAACTCTATATCATGTACAAGTATTTTCATTTTCACCTTGGAAGCATCTTATGACAATCCATCTCAGACCATCCTTGTTTCGAGATCCACTATTTCAAAAGACGTTCAAAATATTTCATTAATTTTGTTTTCTAAAACGTTTTCTTTAATAAATCAAATGGTTAATTTTTAATGATTATCTTTTAATCCTAAATTATCGTGGTTTTTGCACACGTCTCGATAAAGTGCACATCATTTCAACTGAAACGATGGTTTTCCAATTCGCACGTATTGCCACCGCACCTTTAGTCCTTGCAGGTCAAAGGCATGTCAATTTTAGCAACGCATTTAATGCGATCCATATGCAAATCGAGTATCATCATTACACCTTTTTCTCAACCCGACCCGAGTCTCCAACCTATAAAAGGATTTCAAAACCCATTAGTTTCTTTTTTATGCTCTCATCTTCTTCTCCAAAATACACTTTACAAACTTGTTCTTCAAGCTCCCAAACCTGAAACAATGGCGTCCTCCCAAATTGCTCCTGAACTCACAAAAACTGTTCTAAAGAAGACGTCTTCGAAAGGCTCTGCTTTGTCTTCCTAAACAGATCCCTTTCTTCGAGAAACCACACAACTCTTCTCCATTGACCCCATGGACTATGACGAATCCATCAGAGTTATGAACGAGTTCATCTCTCATCATCCTATTGCCATTCCACTCACAAAAACCCCAAATCCCAAATTCCTCTCAGGATCGTTCATACTACATTTGAAAGGATCAAGATTGAAAACTATGTGATCAAAACCAAGATCAAAGGTGATCGCATTGTGCCAGTGTCAAAACAAACTTTTCTCAAAGCAATTGGGATACCATAAAACCCCAAGGATTTTATCATGAAAGAATGAACGTCTGAAGACGTTCCTGAATGACATTGGCAATTCAAAAGAGTTTAAGGCCAAGAAGTTCAAGAAATCTGCAATCCCTGGCCTTTGGACGGTACTTACACACCTTGTTCTTCGAGGTCTTTCCATCAAGCATGGAGGCACTGATATGATGAGAAAGGACTGGTTCCATGTGGTGTACAACATCTACTTTGGGAGATCCAATGTTGTGGATCTAATCAAGATCTTGTGGCAAGAATTTTGGAAATTTGCAATAAAGATGAAGCCTCAAGAAATCTCAAGTCCGAGGTTCTGGGCTCTTACACTTCAACAACTGTACCGAGAAAGACAAGAGCCCATTCCAATTGCCACAAAAGCAAAAGAGGTACTCTTATCCTTTAACGCTATACAAACTTATAGACTTCCGAACCAAGCATCTTTTGGACCCACACGTAGATTACCACATCTTATGTTGGCCACTTTACCATCCGAGTCCCCTTATTTTAAATATCATTTAGAGAACTCGACTGTGTATGACCCAACATAGTCCATCCCGGTCTCTGTTGAGCCCACCTCGGATGTGGTCAAACTAGTCTCGGTTGGTGGCAAGAAAAAAAGGTAGCTAAGAGAAAGACTTCTCCTATCAAGCCAAAAACCAAAAAGAGAGCAAAAGTTGATGTTTCCTCTCAAAATGAATCTATCAAGGACATTTTGACTGAATCTAGTCATCCACTCACCCCCCAGGCCATTCGTTCGAAGTACCCTTCGGAGCTTCAATACCACTAGCACACACGGGGAGTCTCTTCATAATCCACCCTCACCTTCATAACAAGGTGATACCGGTGTTGATAATAGTTCCTTGCACTCCCCTGGAACACACTCATGAGTCATCTCGGATATCCCTCCTCTTTATATACAAGCATGATCTGAGATCCTTATATCGGATCCCAAGCTTTATGAAGTTGGGGTTGTCCCTCCAACTTCAGGGGCCACAACTAGTCTGATACCTGGCTCAGGTAAAGGAGGACCAGATACTAGTGATCTAGATTAGTTAGACTTTGTTAATGGGGATCACACAAGGCATCTGGAGCTCACTTGTTCCCAAGTCGAAAAAACTCTCATCTCTATGAGAAATCAAGAAATTCAGAGCAATCTTCCATTTGTTGCTCCCTATGACGAAGTCATAGACCAAGAGTTTGCATCGAGAGAAACTCACCAAGACATGATTATCTCGGATGATCCTCTGAAGTCTCCTCACCATGATGCCTTCCACGTTGATTCTAATGAAGAACACTTGGCTGAATTCATGTTCGATGACGACAATGCATCCGTTGTTGCTTCTCCAATCTTCTCTTCATTCATGCTCTGCAGAAGCCATCATCATCAAGACCCATCTACGATTTTGGACTTTCGTCATCCTCTTCGGAGCCTGTTGATGAAGAAATCCACATTGATGACCAAGTCCAGAACAAACTTGGAGGTGAAACCGAATCAAACCTTCCAAAACAAACAACAACAAACAATCCTACTCCTTCAGAACCTTTTATCAACAAAGAAGGTACCTAAGCTAAGTCTGAGAGTTCCACCTCGGACACTGGATCATCAGCCGAAAACTATGCTGATCCATTTTCCATGTTGGAACTCCGAGATAACATTTCTGCTACAATTTCAATGGTGGAGTCCCTAGAAAATTCAGTTGCAAAGCTTGATTCCAAAATCGATGCCAAAGTCTCCAGCCTCGACACCAAGCTTGATTATATCCTTCAGTCCTTATCCAAAGTAAATAAATTTGGGCCCTCAGATGTTGAAAGGGAAGAACAACTAGACCAACTTATTTCTTTGAGGTTCAAATATACCTTGGAAGAGGTGGAATAAAAGTATAACTCCATCATTGATCATCACCTTGATATCACTTTGACCATGCTGAAAATTCATGAATACATGATCAGTGCCACAAATGAATTGATCAAGCAAACCCAGTCAGGCATGAGAAGTAGATTTAGAAGTTGGAGAATTAGAAAGAAGGACGAAATGAATCTCATAATGTAGCAAGGTCTCCTCAAACTCCTCTAAGCTTGTTGTAATATAGTTGATGTTCCAAGCAATAAGTTCGATGAGATACTATCCATCCTTGCCTCCCTATTCGATCACTTGAAAGCTCAAGCACCTACCGCAGACGCCTATGATTCCTTGTTGAAGCAAATCAACATGAGCTTCCAAAAGGTGTTTGAATGACTCTCGGAATTAAAAGAGTTAGCTAGAATTACCTCGGAAGTGGGCTATCCACTACAAGAAGGGGAGAAGGAAACAAAAGGGGTCATACCATTTCCTGGAAGTCTGCTTCAGATTTCAGTCTCCAAAATGAATCAGATGATGACGAGCTTCGAATCTTGTCCACATGTATTCCTTTCGATGATGATGATGATGATGATGATGATGAAGTCGATTATATTACCAACGTTGTTGTTGGAAATCAAACTCCAAGAAAATTTCCGGCGAAAATTCTTTCAGAGGAAGAGAGAAGCATATGATCCGCCGTCACTTGGCTATCAACCTTGGCAGATGTTCTTAAAAGAAGGCATGAATTGGCTAAGGAAAAGACAAAGCTCATAATTAATGCATTCCGAGATACACAGTCTATGTTGCCTCCTATCCCCTCTCTAAGAATAGTTTCCATCGATCAAGATTCTCCTTTTCAGAAGCCTGATGACATCCCAGAAGAGCCTCTAGTTACTACACCTCCTAAGTTTACAATCACTGAGAACATTCAACAAGTCATTGATGACTTGAACAAACAACAAGACGAAGGCAAAAAGCATGTCTCGAAATCGCACAACCCTGATCAAACATACAAGAAGTCCGAAGGATGGTGACAAGCTCAAATAAATCAAGCCCTAGAAGAGAGTATTCATATTCAAGCTCTTGAAGACAATCTGAATCCAATGTGGAATTATCCCTACTTTTTCGTGAAGGGATAATTCATGATCTGGATATTGTGTCATTCATGTATTATGATATACCAACGCAAGATGCTGACCAACTCGATCTTCGAATCTCTCCTTATGGAAGATATTACATCAAGTTTGCTCCACTCCACCCATATTATGATCCTCAAACGATTGTCAGGACAGAAAGAGAATGGTTGAAGACAATATACTCCATGAATGCACAACCTCAAAAGGAAGTGTAGTCTTGGAAGAGAATTACAAGAATCTATGGGTTCGGAAGAAAAGTCTTGAGCAAATTCGACTTGAACGGCTTGTTGTACAAGTACCATGTCTTTTGGATCAAATCAAGGTAGATCGCCATCACGGATGCAATCTTCCCCTCCATCAATCCAAATGACATTTTGACGATTCTTGCTCACTTCCAAACTCGCCAAATGATCAAATGAGCATCGATGCCTATAGTGTTACAATGAACTATCTGCAGGACTACGTTGCCGAGTTCTGCCGATGTGACTTCGAGCTTGCACATCTGTTCGGAACTGAATATTTCTTGGCCAATATCGACTACAAGCTGCCAAAAGTAGAGATTCTGGCAGAAGGGCCAATTGATGAACCAGTGTTGGGATATGTCTACATGAAAAAGAAGGCTAACAAGAAGGATTTATTTTGAGTCCTCAACAAGCACCTTGTCCCCTCTACAATAAATCAAAAGTTCATCACAAATGTAGCCAAGTCAAATGCTATAGAGCATGTGAAGAGAAAATTCATCAATCAACTCCAATGGTACCTGGAAGTTTGGAATTTGCTATACATAGCTTATGTGTTTATCAGTGAAGAAGCCAACTAAGCTGACATAATTGCTAAGTTCACTTAGGGGGAGATTGTTGAAACATGAAAAGTGAACCTCTAGCAATCACTCAAGTTTTGATATCAGATGAGCCCGCAATGAGTAGAAGTTCTAAGATGAAGGTCATTCCGAGATGAAGGACAATTCCAAGATTAACAATCTGTTTAAGCATTTAATTATTTTTGTCTTATTAGTGATGTAACAGTTCATAAGACACTGAGTATTATCCAGTCTTAGAAATGTTTCTCAATTTGTACGATGTTCCTCCTCCACTATATAAGGAGTAAACGTTTTCACCATTAATACATAAGTGAACAATCCAAGTTTTACACTAAGAATAGCAAATATTCTCTTCACGAGATATTCAATTTTCCTTCAAGTCAAAGTTCTTTCACAACATTCTTATTGTTCCTCAAATATCTTTTCATTGATTATACTCTAAGTTTTCTTCATCTATTATCTTGAATACTTTGTTGAATATCATCTTCAAGTCTTAACTAGTATTGCCGTATTCGATTGGAACATTCATTAAGAGCAGACGTTGATCTTAACGATTAACTCAAAATTTGAGTTTTCAAACCTTGTCCTTGAGCATTATTTACTTGTTCTCACACTCCTCTCCTTCGAAACCCTCATCTTGAGTGTATCCTTTGTAAGTGAAGATCTTGAAGCTTGGTGGTGATTTTGGTGGCCTTTTGTTGAAGAAGAAGACTGGTGAAGAAGGTGGTGTTTCTTGCTAGCTTGTGGATTCACAAACCACTTCACCCTGTGCATCTTTTGAACGTATAAATTTTATACCTTGATGTGTTTCCTTTTTTTATACCTTGATGAGCTTCAACAATCAATAAGGTATGTATTCTTACTAATGAATTCAAGTTTGAATAGGAAAATTTTGTAGATTGATAGTCCATAGTATGTTGTATTTATGTGAAAGACATAGATCCTTCTTAGGTTGCATGTGCCCTCATCATTTAATTGTTAAATGTTTTTCCTCTTACTGCATTGTTTTTGTAACCTCCATAACCCGACAGTGGTATCAGAGCTTATGACTATCTTTCATGTGATTGCACATTGGTGAATTTATCAAAACTAAATTTTTTTCAATTAATCGCATCTCACGACGTGAGCACTGATGCTTACGATGTGAGATTTGATCATATCAGACTTTTCGTAATTATCTGCCTAATCTGTTTTGTTTGGTAATTATCTGCCTTAAATATCTTCCAAATCCGATTTGCTGAATATTTGATGATAAATAAAAAGCCTAAAAGTTAGAAAATTAATCTTTGACTTGATTAATTATTTTATTAATTAATATAGTTGAGTTTTTAAATGTGTAAATAATTGATTTAGATATTAATTAATCTTAATAATTAATGTCAAGTATTATTTGGTTTATATTAAATTTAAACTATATAAATTTTCGGAATTTATTATAAATCTAGTATTTTAAAAGTTTTAAAATACACCTTATACTATATGTAAAATAAGATGTTTAATAACTACTATATATATAAGAGTAAGTCAGTCGGACCGGTAGTGCGCCTCATTCACGAAGCTATACTATAAGGGGAGTTTAAGGAAATGACCTATAAAATGACCACCATTAGGTATCCACTCTTACCCACCGCTCTCTTGTATGGTGGAGAATCGTTAGTTGAACGAGCTTGATTGGACAATTAATTCTCATTAATAAGTATAATGTGATTACAAGTAACTAAACTCTTTTATTTTAATTCCCAATCTTAGTTACTTTAGAAAAAATGTGAGTTTATATGGTAACCCATGAAATCGCACATTATACTTTATAGTAGTTAGTGGAGCACGTGTGGTTAACCGGCACACTAATAGTGACTATAAAAGGTAATAATGGGCTTCTCGAAAATCATCATTGATTAATGGAGCGCGTGTCGTTAACCCACGCATTGTAATGAGTTGATAAATGAGATCGAGAGTACCAAGCTAATTTGCATGGTTGTTCACAACTTGTTTGTGATCCTTGGTATTCACAAATGGAAGAGCATAATAAGAGATTAAACATGTCATTGAACAGTTTCAGTGAGTATAAAAAGATCTATGAATTCCACTTAACTTAATTTCCTTCAAAATTTGATTTTCAAAGGTGGAATTGGTAAATCTTCATTTACCTGCCTTTCTAAAATTTACAATTAGATTACGGCATCCATTATCTAAGTTGTGAATTTTTTAGTTGGATCCTAGTCTTAATATTTCATTTTGGGTTGTTATATTAAGGAATATTCTTATCTGACTAAAACTACCTTCCTTTTACACATATCTACTCCAAATAATGCTTCTGGTTCCTCCTCCTCCAATCAAAACTTCTCGTTGCTAAACATCTACGCAAGGGTGACATTGGATGGCATCAACTATAATGACTGGATGCGCAACATCAAGATGGCCCTTCGTTTCGAGGACAAGGAATATGTCCTTGAAAGGAGTTCAAGGAGATTGATTAAGAGAATGCCACTCCTGAAGAACTGGCCGCTTACAAGAAGCACTACAATGACGCAACAAAAGTTGCTTGCATCATGATGGCCATGATGACTCCTGAATTGCAGAGATACTATGAAGATTACTGGTCGTACGAGATGAACAAGGATGTTATGGAAAATTACCATAAGTGAGCTCGTCAAGAAAAGTATAAGGTGTTAAATTCCCTCATATCAAGAAAGATGAAAGAGGGAGATTTTGTTAGCAGCCACGTGCAAAAAATGCAACGATACATGGATCGACTTGTCAAGCTTAACGTGAATTTTCATGAGGAGTTGGCTATCAACATAGTCTTGAAATCATTACCAAGTTGTTATGATCAGTTCATCTTGACCTATCATTTGAAAAACAATGAGACCACTTTATTATTAAAAGAAGCTTCTTCAGCCGAACAAAAGTGTTTTTCTCGAATTTTTTCTTAATAACTAAAAGTTCCTAAAATTTCTTAAAAGGTCCTTACCGAACATGTCAAAATGTTGTATAGAGATTTTTTAAGATAAATGATTAGGAAAAAAAAAATAAAGATTAGTCTAAACTCTAAAGCAAGTAGGCATGAAAAATACCACATCATGTCGTTTTGGCCTAATCTATCCAAACATGGCCGACATGGGGCTTCTATTTGAAGTAAACACCAAGAAACAATAAAATGGACTGGTTTCACGTGGATTTATTTTTTCGTTCTACATTAGTTGTTTTATTTTAAAAATAAAAAAAATAATTGCATACATACAAGTTATTAAAGATTATAAAAGATTTAAAATTTTTAATCTACTAAGAACGGAAGTCAACTTTTACAGGTGTTACTTATACCAAACTTGATCAAACTAACATAAATGACTAAAATACCTTTAATTAATTAAAACCTGAAAATAATTTTTTTTGAATAAATATGTATTACTTTTTATTAGAGGTTCTTTCAGTTTTGAAATTAATCAAAGAGCATAATAGTTCTTTTACTTTTTTTTTCTGAAGAAAATTTGGATTTGAAGAATATGACACCAAGTTGGATGTCATATACTACCTTTTTGTATATTTTTAGTTTAATGTTATATTTGAAACTTTTTTGTATATTTTGATCAGCTAAATATGTTCTATCTGTATTTTTATATGTCAAATAATAGTTTTAAGATTAACATACATTTCATATTAGAAATTTGATGAATATGTAAAAAAGGGATGTTACGTGCCATAAGTAAAAAAAAAAAAAAAAAGGAATTTGTGTTATAGTTGTAAATAAATAAATATTAATCATAATTTGAAGTTTAAAATTAATGTACGACGACAAGTAAGATACATATACCATATTTGTTTGGCTATTTATAAAATTAAGCTATAATACAATTTTGGTCTTTCTAGTACAAAGAAGGATCCTCCTTTCCTTTCCTTTGATCCTCAAGCTACTTCGTCTATCTACCGTTCTTAGCCACTTCCAACCTATAATACTTTTTGTTCGCTTTTTTTTTCTTTGTCGTGTTTAATGGCATTTTCTATGCCTCTATAAGAATAAGAGGAATGTGGGTTGCCACTAGGCTCGCTATGCTCGCCAACGATCAATGAACACCGCCCCCTAGCTCTCGCTAGGGGGTCGCCATAGGAGCATCGTTAATCTTTTGGCGAGAAGAAAGAGAGGGTGAGGGTTGAATTTGATTGATGCTTGTGAGTTTGAACGGATTGCTCAAATGACCTTGACTAAATCTCCAATTTAATTTCAACTATTTTTCTACCAATTTCTCAATTTATATAGAAGAAACATTTTATATAAAAAAAATTAAAATATTCAACTACCATTCAACTACTATAATCAAACCACACTCAAAACAATTTACACACACAAAATATTATTGTCTCTCTTACACACTCTCTTAATTCACCAAAGAAAAATGTCTTCATCTCAAACAAAGAAAACCCCAAGAACCAACAAAAAGAAAGCTTCAAACCTTCTGTCACTAAATCTTTCACCTCCAAATACTCAATCACCAAACCTTCCATCGTCAACCCCTTCCATCACCACCATGTTATCGACCATCATTTGATCAACCTGTTCACTCTCCCACTAGCTACTACATTCCTACAATGACTCCGCAAATGTTTCCATTTAATCCGTTCTCTTCTCAACCAATGACATTTTACCACAACCAGTCTCAACCAACACCTCGTCCTAATGTCAATCTTGAACCGTTTGAAATGGTTCAAGAAACTCAATTCTTTTCTCAACCTTAACCGCAAAGTAATTCTCAATCCCAAACACACCCTTAATCGACGAGTCAACTGATTCTTCTATTGAAGACTCCGTTGAAGATCCCATTCAAGAGTCATTTCAAGAGCCCGAAGTCGAACCACAAGTCCAAAAAAAAAGGAAAAGGAAGGGCTCCATGTAAAGGGTGGATAGATGATGAAGAGAGGGCACTAGCACCATCATAGCTAGATGTGTCAGATGTAACGTTCGGGTTTCGGGGCTAAGCATTTTTAGACAATGTAATAGTCTAGGTCAATTATTGTAAATATTTTTGGAGTAATAAAGATAAAATATTTGAATACTATGTGAATTATGTGTATTTGTGTGCTTATTACTTATTTGTAAATGTATAATTAATAAAAGATAAAAATAAGTGTCAAAATTAAAGTGTGAGATAAGCCCGATAACTTTACATAAAGTTGTAGTGGTCGAAACAAGGATTTCGGGGATATAAAGAACGCCGAAATCCGAGTTATAACGAAGAAAGTTATGACCCATCGAAGTTTTGCGACGGAACCGACACGATACCGGGAAGCGTAAATAGTGAATTTACGATAAAGCGAGATTTAGCCTTAGCGATCTAAATGAAATTCATAGAATACGTTAAACCGAGAGCGTCCCAAATCTGACTTCGTATGAAGAAGTTATGATTTTTTGAAGTTTCGGCTTAGCAGTGTACAACCTGAAATTCGAATATTAGATCGAGCGGTTTTTAGCTGACACAACCTAAATGAGAATCAAAGATCTGGTTAATAGTAGCATAACGATAAAAAGACAGACGAAAACGGACGTCGGATGAAGAAATTATGGATTTTTAACGGACCAATCATGTCCCGGCCTGTTAAAAATATAAAATTTAATATAAATTCGAAATTAGCCGACGGAGTCTAAACAAAAGTTGTAGAGTATGTTCCCGCCTTCGTGTGGATATAAGGAACGTCAAAAACGGAGCTCGTATGCGAAAGTTACGGATTTTTAAAGATTGCATTCGAAATTGAGAAGTCTGGAGCGGAATCGATGACGTGGCCGGATCCTAGCCGTCACTTGCTGATCACGCTTTGCCTTCGGATGCTGACACCTGTACTTCGGACGCCCAGCATAGCCGAGGAGCGCCTCGCGTACGAGGTACGCCCTGCGTGCGAAGAAGGAATGCCGCACGTAGTCGTTCTGCTTGGTCCGAGGAGTAGCCACGCCACCCCATCCGAAGCTCGCCATCTGGAACTCTTATCCGAAGCCTACGCCCCGCGTAGATTATTGGATGCCCAGCGTAACCAAGGCTGCTGGCCCCTATAAATAGATGCGAGGGTTTCCGGATTTTCACACCATTTCTCATTCTCTCTCTAAAATCTTTCTCTCTCTAAGGCTCCAAACCACTCCTAAACCCTAGATAAAAACCCTAGTACCCTAAGGAAGCCCCGATTCTCCCGGAGTCCCGAGAAAAAGTGTCTTTCGGTTTCGGAAACGCTGCTCCGAGCAAAGCCCGATTTTCTTTAAAATCCGTTGTAAGTCAGCTACGCTTACGCAATTTTTAATATAGCTTTCAAACAGTTATAGTGATGTTATTAGGTCCTTAAAATAATTATTTGGGCTATTATTATGAGTTATATTGAGTGTTATTTAATGCTTATATAATAGTAATATTAGTCAGACTATTAATTTGTCACGGTTATCGTTAGACTATGCCCTAGTGGTATTGATAATAGTTTTTATCGAAGGAAAATTGTTTTGAGAGTATCGAAGCATTGTCCGAGTGTTGAGGCATCACCTTTCAGGTGAGTGCATAATTACTTTTAGCTTACACATAGATATGAAGTATTTGTATAAATTACGTGTTGTGTGTTCATATTATCTGTATACTTGCTATCTATGCTAGATGAACGCTTTTATACACATTTTAAATGATTTAAACTGTATATGTATTTTATATCTACAAAATGTGTTGGGTAGAACATGGGTAGATGTAATAATTGATGTGTGATAAAATAAAATAATGAGAGGCCTCGTTATAGATGTTATTGATGATCCAGTCATCTAGCGGAGTATAGATGACGACCACAGACTATTCTAGACAGTCCAGTGGAACACTAGCAGGCTCGCAACCTGGAGGTGTTTATTTGAACTGTGTGCTCGTCAGGTATACTCCATCCCCCACATGTTTGCCTTAAGGAAATTTATTGTTAAGGAATCCCCTTAGCAGTAGTGTCCATCCTGATGATAGTCCTTAGATTAGGTCCCTTGTGTTAGATGTTTTAGGGACGTAAAGTGAGGATAACGGGAACGGGTAATTAGGTTTGTTTGGTTTGATAAAGGTAATAAACTTATTTATTGTGGGTTGAAAACCCTATGTGCTCACCAGGCTCCCAAGCCTGACCCACTCAGTTTCTTGTATTACAGGTAGTGGCGCATGAGCATAGATGTGATGTCTTGGGATGAGAGATTAAAGGATTTTAGGCCTGTAAGTACGGAATAATGTAGTAAGGCATATGCTGTATTGTTTATGATTATGATCTGTATCGAACATGACATCCCAAGTCTTTTTAATGAAATACATTTCTATGGAAATGCTTTTGATAAATCTTTATCATATTTTGTTTTGGGACAAATTCCGCACACTTTGATTTAAAATGTTATTCTGATTTTTAAACAAAGCATAAACAAAATCGGTATTTTCTGGCCGTAAAAATGGGGATGTCACAGTTGGTATCAGATCGAAAGTTTAAGCGAACTAGGAATTTATAGGATTTCTAGACTTAAACTTAGAATGTTAAGCGATGATCGTGAGTTGTGAGCACTAGCTTATTTTAGGAATTATGCCTAAAATGCTTTTATGAGCTAAAAGCTTTGTGCCTGATATGTTGTTATTTGTTCGGATCTATGGTCTGTTGCCGACCGGATCTGGAAACCTTATGTGTTTAGGATTCTAAACGTACGACTACGATATTAGAACTGGCGTGTAAACGTTTCGGAGAGATAAGGATGATTTGAACATCAGTCCTAAATAAAGATCTAAATTCACCTTATTCGGTGTATAGATCAAGATGGCAAGGATCCGTAGCGGAAACGTGAATGCAAATGGGAACAGAAACCAACCCCCAGTGATTGAGCAAATACCGACTGTGGTAGCCACTGCTGAGCCAATAACGATGGTTGGAGTGCAAGCAATGATCCAGGCGATGTTGGATCGTCAAATGGAGGAAACTAGACGTTTGCTCCAGCAAAATCGAGAGGAAGCAACCATACAGATCAAACAGCCTGAGTTGAACGAAGGGCAGACTAAGGAGGGGAACTATAGTGGAACCATTGGTCAAGTCAACCCACCAATAGTTCGACAAAACAACCAAGATGACGGAGTCGAGAGGAATGGATGCAAGTACAAGGATTTTCTGACTTGTAAGCCATTGACTTTCACTGGAAAGGAAGATCCAATCGAAGTCGTGGATTGGATCTCAGAAATGGAGTTAGCCTTTATGACGTGGGGTTGCAGAGGCAAGCTGCAAACCACCTTTGCAGTGCGTCAGTTTCGAGGAGGCGCTGTATGTTGGTGGAATACCTTGGGGAAGACTTTAAGCCCCAACGAGCCCCTGCAACTGACATGGGTAGAATTTCTGGTGCAATTCAAACGAAAGTACTGCTCTGCTCAAAACCTGCTCGAGCTAGAGAACCAGTTCCTAACCCTGAAGAAGGGAAGCATGTCAATCGATGAATACACGAACAACTTCACAGAAAAGATGGAATTTGCCTTGCGTCTTGTTCTGGATGAGCTGACAAAAATTGATAAGTACGCAAAAGGACTTCCATGGGAGTACACAGTGCCAGTGCATCAGGCACATACTCTGGAGGCATCTATCTGGGCTGCCAAGTCTGTGGAGGATATGATTAAGGGAAGAGCTGCCAGCAAGGTTGAGGATGGCGGGAAGAGGAAATTTGAAGGGTCTGCTAAACCCAACAAAAGGAAGAGCAAGTTCGGTTCAAAGAAGTTCGGGGGAGGAGGAAATGAATTGAAATGGTGCGAGAAGTGCAAGAAGAAGCACTCGGGAAAATGTGGCGAGGAAATAACCTGCTACAAGTGTGGGAAAACGGGGCACTATGCCAATGAGTGCACCATCAACAAGAGGGTGTGCTACGAGTGCAATGAAGAAGGGCATATTGCTAAGGATTGCCCAAAGAAGAAAGATGCGGGAAGGCCCAACATTCCACCGAAGCCGAATGTGAGAGCCTTCCAGATGACGCTCAAGGCTGCAAAGGAGGCAGCAGACGTCGCTTCAGGTACCTTTCTTTTAAATGGTTTGCCTACCAATATACTATTTGATTATGGAGCCAACTACTCCTTTGTGTCGTGTAAATTTGGTGGGAAACTAGCATTACCTGTAGAAAAACTTGATAATGCCTTGAGTGTATAAGTTACCAGTGGCAAGTTCATACCTGTTAGCAATCGTATTAAGAACGTAGTCATCGACCTAAACGGAAACGAATTCCACGAAGAGCTATTACCCATAGAGCTAAACGACTTCGACATCATTTTGGGTATGGATTGGTTTAGCGCCAGCGATGCCGAGATATTATGTCGGAAGAAGATAGTTAGGGTAAATACCCATGGAAAGGAGTCATTTATGGTGTACGGGGACAAACGTAGAGTGAATTCTGGAATCATCTCCCTGATGAAAGCCAGAAAATGTTTATCCAAAGGATGTGCATCATATTTGGCATTTGTGATTGATGCTAAGAAGTAAAAGAAGGAGGTGTAGAATATACCAGTTGTATGTGATTATCCGGAATTCTTTCCCGAAGATCTTCCCAGATTACCACCTGATAGGCAAGTGGAGTTTCGGATAGAGTTGTTACCAGGTACAACACCGATAGCAAAGGCACCTTACCGATTAGCACCGACGGAGATGAAGGAGCTTATGACGCAACTTCAGGAGCTGTTGGACAACGGTTTCATTCGACCTAGTTCATCACCCTGGGGAGCTCCGGTGTTATTCGTGAAGAAGAAGGACGGAAGCATGAGAATGTGTATAGACTACCGAGAGCTGAACAAGGCAACGGTGAAGAACAAGTATCCATTGCCAAGGATTGACGACCTATTCGATCAGCTACAAGGTTCGAGCTACTTCTCAAAGATCGATCTTAGGTCAAGATATCATCAGCTGAAAGTGAGAGATCAGGATATTGAGAAGACTGCATTCAGAATGAGATATGGACACTACGAGTTCTTAGTTATGTCGTTTGGACTAACCAATGCTCCAGCAGCATTCATGGATTTGATGAATAGGGTTTGTAAACCATTCCTCGATAAATTCATGATAGTGTTCATCTATGACATTCTGATCTACTCGAAAAGCCAAGAAGAGCATGGAAAGCATCTACGCGAAGTGTTGGAAGTGTTAAATAAGGAGAAGCTTTACGCTAAGTTCTCCAAGTGTGATTTTTGGATCCGAGAAGTCCAATTCTTGGGTCATGTGGTTAACCAAGAAGGGATAATGGTTGACCCTGCAAAAATCGAAGCTGTAATGAAGTGGGAACGTCCAAAGAGTCCCATAGAGATTCGAAGCTTTCTAGGATTAGCCGGATATTACCGACGATTTATCCAAGGCTTTTCTTCGATAGCTGCTCCATTGACAACTTTGACTCACAAAGGAGCTACATATACGTGGAGTGAGAAACACGATGAGGCATTCGAGAAGCTAAAGAAGAAGTTATGTGAAGCACCGATACTTTCTTTACCCGATGGAGTTGAAGACTTCGCGGTTTACAGTGACGCATCTGGAGTCGGGTTGGGTTGTGTTCTGACCCAAAGAGAAAAGGTGATAGAATACACATCTCGACAATTGAAAGAGCACAAAAAGAACTACCCCACTCACGATTTGGAGTTGGCAGCGGTAGTTTTCGCTCTAAAGATACGGAGGCATTACCTCTACGACACGAAGTGCAAGCTTTTTACTGATCATAAGAGTCTCCAGTATCTCTTTAATCAGAAAGAATTGAACGTGAGGCAACGACGCTGGCTAGAGTTACTCAAGGACTACGACTATGAGATACTCTACCACCCCGGTAAAGCAAATGTTGTCGCTGATGCTCTCAGTCGAAAAGTCAACCTTGAAAGGAAAAGGCCAAGAGTGTTGAGAATTGAAGTCGTCTCGACGATTGTGGAAAGTATCAGGAATGCTCAAGAAGAAGCTTTAGAGAAGAATGACCGAAAGGAAGAACGTTTGGGCAAAATGTTAGTGTTTGGTACAAACAGTCTAGGACTGAAGGTATTCCAAGATCGGATTTGGGTACCTAAGATGAGAGGAATAATAGATCTTATGATGGAAGAAGCACACAAGACCATGTACTCGATTCATCCCGATAGCACTAAAGTGTATAGGGACCTAAAATCCTACTACTGGTGGCCGACGATGAAACTCGATGTTGTGAAGTATGTGACCGAGTGTGTGACATGTGCAAGAGTTAAGGCTCAACATCAGAAACCATATGGGAGTTTAGAACCTTTACCTATACCCATGGGTAAATGGGAAGACATCACCATGGATTTTGTGACTAAACTACCCAGGACGAAGAACGGTCACGACATGATTTGGGTAGTCGTGGATCGTTTCACTAAGAGTGCACACTTCATAGTAGCCAACGAGAAGTGGTCTATGGATAAGCTCACAAATGCTTACGTGAAAGAGATACTAAGACTTCAAGGTGTTCCTCTAACAATTGTATCAGATTGTGATAGTCGTTTCACGTCGAGGTTTTGGAGGAGTCTACAAGAGGAGTTGGGTACAAAGTTATGTTTGAGTACTGCTTACCATCCGCAAACTGATGGTCAGAGCAAAAGAACGATTCAAACACTGGAAGATATGCTTAGAGCATGTACCGTTGAGTTCCAAGGGAACTGGGACGAGCACTTACATTTGGTAGAATTTTCCTATAACAATAATTTTCACTCGAGCGTCAACATGGCGCCTTATCAAGCTTTGTACGGACAGAAGTGTCGTACGCCGTCTTGTTGGCTTGAAGCCGGGGAGAAGCAGTTTATGGGCCCCTGACATAGTCCATGAGACTGCTGAGAAGTTGAAAGTGATTAGGGAAAGGATGTTAGCAACTCAGGATCTTCAGAAGAGCTATTCTGACAAGAAAAGACGACCAATGACTTTTGAAGTTGGGGATTCCGTTTTACTTAAGGTCTCACCGTGGAAGGGACTTATACGATTCAGGAAACGAGGAAAGTTGAGTCCAAGGTTTATTGGACCATTTAAAGTTCTTCAGAAGATTGGGAACCAAGCTTACAAGCTGGAATTACCTAAAGAACTCGATGGTATTCATAACACCTTCCATATGTGTTATCTGAGGAAATTCACGGGAGAAGTTCCCGACATAATCCCGATCTCAGAGTTAAGAATGGATGAGAATAAAAGGCTGATCGAAGAGCCTGAGGCAATTGTTAACCGTAAGACGAAGAAGCTATGACGCAAGATGGTCGACTTAGTGCTAGTCCGATGGAAACATTCGAATGGGTCGAATCTCACTTGGGAAACAGAGGATGACATGATGAGTCGCTACCCACATCTGTTTGCTAATGCATGATTCCGGGAAGGAATCATCCTAAGGGCGAGAGAATTGTAACACCCAGGTTTCGGAGATAAGCATTTTTAGACAATGTAATAGTCTAGGTCAACTATTGTAAATATTTTTGGAGTAATAAAGATAAAATATTTGAACTCTATGTGAATTATGTGTATTTGTGTACTTATTACTTATTTATAAATGTATAATTAATAAAAGATAAAAATAAGCGTCAAAATTAAAGTGTGAGATAAGCCCGATATCTTTACATAAAGTTGTAGCGGTCGAAACAAGGATTTCAGGGATATAAAGAACGCCGAAATCCGAGTTATAACGAAGAAGTTATCACCCATCGAAGTTTCGCGACGGAACCGGCACGATATCGAGAAGCATAAATAGTGAATTTACGATAAAGCGAGATTTAGCCTTAGCGATCTAAATGAAATTCATAGAATACGTTAAACCGAGAGCGTCCATAAAAAGAACGACCAAATCTGACTTCATATGAAGATGTTATGATTTTTCGAAGTTTCGGCTTAGCAGTGTACAGCCTGAAATTCGAATATTAGATCGAGCGGTTTTTAGCCGACACAACCTAAATGAGAATCAAAAATCTCGTTAAGAGTAGCATAACGATAAAAAGACAGACGAAAACGGACGTCGGATGAAGAAGTTATGGATTTTTAACGGACCAATCCTGTCCCGGCATGTTAAAAATATAAAATTTAAAATAAAATCAAAATTAGCTGACGGATTCTAAACGAAAGTTGTAGAGTATTTTCCTGCCTTCGCGTGGATATAGAGAACGTCAGATTGAAATTGCGAAAGTTACGAATTTTTGGAGATTGCATTCGAAATTGCGAAGTCTGGAGCGGAATCGATGACGGGGCCGGATCCTAGCCGTCACTTGCTGATCACGCTTCGCCTTCGGATGCTGACACCTATACTTTGGATGCCCAGCATAGCCGAGGAGCACCTCGCGTACGAGGAACGCCCTGTGTGCGAAGAGGGAACACCACACGTAGTCGTTCTACTTGGTCCAAGGAGTAGCCATGTCGCCCCATCCGAAGCTCGCCATCTGGAACTCTTATCCGAAGCCTACGCCCCGCGTAGACTACTGGATGCCCAGCGTAATCGAGGTTGCTGGCCCCTATAAATAGATGCGAGGGTTTCCGGATTTTTCACACCATTTCTCATTCTCTCTCTAAAATCTTTCTCTCTCTAAGGCTCCAAACCACTCCTAAACCCTAGATAAAACCCCTATCACCCTAAGGAAGCCCCGAGGCTCCCGGAGTCCCAAGAAAAAGGGTCTTTCGGTTTCGGAAACGCTACTCCGAGCAAAGCCTGATTTTCTTTAAAATCCGCTGTAAGTGAGCTACGCTTACACAATTTTTAATATAGCTTTCAAACAATTATAGTAATGTTATTAGGTCCTTAAAATAATTATTTGGGCTATTATTATGAGTTATATTGAGTGTTATTTAACGCTTATATAATAGTAATAATAGTCAGACTATTAATTTGTCGCGGTTATCGTTAGATTAAACCCTAGTTGTATTGATACTAGTTTTTATCGAAGGAAAATTGTTTTGAGAGTATCGAAGCGTTGTCCGAGTGCTGAGGCATCACCTTTCAGGTGAGTGCATAATTACTTTCAGCTTACACATAGATATGAAGTATTTGTATAAATTACGTGTTGTGTGTTCATATTATCTGTATACTTGCTATCTATGCTAGATGAACGCTTTTATACACATTTTAAATGATTTAAACTGTATATGTATTTTATATCTACAAAATGTGTTGGGTAGAACATGGGTAGATGTAATAATTGATGTGTGATAAAATAAAATAATGAGAGGCCTCGTTATAGATGTTATTGATGATCCAGTCATCTAGCGGAGTATAGATGACGACCACAGACTATTCTAGACAGTCCAGTGGAACACTAGCAGGCTCGCAACCTGTAGATGTTTATTTGAACTGTGTGCTCGCCAGGTGTACTCCATCCCCCACATGTTTGCCTTAAGGAAATTTATTGTTGAGGAATCCCTTTAGCAGTAGTGTCCATCCTGATGATAGTCCTTAGATTAGGTCCCTTGTGTTAGATGTTTTAGGGACGTAAAGTGAGGATAACGGGAACGGGTAATCAGGTTTGTTTGGTTTGATAAAGGTAATAAACTTATTTATTGTGGGTTGAAAACCCTATGTGCTCACCAGGCTCCCAAGCCTGACCCACTCAGTTTCTTGTATTACAGGTAGTGGCGCATGAGCATAGATGTGATTCTTGGGATGAGAGATTAAAGGATTTTAGGCCTATAAATACGGAATAATGTAGTAAGGCCTATGTTGTATTGTTTATGCTTATGATCTGTATCGAGCATGACATCCCGAGTCTTTTTAATGAAATACATTTCTATGGAAATGCTTTTGATTAATCTTTATCATATTTTTGTTTTGGGACAAATTCCGCACACTTTTATTTAAAATGTTACTCTGATTTTTAAACAAAGCATAAACAAAATCGGTCTTTTCTGGCCGTGAAAATGGGGATGTCACATCAGAGGACCTGATCCACGTCGATGACCAAGACTCAACAACCTTCAAATCAAATGTTTGGCATAATTTTTGTCAACGCATGAAAAGGAAGTACCGCAATTGTGATTCACTTTACTCGAAATGGAGGACCGCCAACCGAGCCGCAATGGAGTTCAACGACATCTACCTGAATGCGATCTACAACCCCAAAGCGGTGCAAGTGAGGTAGATGTCATGGATAAAGTTTGTCAGATTTACAAGGCAATGTAGAAAGAGCTTTTGCCAATGCGTTGTTTTGGGGAGTTGTGAAGGGCAATCGAAAATTGCTAGATCTAAAAAGTACCGATGAATACGTGGGGATGTCCAAACGAAGCAAAACTTCGGATTCAATCCACAATCAATCTTCTGAAGGGATTAACCTCAATAATGATGAGCCATATGAAGTTCCAACGCATCCTATGGGGCGAGACAAATCAAAAAAAAAGCTCAAAGCTCATCGATTGAAGTGGAGGAGATTAGGGACGATATCCGAAGTTGGACAATAATATTGATGATTTCTTGGAATTGGGAAAGGAAAAAGAAAGAAACCGTGCATTGAAGCTTTAGTTAAAATCGGGGAAAACTTGTCTGAGGAGGATCGTCAAGTGTTCAATAATTTAAGGAAGGATATGACTAAAAAATGCAAGTGGGTTTAGTCATGTATGTTGGTGTTAAGTCTTTTTTGTCATGGTTTGCATTATTAAATCATTTTTTAGGTATTTTAAATTTTAATTTATTGTAACTTTTTTAATTCAATATGAAATGTTTGTCTTTTAAAAAATATAATGTAATGCCCTATTTCGAATCGTTTCCCAATTCGGGGTGATGATAAAGGACTGGGTATTAGCATACTTAGGACCCTCGAATAGATTTGGACTCATTTGGGGGAGGATGATGTAATTTTGATGATCTGGGTGTCCGGTTTTTGTTTTGGAGCCAAAGGGTATTTTGGTAATATGTTAGCTCGAGCTTTTGTGGAAATTAGATGTTTGTTCACGAAATTGTAAGGCAGGTATTATTTGATTAAAGTGTAGAGCTTCTTGTTACCTTTTCATGGATATAAGGATCCTCAGAATCATATTTATAACGTAGAGGTTATGGCCTTCGGAGTGCTTTAGGGTTAAGGGGAAACCCTAGCACACAGGGCCTACCTACAGAGTACGTGGGGTGTTCTGGTGCGACGAGTAGTACATGAGGCGTAATGTGGTGTACGCTTAGCATACTGTGAAGGAAGGATCGGGAGTGCGAGGCCTCGTACGCTGGGCATACAAGGAGTACGCGAGGCGTACGAGGTGTATATTAAAACCCTAATTTATGATGTTGTACCCCATAAAATCACTTTAAGTCTTTAGGGCTAGCCTCTTTACCAGCCTCCAAGTCCCCAAAACCATAGAAATCGTACCTTAGCCTCCATGGTGGTGTTTTTGAGCTCATTGTGTGCATCTTGGTGTGTTTTGGTTCATATTCAAGAAGATGGAGTTTAGTGCAAGGTTGTGGATTAAGGAAGAGCTTGTGGATTCTGATTCTCTACTTTATTTCCAGCTTGTCCAAGGTAAAAATCTATGAACTTGTTCATTAAAGTCTTAGATTTATTATATATGAGTTTTGGTTCCTTTTTGGCTCCAAGAATGAGATCTAGTGGTTTGATGCCACTCCAGGAGCTATGAACTTGTTCACTCTTGGTGTTTTCGAGGTTCGAGATTCATAAAGTTGTCTCCTTTAGAGTTTATAATACCCCATGCATGATATTGTGTCCATTTAATGAAAGTGCAGTGCTATATCTTAAAGTTGGGTCCTTTTGGGGCATGCAAAGTCACCATGTCCATGACTTTATGGTTATAGACGTTTATTAAAAAATAGATCTGTGATTTGGACATCTGGAATTAAGAAATAAGAGCTTAATGAAGAGTTTGTCTTAATGGAGGAGTACGTTGGGTGTACAAGTCTGTACGCACATCGTAAAAGCCAAATATCATGTACACTTAGCGTACAGCTGAGTACGCCCCGCGTACTCAGTCGGGTGGGATTTTGCTTATTGGGCTTTCTTTTAGGCTTGGGTGTTTGAGTTCTTAATGGGCCATCCGATTGAGAGTTTGGGCTTTAGGGTAAGGTTAATGTAAGGGGTTTGGGCCCAAGTTGGAAAATTGGACATAATTGGGACTTGGTTGGTTAATTGGTTTTTGGGCCTTGTGGATTGAGAGTTTGGGCCTTAGTCTTGGACCATGCTAGGTTAGGGGTAAAATGGCCTTTTTACCCCAATTATGGAGTTATGGATATGGAATGGAACCCAAATATTAATTGGGTGTTCTTTTGATATTGATAGTTCGCGGATCTGTCAGCCAACATGCATGGATTATCTTTGTGATTTGGCAGTGCGAGGTGAGTTTCCTAACTGGGTTTAGCAGGCCGAAGGCACCAATGCCGGCCCATGGTGTAACGTCCCAAAAATATGATCCAAAAATTTCATTTTTAATCCGAATAAAATAGTATTTCAAAAATATTATCCATACAACTCAAAAAAATAATAAGTATATCATCATCATAACAATCAGAGTAATAACTCAAAAGTAGAATCCATATGCTGTGTGCGATACAGTCATCCCAAGCTCTTCTCCTTGGAACTAGAAGTACCTAAAACATAAACTGAAAACCGAAAGCACAAAGCTTAGTGATTTCCCCCAAACTACTTCATACCGAGCATATTAAAATGTAACATCCCGACTTCTAGGTATATGATTTATTTCTTGAAAGGCAAAATCCCCTTGGAACTCGTCGATTTGGTGGCCTCAACTTGTTGTGTTGAAAGCTTTTGGGCCGCATACCTTTTTGGACTAACCCGACAAATTAGTAGGGAAGAACTCGACGAGTTGGCGGCTAGATGGGAAACCCTAAATTTTAGAGTTTGCACCCTATATAATCTCCTTAAGTCTTTGAGGCTGATCTCTTATCAGCCTCCAAACCCTAATATTGACCTTGTGATCCCTAACCTTCATTTCCTATCATATTGTGAGTTAGTGTGGCACTTTTAGAGCAAAGAAGTAGAAGATTGTGTGAAGGGAGCAAGGATCTAGCAAGAAAAGCATTTAGCCTCTAGCTTGGCACTCTTGGGGACTGTTGTGAGTATTCAAGATGAGATTTTTATCTATATATGTATCTCGATCTAGCTTATTTGCCTTTTTCCTCCTTATTCTTGGTTGTTGCATGCATGGACTTAATAAAAGTTTGAAACTTTATGAATATCCAGGCAAGGTGGCCTCATAGTGGGTTAGATCCGACTTTGTTGTCAAGCTTTGATGCCATGCATGTATTTTAGGGAATATTTCCTATTTTTTTTGCCCATTTTGGCTTCAAGACATGCATGTCTATAAAGCTTCAATCTTTGGGATGTTTTTGAGGTTAGAAACTCTTATGGAAAAGGATGGGTTCTAGATCTCTAGGGTTTTGGGCTTAATGGTTAAGCCTTTGAGTTTTTAAGCCCTGAATAAGAGCTTTTGAGCATTTGGGGTAGTCCCAAAGGATAAAGTTGGAAACTTTATCCTTTAAGACATATTTGCAGTTCAGATCTGAGCCTTAGGATTCTTGGAATCTAAGAATCATACGAATATGTTAAACAGGGGGAAAATCGTCGAGTTGTCCAGCCAACTCGACGAGTTGGATAGGGTTTTCCCGACTTTCCGAGTACTGAAGGAACTCCATGAGTGGTTATATGCACTCGACGAGTTGGGTCAACATGGACTATTAACCTTAACCATTGACTTTGACTTTGACCATGGTTGGCCAAGTTTGGCTTTGAGGGCATTTTGTGTAATTCGGGGTTTTGATAGAATTGGTCACATGTTGGTTGTTGGTATTCGAGTCAGGAGCTGAGATTGAGAGTTGGATCTAATCAGTCAGTGCTGCTTGTGAGGTGAGTTTCTTCACTGAACTTATGGGTCGAAGGCACAAATGCCGACCCTTTTGGATTGTTATCCTGGTTATCTTAGGATGCTATTTTGTTGTCATGATGTTGAATCATGAAATTGACCCTCTTAAACTTGACCTACCGCTGCCTTCCAAGATCCGCAATCAAGTCAGCTCAGCAACTGCATCCGAAGTCATCATCATCCGCAGTTCACTATCTACCTTTCTTAGTTTAGTTCTTTATCTGCTTTTCTTAGAATACTCTCTTTTGTCCAGTATGCCTTGCATGGCTACGTTTAGATAGTTGAACAAGTGTAATATTTGAGCCTCTATATATAGGACTCAATGTTTCTTATTTCAAATACATAATATAACACTTCGCATCTTGAATCTCATATCTAGTGTTATTTCTCTCATCTCTCTTACTCGTAAAGTTCAATATTATATCTGAATACCATCTCTCTTCAGAGAAAGTCATTCTTGACTTAATCACTAAGTTTGGTCTCACTTACTAACTCGGTCTGAATGCATTCCTTGTTAAGAATCAACTTATGTGTATACTTGATATAACACCTGCTATCATTTATATTTCCTTACACTTACGCACCTAACTCTCTAACTATCTAACTATCTAACTATCTAACTTATTATTATTGTTGAGCTTTTAGATCATTTAAGATAAACTATTCTACAACTATACTTGTTCTAACGTTTGTTCAAGTTTTTCTCAAGTTTCTCTCTCATCAATTGGTAGCAGAGCCAAAGTGGTTGCCTTTTGAAGCAAAACTCTGATTTTCAAAAACCCTTCTATACCACTGAAGCTCATCTCTTCAAAAATAAAAAATAAAACTTTTCAAAACAAGGAAATATGGCACAGGCATTATCTCTTAATGTATCAAACAGTGTTGGTGGTTCGAATAGAGCACCGATACTTGTGGCAACCGAATATCATCACTGGTCCCAGAGAATGGAAAAATATTTAAGGATACTTAGAAGATACGTATGGAGATCTGTTGAAGAAGGGCCTCACGTTCCTATTCTTACTCCAGTACAAACCGTTGGAGCCATAGCCAGACTAGGAGGAGGTCAACCAACGTTGAATCGTCCCAACAAAGACGATCTAGACAAAATGGAAAATGACCCTATTGCCTTTTATGAGATTTCGTGTGGAGTTGCGCCTAACAACTTCGACATAATCATAAATTGCAAGTCCACAAAGGAGATCTGGGATGTACTGAAAAACCTGTATGAAGGAACTGAACAGGCTCAAGACAAAAAATTTACTACTGCACTTAATGAGTTTAATAAATTTAATGCTCATGCGGGTGAAAGATTAGAAGATTCCTTTAAAAGGTTTAATCTGATAATCACTAAGCTAACCAATGCTGGCACTGTCCGAAGCAACCATGAAACAAATCTTCAGTTTCTTAACGGTTTATGAAGACACTGGACGACTGCCAAAATGATTGTTCAAGGGGTTAGAAAAATTCATTCTTATTACATGATGTAAAGTTACATTTTGATGTTTTGTAGAATCAAAGAAGAAGAGAAAGGAAGCTTAAAGGAAGAGTAAGTTGAATCTGATCGCGAAGAGATGGATTTTGATCTCCTGACTCGATGATTGGATTTCAGAGCTGCTGCTTAAGAGTTATGATAGATTGCTTAGAAGTATTTAGTAACATAGTTTTCATTTGCAATTGAATTGTAAGGAGAAGTTTTCACGGATTTTAGAAATAAATAAAATTTTGATTTTATCTTATTTATATGACATTTGTGAAAATTGATGTTTGTATGTTTCCATCTTTTAGCAATAAGGATTTGATTCTTTCGTTTCTGGTAGTGTCTAAATTTACCAAATAAAGGAAATATTCTCATCACCAAATTTCAATAAGACAGAAACATGGAATCATGCAACTTGTATTGTATGATGAATGAGAATTTTCATATTGGGAAATTGAAACCGATTCCTTGTTCATATACATATGAGTCAAGTGAATGACTAGGGGATCTAGTACACTTGGTTTTGCACTGGATCAAGTCCACCACAAATAATGATAAGACTATTCGTTATGAGTTACTAAAAGTTTAGTAAATATGGTTATACTTACAAGATTAAGTGTAATTTTGAATCATTGGAAAATTTTCAATGTATAGCAGAACGAATAAGAAGAATCAAATTAGGAAGAAAGATAAAAGTTTCTCCAGAGAAGGGAGAGTACTTGAGTATCGTGCTTTATGATCATCTTAGTGATTATGAAACCATATCACAATTGATCCTCTAAGTGCAGTTATATGGCTAAGAAGAGGAATCTTAAACTATTGAAATGATTAAATCAAAAGGTGAATCATACTTCGTTCCAAGATCAAGTCTTAGAGTCATACTCCAAGATTGTACATTAAGTGACATATCCTAAGTAGGATTTATAACACATCATGAAATGTTGAGTAGAAAAGTTTTCATACTCATGCACATTTTAAATTGGCAAGTTGTGATGTCTTGGATAAGACAAAGACCAACTAACACAAATTGCGCGAAGTGTTTTCTCGATAAGAAATCAAATGCACATGAAATCAACACATAAGCAAGATCTAGCAAAACTAGCCATCAAGGTATGAACACTATACCTTGAAATGATGGAGAATGGTGTAAAACTTCTAGATCCAAGCATTGGATCCAGCTTCTAAGCTTTACCACCACATTTTTCTTCTTTTGGAACACTCAAAAATCCACACTCAACCTTCCAAAGACTCCTATGAGGCTAGGGTTTACAAGAGAACATGTTTTTGCTAATGGAGGCTGAAAATGGGGAAAGAATGAGACTTAAGGATGCTTAAATACTAGCCAAACCCTAAAAACTAGGGTTTCCCACTCTGGCAAGTATGGCCAACGTACACTGATGTACACCTAGCATACACGCATGGCGTACTCTGAAGTCCCCAAAATTGAAATAATACCATTAGGGTTCCATTGCATACTTTCTTGAAGTAAGGGACTGAAATGCAACATAAATAAATTAAAGGACTGAAATTACTCAAGATAATACTCCCGCATCTCAGCCTTCGGCTCCTAGGTCTACTCGGAGCCCCTCCGAACCTTTACCAAAGGTATCTCCTTATTGCACAAATCCTTAATCTTTCTTTCCAAAATAGCTACTAACCTCTCAACATAGTTCGTGCGCTCATCAACCTGAATATCGTCCAAGGAAACCACTGCATCCTCATCAGATACACACTTTTGTTGCTGCAAAACATGGAAAGTGTTGTGAATCTGACTGAGCTCCTTAGGTAGATCCAACCTATAATCAACCTTGCCAACCCTGACAATCACTTGAAAAAACCCAATATATCGGGGACCCAACTTCCCCTTCTTCCTGAAGCGTATCACACCTTTCCAAGGTGAGACCTTTAGTAATACCATATCGTCGATATGAAACTCCAACTTGGATCAGCGCCGATCGACATAGCTCTTCTGCCGACTCTGAGCGGTTTGTAGTCTCTGCTTCTTTTGAATAATCTCTGTGGTTTGAAGGACTACTTCAGTCCTTCTCATAACGATATGACCAACCTCCCCCCAACAAACTAGGGTACGACATCTCCGACCATACAAGAGCTCGAAAGGCAGAGCACCAACGCTGGAGTGATAACTATTGTTGTAGGAGAAATTCGCAAGAGGTAGGTAGGAATCCTAACTCCTACCAAAATCAATAACACAGGCCCGCAACATATCCTCAAGGGTTTTTATCGTTCGCTCACTCTGGCCATCAATATGTTCATGATAAGTGGTGTTGAAATGCAACCTCGTTCCTAGTTCCTTGTGGAACTTCTACCAGAAATGGGAAGTGAAGCGAACATCACGGTCTGAAACAATAGAGACCGAACCCCATGGAGAGCAACAATCTCGTGAATATACACATTAGCCAACTTCTCGACCGAAGAACTCTGCCAGATTGCCAAAAAGTGGGCACACTTGGTCAATCAATCCACGATGACCCATATAGCATCAAAATCCTTTGTCTTCTTCGGTAACTTGGTGATAAAATCCCTAGAAATCTACTCCCATTTCCACATGAGAACCTCTAGAGGCTCCAGCTTGCTATGTGGCCTCTGATGCTCATCCTTAACCATCCTATACGTCAACCATCTCTCGACATACCAGGATATCTCCCTCTACATACACGACCACGAATAACTGAATCTCGGATCCCGATACATCTTGGTGGCCCCCGTATGAATAGAAAAACAAGACTTATGAGCCTCCTGCAACACAATCTGCCTAATTCCACCTGAAACTGGAACCCAAACCTGACCACACCGAGTCAACAACCCTCGCCTATCCGTGACAAATCTATCAATATCTCCCTGGATCCTATCCTGATTCCAGCTTTCCTTCCGAACTCCCTTAGCGTGAGCCTCCTTGATCAATCCTAAAAGCAGAGAATCAATGGATATCCTCATAGACGTCACCCTATCTGAAGACCTAGCCGACTTGCGGCTCAAAGCATCCACTACCAAATTCGCTTTACCTGAATGGTAATGGATCTCGCAGTCATAATCCTTGACTGCATCCAGCCACCTGTGTTGCCTCATGTTCAGGTTCGGCTGGTCCATCATATATCTCAAACTTTTGTGATCCGTGTAGACCGTACAACGAAACCTATATAGATAGTGTCTCCAAACATTTAGGGCGAACACCACTACCCCCAACTCCAGATCATGTGTGGGATATCACAACTCATGCAACTGCAGTTGCTGTGAAGCATAAGCAATCACCTGTCCTCAACTCCCTCCGGGAGGGTCAATACTGGGGCCTCACATAACCTCTGCCAGTGAGTCTCAAATGCTAAAGATTCCTAAATGAATCTCCAATAGTACCCTACCAAACCCAAAAGACTCCTAATCTCTGAGGGATATTTCGAAACCTCCCACTGCATCACAACCTCAGTTTTTTCCGGATCGACCAAAATGCCCTATTGGTTAACAAGGTTCCCGAGGAATTGGACCTCTCGTAACCAAAACTCGCACTTCCAAAACCTGGCATAAAGCCGTTCTCGCCTCAAAACCCCTAGAAGCTCTCATAGATGCTCCTCATTCTGCTCTCAGGTCTTGGAATACACCAAGATATCATCAATAAATACAATGAGGAATCGATCGAGCATTGTCCTGCATACCCAATTCATCAAATCCATGAACATAATAGGAACATTGGTGAGCCCAAATGGCATCACCATGAACTTGTAATGCCCATAACGGGTCCAGAACGCGGTATTCTCCACGTTCTCCTCTCTCACTCTCACCTGATGATACCCAGACCTCAGATCTATCTTGGAGAACCAAGATGCAGCCTGAAACTGATCCAATATGTCATCAATCTGTGAAAGGGGATAACAATTATTCATCGTTAACTTGTTCAACTTTCGATAATCAATGAACATCCTGTGCGAACCATCATTCTTCTTGACAAACAGTATCGGCGCTCCCTACGGCGAACTGCTCGGTATGATGAAATTCTTGCCTAGCAGCTCCTGCAACTGAGATGACAACTCCTGCATCTCAAGCAGTGCCAAGCGGGATGACACCTTGGAAATGGGGTCCGCACACGGGACAAGGTCAATCCTAAACCTGACTGCCTCTCAGGAGGCACACGAGGTAACTCCTCTGCGAATACATCAACAAACTCCCTGACCACTGGAACCTCTGCAACTGAAATCTGATCCCCAACTTGAGTGTCAACCATATAAGCCAAATAACCTGCACACATGTGTTGTATATACTAACGAGCCCTAGCTGCCGAACAAAACCCTGAACCAACCCCTGTGCCTTCTCCATAAATAACAAGTTCTCCCCCACTATGGGTTTGACTTACCACTCATTGGCCCTCACAATCAATCATGGCACCAAAAATGCTCAGCCAGTCCATACCCGCTATCATGCATACCTCCCTCATGGGGATAGGGATTAGATCAATAAGATAAGGCACCCCCAAAGATCCCTGGCATACAACCCTAATATATCGTAGATGTAGAAACCCTGTGTTCGTTGGAGATAGAAACCTTCAATAGACACTCTAACTCCCTAATAGGCATATCAAACTCCCTATTGAATGATCGAGATACAAAGGACCGACTCTCACCTGACTTAAACAACACAAGAGCAGGCAAAGAGTTCACTAGGAACGTACCTATCAGAGGCATATATAAGCATAACATAAAACATAATCAACATGATAATGAATAGATTCATACCAGTCACAACATCTGGAGTTGCTCTGGCATCCTCGGTAGTGAGCTAAAGAGTGCGACCTTGATCCTTCAGGGGCTCTACTCTGCCCTGATTCCTATATGTGATCCTCATAGTAGCCGGCGCTGGAGCCTGCACTGGCTTAGCACCAAGCGAGGGGCAGTTGGCCTTCACATAGCAAGCCTAGTCGCAATGGTAACAAATCATGGACCTGAATGTTGGGGCCTGTTAGTGTCAATCCCTTGCCATATGGCCCTTTCGGCCATAATTGTGGCACCTAGAAGATGATCGACAAGAACCCTCATGAACCTTACCGCACTTCCCGCAAGTCTTGCCTTTCCAACCCCCAGATCTGACATTAACGGCCTTGAACCAATTCGGCGCAGGCTGCGACTGCGTCGGGGATGGTCTCTGCTCCCTTGTTTGGAGCTCATCTCAATCTCACACCAGATGGAGGCCTCCTACAACTCTAACAAAGAACCATAATGCTGGGCGGATACAAACTGCCTGATATCCTTCTTGAGCATGCTCAAGTACTGGTTCATCTGAGCCTGCTTAGAAACAACAAACTCAAGACAAAACATGGCCCTCTCCGTGAACATCTTGCCGATCTGCGTCACCGACTTAGTCCCATGCCTCATATACAAATACTCTGGGGCCAACCTATCACGCTCCACCATCGACACATATCTAGAACGGAACATCTCTGAGAAATGATCCCAAGACACATCAACTCTCTGCTCAGAAGAATACGAGCCAGTAACAAGTCTCCACCAATCCTTCGCTCCAGACCTCAGGAGGTTCAGAATGCACCTGACCTTCTAGTCAGGTGGGTAAGAGCAAGTGAAGAAACATGCTCATTGTTAGACAGTCACCTCATGCACACGATTGGGTCCTGAACTGCATCAAACGTCGTGGGCTTCGTATTGTCGAAATCCCGATACTGCAAGACTCTCCCAGCATCCACCTCAACAGTGACAAACGCTGTGGTGGCTGTAGCAGCTGTAGCCTCAGACAAAGCAACATAATGCTCATCAAAATACTTCACCATGGCGGTCTTGATAGACCTAAACATCTCTATAAATTGTGCTTGAAAGTGAGCAACAACCTCCTCCTAAAGAATCTCCTTAATCCTGTCCCCGGATACAACTATCCCACCCTGACTACCAGCTCCCGATTCCGATCCGGATCCAGGCTCCAATTGTCTCGTCATAACCATACTAAAAATAAACTAGGGAGATATCAGATAACACGCATATCATATATCAGGGTAACCAATTCCTAACAAAGCCCTAGGTGTGGTGACTTATCTGTTACGCATACGGGTCCTGTGCTTTCAGTGGTACGAGCCCATACTACCTTCCATACCTACCCGTATTTGTCTCAAGGATCATCACAACAACTCTAACAATACATACTAGCATACGCATACACTCAATCCTCACACCCTAGAAGAAGGCTAAACATTTGAAACTGGCCGGCTAACCCCACACAACTGACCCATGAAACTTCCACCAACCCTGCAACACTCATATAACAAATCATACATAACACCGGACCTTATAGACAGTCGAATATCTGATCCTACCCTAAGCCCTTCATCAAACAAGAGAAGGAAATAAGGCCAAACCAAACATTCTCAGGCTATAGAATCTTAGTTATGTATAACCGTGATGTATACACTAAGTAACTACAGTAATTATGTTAATTTCTCACATGGAAGAACCCTAGGCTATAAAGCATCATATAATCAGGAAATACTATCATGAAATTCTTGAAGATCCCTATCCTATCACTAGCATGTCGTTCTAACATATCACAAATAACAGTGTGGTAATTTGGGGTCTACTTACTGGCTCCGGCTGATCATACACATCGCATTCTCCTTGATTACTTTGAAAACACTTTGAAAATAGTTTTCCATAGTTTGAGACTGGATTCACACGAGTGTTCCTCCAATTCACTCAAACCAAGGCTCTGATACCAACTTATAACACTCATAAAATCATGATAAATTTAAAATTTTAAAAGTTCATCAATTTCACAAATTGTTTACAAACATAGTTTTCAAAAGCATTTAAACATCAGAGTTGCCAAAATCATAGGTCCAAAATATGAGGATGTGTGCGGTCACGCCTTCGCTTTTCCACAGTCATTTGAAGTACCTAAAACATAACCCAAAAATGTAAGCCAACGCTTAGTGAGTTCTCCAAAAATACCAACACATAACCAAATAACATAAATTTACAATAACAATATGAAATGGGTCTATAGCTAACTGGATTACCCCTGAGCCCACAACATAAGTCTGGCTTGCCCTCGAGGCCCACGGCTTATGCGTGGCTTGCTCCTCGACGAGAACAATCTTTCGACTATATACCATCAAGCCCTCAATACGAGTCTAGCATGCCCTACCCGGATCTCAACTCGTATCTGGAATGCTCATGAGCCCTCAGTATGAGTCTGGCATGCCTACCCGACCATTAACTCATATCTGCAATGGTCCAGGGTTTGTTGGCTACCTCACGGATCAGTACAACCTCAACCTAACCCAACTCAATCTGTCGACATATACAATAAAATAAACATAAGCAGATAATCATGCAACAAAGTCACAAGAAGTCCTACAGATCTACCGTTCTAGCATATCAATAACTAGCACAAACATGAATATCTATCCCCTACTCATAATATCATTGAGTACCAAACCAATGGGCCGGCTTTGGTGCCTTTGACTCGCAAGTACAGTGAGGAAAACTCATCTTGAAAACTGAATAGAAGTTGATGAGATCACGACTCTAAATCTCAGCTCTCTAACTGACATCTATTCCCACCAATTGACTAATTTCATCAAAATCCCAAAATACCCTCACGATTAAACTTGGTCAAAGTCATCTGGTCAAACCCGCTAAGTCAACTGAGTCAACACAGTCGAGTCAGCTTGACTGAGTCAAATCAGGGTGCATACGTGGGGCATACTAATGAGGTATGTAGGTCGTACACGAGGCCTTGCAACTTGACCACCAACGGGGTGGTTGAACGAGTATGCGGGGCGTACCCTCTCAAGCCCAAAAACGTTATTAAGAGCTTAATGGCTTAAGCTCTTACGTCCCAAGTTCAGATTCAAGGCCAAAATACACTCTAGTGTCATAAAATTTCCAACTTTATGACTTTACACACCTATTAAGAGATAACTCAAGGTCTTAATCCATCAAGACCTTCTACAAGATGCATGGAGCAAAACTAACTCATGGGACTTCATTTTTATCACTTAGGACCCCTCCTAGGGTCTGAAAGGACAACTCAAATCATTAAGAACATGCAATTCTCAAAATGAGACAATTTGGACCAAAAAGCACGTGAAATCAACACATAAGCAAGATCTAGCAAACTAGCCATCAAGATATGAACTTTATACCTTGAAATGATGGAGAAAGTTGTAAAATTTCCAGATCCAAGCTTTGCCTAAAGCTTTCATGCTTTACCACCACCTTCTTCTTCTTTTGGAACACTCAAAAACCCACACTCAACCTTCCAAAGACTCCAATGAGGCTAGGGTTTACAAGAGAACATGTTTTTGCTAATAGAGGCTGAAAAATGGGGAAAGAATGAGACTTAAGGATGCTTAAATGCTAACCAAACCCTAAAAACTAGGGTTTCCCACTCTGGCAAGTATGCCCAACGTACACTGATGTACACCTAGCATACTAGGACGCGCCCTAGTACGCTCAGCGTACACAACGTATGCACGGCATACGCCGAAGTCCCCAAAATTACAATAATGACATTAGGATCCCATTGCATACTTTCTTGAACTAAAGCACCAAAATGCAACATAAATAAATTAAAGGAATGAAATTTGAATTATCTTAACATCAGGGACCCTAGATTATTAGTAACACTCTTTAAAAACTTAATATATCATAAGAAAATAAGTATTTGAACATTTAAAAATTTGAAAATATGAAATATATTGTATACTATTTTAACTTTGAATATTTGAAAATTTAAAATTTTGGCATAATATTTCAAAATTTTAAAAATTTGAATTTTTTTAATTTTCCCCGCCCAGGAACGCCAAGGACCGTCAAGTATGAGTTTAACCGATATTGACCAATTTTCGCCAAGCACCCGTAATCGCAATCGGTTGTAGACTGCCAATCGATTAATCCCTAATTAATAGGTTGCTGTTAAGAAATGTCGTAACGCCTAAACAAATAATTAATATGTATAAAAATGCTACTCAAATGCGCTAATGGGTAGTACAAGGAAGCAAGGTCGAATACACATGGACATGTCATAAAGTCTATGCCTTCTTACGTAGGGCACACAATAGTTTGACAGTAAATTAAATGGGGGGGGGGGTTGATTATTAAAAATACAATTCAAATACTTGATAAAATCCAGAGAATAAAAGACAATTCCAAATCCGTTGTGACTCTCCTAATCATGCAAGTAACTTTGCAACCCGATTGTTTGAATTGTGCACTGTTTAAACTGGTACTGAAAATCAATAACAAACTCTGAGGATCTTCTTTTACTAAATTATTTAACCAAAATAAGATCTTTGAATTAAACCATACTTTTTACTGAATTAACTAAATAAGATCTTAATTAATTGAGAAAAGTAGCGTTGGTTACAGTGTAAAATTCCCTATAAAGTTCAATATTTCTCACAAGCTCAGAAACGTAAAAACTTGTCTGAAGAGTTTATATTAGAAAAAAATACTTAAGACAAAACGAATCTTATACTTGTTACTTTTACTGATTAATTAAGACAATTACATATCTAAACAATCATATAACAAAATCACTCAATAACAATTAAAGTGGCCAACATAAATTGAATCAAAATCAAACATTCAATAAGCATAAAATTGATCAAACTAAAAAAATCATTGTAAAAATCATGCCTAATGATTACTTGCACGAAAAATTGATTCTATGCGAAACTAAAATCTAGAGTTTTTAGCCTGGCATGGCTAAAAACTTATTACAAATAATAAAAATAAGTGATGATTGATAAATCTTACTAAACTAAGTTACATACTGAATTGTGTTCTTCAGATCTTCGTTCTGCACCAAAAGCGTTCAGAACATTGCCACAAATCATCTGGAATTGAAGTTAGGGCTGACTAGAGGGTTATGAGGCTCGATTTATATGTTCAGCAAGTCATCGACCCTTTCCACGATCATGCTTTTGAAAAACATAATCATGTTTTGGTCAAAATGCATCCAGGTCCATATAAAAAAAATCGCTATTTCTGAACTTTTGGGGCTTCAAAAGGAAAATGCAATTGTGGTTTATACAAATGAAGATCGTGTTTTTGACCAATTTCTTCTGATGAGTTTTTCGTGCCCAATAATTCCTCTAACCATAAATGCGATCGTGCTTTAGGGAAAAGTGTGATCCTGTTTTTCCTTTTTCTTGCGGATTAATCGTACCAATTAAGTTGCTTCTAATCATTACCCAACATCCATCTTCAGCTTCCAACTCTAATTAAGCTCCAATGCTTCATAAAGCACATCCTCAAAATGTCGTATTCTCATTCTGTTATACTTTTCCCTGAAAATTGTAACAAAAGTGTGTAGTACGGGGAGTTTTATGAATATAATGAGAAATACACAATTTATTTCCAAACAAGGGAGAAAGTTATCATTTTATTGGAAAATATCAATGAAAACGTGCTAAAAGATGCATATAAAATGCATCTAACAAACCTCCCCAAGCTTAAACCTTACTTGTCCTCAAGGAAGGAAAGAATAGGAATTAGAATCGAATGAGGGATGCGATGGTAAAGGAGGGGAAAACAAATGAAATTGGACTAACTAAATGGAACTTCAATTTAACATGAAAAATAACTAAACAAAAGAAAGTAAAAAAAGAATATAAAAATAAAATATGATATAGGTTTAGTTACTCATGGCGTAGAATCCTAAAACCAAAACCCTGATAATGGGGTTTGAGCCCCATTTATGGGCTTTAACCCCTTGAGGCTCTTCCATTCCCAACCTCCATCCCCTTAAGCAGTCACCTCGAAACCCTAACCTTCTTGTTTGACTTTTGGTGACCTCTGAGTGTTTTGTGTGCATCTTTGAAGGAAGAACTCCATTGGGAAGAACTTAGGAAGCTCCAAGATTTATGGATCTAGAACTAGCATCACATAATCATCCCCTAGAAGGTGTAAATCTCATGTAATGATGTTGTTTTATGTTAGATCTAGTTATGCTAAATAATTTCATGCTTTGTCCTCATAACCATGATGTATATGAGTAAGAGCTACTCCAGACCATTGGAGTACCATTTCTAGTTGTTGTGGGATTTCTAAGTCACAAAAATGAGAGCTTGGTCACTCTCATCCATCCATGCATGAGCTTTTGTGCAATAAAATGCTTTTTGGACCTAGGGTTTGGATTAGTTCTATTTGTATGCATGCAAATGGATAAACTCATAGAGTTTATCAATTAAGAAGTCCAATTAGTATAGATCTGGAAGTTTGGAGGGTTTACTTTATGTATTAAGCACTTAATAGGAAAAGTTGAACAACAGCATGCTATGCATGGCATAGTTTTAGCTAAGTTGCACATAGCTCTTTTATATCATGTTTTGCCACCTTAGGCTCTACACTGGGCATAGAGCTATTACGCTGAGCGTAGATCAGCTTGAAGTTGACTGTTGACTTTTTGACTATTGATCATTGACTTTGACCAAGTTTGACTTTAGGTCCATGAAAGAACCCCTTTCATAATTTACATTATAACTCCAAACATGCTACATGCATATTCATAAACACATTTTACATATATGGTCTTATTACAAAAGACTGGATAAAAACCGACTAACGAGGTTTTTATAGAGTTATATATATATATATATATATATATATATATATATATATATATATATATATATATATATATATATTACATAATTTCCAAGGAATTTATACACTAAATACAAAAGCTATAATGTTATATATTCTACATCTTCTAACCGTACATAACTATACTAGATGCTGATCACCTGCAATAATTAAACACTGAGAGGGTAAGAGGTGACGCTTAGTGAGTTCAATAAAAGATACAATATAATGTTATACCATATATATACATCAATGTGGCAGAAGCAAAGAGGAACAAGGAACAACAAAGGCATATGTGAATCATGTGACAAGCTTTCCATATCAATCGATGATTTGATTCAAAGATATACAATCATGGGACATAACAATTTCAATACTTGATATACATCAATAAAACTTCGGCCTAAATGACACATAAGACATACAATTTCTGATTAACATTTTGGTAGATTTTGTAGGCTTTTAGCCATATCTAACCTTCTGCCAATGCCATAGTGGTAGAAGTCATTCTCTTACTAGACATGCTCTACACGGCTAGAGGCTACATATCAATACCACTTTGATACTAGTCCTTTCACTTATCACATGGTTAAAGGTATAGCTTTGCTACTATAATAGCACGGGAAAATAACACGGAAAAGCACATAGCACATATAACACATAACATACAATTATTCCTATATATTGAACTCACCGCGAAATAACCGATTGATAAAATGGTAATTTGGGCAGAACTTCGTTTCTATATATGAATTTCTTTGACGAAACCGGGGATCTTAGTTGAAATCCGGCTTTACGCGGGCAGAGTTTCGACTTGAAAATATTATTTTCTCAGGTCTTCGGTGCGTCGGGACTTGCTTCGGGTGTCAGGGATGTTTCCTCGGCTTACGGGGGTGTTAGGGTAAACTGGGCAGCCTCGCACCCCTTTTATAGGTGGTTGAAACCTCGCATTATGCGGGACGTAACTTCGGTACGCTGGGCATACACGCTACGTAGGGCGTACTCTCGTACGCAGCGCGTCCGAGCTACGTTTCATCTGTTGGGTTTCCGAGCTTCGGAGGTGTCACTGTTACGAGATGTGTCTAACTTGCGAAGAAAGGAGCGACGTGGCCAACTTCTGACCGTGAACACGAGTACGCTGGGCATACTCCTTCGGACCAGCCTAGAAGTTTGTTCCCAAAACTTCAAAAATTCGTATCCTTCTCATACGGGCTCCGTTTTTGACGTTCTTTATATGAAAGCGTAGGTGAAATTATGCTCTACAAGTTTCGTTTAGATTCCGTTGGCTAATTTTGATTTCATTTTTAATATTATATTTTTAACGGGCCTAGACAGGAAAAGTCCGTTAAAAATTTATAACTCCTTCATCAGACATCCGTTTTCGTCTGTCTTTTTACCATTATATTACTATTGACGAGATCTTAGGTTCTCGTTTATGTTGTGTCGGCTAAAAATCACTCGATATTTATTTCGAGTTTGTAGTTGTATACTGTTATACTGAAACTTCGAAAAATCATAACTTCCTCATACAAATTCAGATTTGGATGTTCTTTTTATAAAAATTCTCGGTTTAACGAATACTACGACTTTAATTTAGATCACAAAGGCTAAAAAGTAGTTTATCAAAAACTCACTTTTTACGTTGTATGGCATCGTGACGGTTCTGTCGTGAAACTTCAACAAGTCATAACTTCTTCGTTATATCTCAGATTTCGATGAGGTTTTCACCTAAACATTTCTAAAGAGAAAATATACAACTTTCATTAACATTGTTTTTACTTATTTCCAACTTAATTTTACATTTTCGTTAATTTTAATATTTGACTTTTGATTGGAATCTCATAAGACTTCCAATACTTTTCTGAATGACTCTAAACATAGTTTTATTTCAATTCTCATAAAACTATCTTGTTAGCACTCATTGCTCAAAACCATATATTATTTAATAATATTCATTTTAAAATTAACAAAACATGATAACTGAACGTGTATGTTACAGTCCAATGGAGGATTTTGAGTTGCTGATTGAGACTTGGTCCCTGTTTGTCATATAGGTGACCTATAGAGCCAGTATTTGGATCTACACTCAGTTTGGTTATCTTCTAGACTACGACGTGATTTCTCTCACTATACTCATGGGTCGAAGGTTTTGATGCCAGCCCATCAAATTTTTTATGTATCCTTGTGTATAGGGTGTTGGTATGCTTTAGTGATTTGTTGTATTGGTAGATCTATTCTGATTACCTATGCTAGTTGGTTATTTTTTTCATGTGCATATATCAACATAATATGGTTGGGTTGAGGCGGTCATGCTTTGTTGTGAAGGCCAAGATCCCTGGTGGCGGTCCAGCCTTATGATGTAAGTCATGTATCCATGCATTGAATATGTGTTGTGTGTGGGGAATATTTGGTAAACTAATTAAGATTTGGCTTACTATTGTTGATTTCAATGTTTTAGGTATTTCTGATGACCAGGGTAAGGCGAAGGTGTAATCATACACATCCTCATATTGTCTTAATTTTTGAGAGATTAACTTGATACTCTGTTTTTCTTAGATACGGTTTGGAGACAATTGTTGTTTATTTATGGTTTATTGTGAAAAAGGTTTTTATATAAAAAAATTGTCATCATTTTTGGATTGTAAAAATTTTGTCAGATCCCTGGTTTGAGAGAATTGGATGAAAACTCATGTGATTATAGACTCAAACTATTGAACTGCAAAATAATTTTTCATAATTACAGTTAAAATAAACAAAGGAGAGGATGTGATGTGTATAATCAATCGGAGCCCAAGGAAAGTTATTCCCCAAGATACCCACACTTGTTTTTGTTGGATTAGTGTCTAAGGCTGTAACTATATTTGGTAAGTACTTGACCCGATTATGCATGGTCCTTTTGAGTTGCCTTCGCCATAGCAACTTGACAGGGTGATTTAGAGAGAAGAGATATTATTATTAATGTATTATAAGAATAATATGTTAAAGGAATAATAATATTATTTGATTAATATAAGTCATAAATTAATTAGGAATTAATTTGGTGACATAAAGAGATTAATTGAATAAAGGGGCATAAACTGTCAATTGTTTGATAGTTGTATTTTGGGCTAAGGATCTTTATGGATATAGGGGTGGACGATTTTAGGGATATGGATGTCCTAGAAATCATCCAAGGCTTATCTAGAATGATCTTTGGATTGCTTTGAGGCTAAGTTATCCAATTAGGGTTTAAGGTGAAACCCTAGGAGCTCACAGTATAAATAAGCCCTTAGGGTTCAAGAAATCGACCACTTTATGTTTGAGGAAACCCTAGAGCCGATTTCTTACCTCTCTCATTCTCTTAAATCATCTTCTTGCTAGTTGGTGTTTGTAAGCCATTAGAGGAGTGACATTTATGACTCTAAGCTCTAAGAAGAAGAAGGTTTTCAAGCAAGTAACTCAAGGTATTATTCTAGATCTGTTTTCATATGTTTTGATTGTTAGTTTACATTAGATCTAGCCATGAAAGTCTTGGATATATTGCATGTTCAATTAGAGAAACCTATATCCAAGCTATAGGGTTGTATGTGCACATAGGGAAAGTTCTTATGTCCAAAACCCATCAGTTTTATTTATTGATGATATGATAGAATTGTATGCTAGTTTGTAGGCTAAGGATATTCAGGAATTGCGTGATAGAATTATCTGATTTAGATGTCAAGACAACCTTCTTGTATGGAAAGGTTAAGGAAGAAATCTACGTTGATCAGCCCCTGGGGTTCGTTAACTCGAAGTTTCCTAATCATGTCTATAAGTTGGACAAGGCGTTGTATGGGTTACATCAAGCTCCTCGAGCTTGGTATGAGACTCTCACAAAGCACTTGCTCGAGCATGGATACTCTCGTGGCACTATCGATCAAACTTTATTCATCAAGCATGTTGATAATGATCAGATTCTAGTCCAGATCTACGTTGATGACATTATCTTCGGGTCTACCAGTCCATAGCTACAAAAAGAGTTTGAAGGCGTTATGAAAAAGAGGTTTGAGATGAGTTCGTTGGGTGAGATAACCATGTTTCTGGGGCTTCAGTTCAAACAAAATTCAACCAGAATCCTGCTCCATCAAGCTAAGTATGTGGAGGATATTCTTGAGAAGTTCGGGTTTCAAGACGCAAAACCTGCATCCACACCGATGGCCGAAAGACCCCTGCTGAATCCAGATACTGATGGCGAATCAATAGATCAGACACACTACAGATCGATGATCAGATCGTTGATGTATCTTACTGCAAGCCGTCCAGACATCATGTTTGCAGTTTATCAATGCGCACGTTATCAGGCTAATCCTAAACTTTCACATCTTATTGCTGTCAAAAGAATTTTTCGATATATCAAAGGCATCCCAAAATTGGGTCTTTAGTATCCGAAAAATACCGAATTTGATTTATATGCTTTTGCTGACAGTAATTATGGAGGTTGTGACCTTGACAGGAAATCTACATCAGGAGGGTGTCAATTCCTTGGAGATAGGCTGGTGTCATGGCAGTGCAAGAAACAACATACTGTCTCAACCTCAACAGCAGAAGTGGAATACGTTGATGCATCTGCTTGTTGCTCTCAAGTTTTCTGGATCCAACATCATCTGTTGGATTATAGTTTGAATTATCTAGAAATCGCCATCTACTGTGATAATGAGGCTGCGATTCAAATTGCTAAAAATCCTGTCCAACATTCCAAAACCAAACATATTGATATCAAAATTCATTTTATCAGATATTGTTATGAGCGTTCGCTCATCCGGCTGGAACAGGTTCCCACTACTAATAATGTGGCGGATCTGTTCACCAAGCCTTTTAACAAAGCTCGATTTTATGTGCTTGTGGGATTTTTGAAAATGATTCGTTTTGAGGATTAAAGTCTTGTTTTAGGTTAGGTTAATTTAAATTTGCGCATTTTAGTGATTTCATTCTCACCCATGCACAAATTTAGGGGGATAAATAAACAAAAACCAAACAAAAATTGAAAATTTTCAAAAATCCAAAAACATTAAAAAAAATTAGAAAATCAAAAATATGTTGCTAATAGTTTTGCTTCTAGGTGATGTGATGGGAAGTGATATTATCAAGTGATAATAGGCAATCTGAATATGCGTAACGTACCAAAATTGAATCATGTACGCTCTGTGATTCGATGCGCTGGTAGGCACGAAAGATTCTAAATGGACTTGACTAGAAAGAGTTGAACTTCAGGAATTCAAGGACTTGACCAATCTTGACCTAGTTAGATCCGTTTAGACTGATAATACGAAGCTCGGATAGGATGATCAGGGTGATATACATGGCAATCTACTGGTCACATTAAAAGAACCAATATCTAGAACTGTGGATTAACTTTTCCTCGATGTGTGGATTCTGTCCTTAATTTTGGTGTTGATGGGGTGACTGGGGAATTCCGATAAATTAGGTCTATAGAAAATTAATTTCTTTCTTTCTGTCTGTTAGTCATATGTTGCCTCCTCTGCATGATCGAGAGATCTGACCTGGACTGTAACATATGCAACTCTATCTCTCTGCATCTTCCATATATGCAATTCTTTCTATCTGTTAGCCATATATTGTCTCCTTTGCGTGACTTTCAATCCGACCTGGTACATATTATATGCATCATTCTTATTCTCAATCCCTCTAAAACTTTAGTTAGTCATATGTTTCAATCCGACCTGGATGTATAGCATATGCATTCTAAATCTATCTTCTCTCTTAATAATTGTCTGCTCACCCGATGTAAGGAGTATTCTGAAAGTCCTTGATTACTGGAGCATATCAGGAAGCGGGAAACATGTTCTAGTACAATTAAAATTGAACATTTACAGATTGTCTGTAGATCTCGCTGCTCAATTTAGGTGGACAAAAATATCCCTGGTCGTTGTTAGCTAAATGGTTCCAAGGAAATTTATCTAAGAATATAGGATCAAAAATGTCTTGTCTTTCTTAGCTTGTCCAAATTTATCACAAATTTTTTGTGTTTAAGTGGATCACAATACCGACGATCGACCAGACATAGACATGAAGGTAAAGGTACCAACAAGTGGATTAAGGTTGTCTAACAACTTTGATCCCAGTGTCAAAAAATTATATTCAGTGTTTGTTGAGATAAGTCTAGTCTTCTTTTATTTTATTTTATTTTTATTTTTATTTTATTTTTATAACTGTCAAAATTTAAAATTTTAAATTTTCGAATTTATTTTTATTTTTATTTTATTTTTAGTTTATGTTAATTTTAATTTTATTTTTTAATTCTAAAAAGGTTTTATTTTTGAAATTTGGTATGTGCCTTACACTGTGTGGATAACTGCTAAAATTGAACAAGGTATATAAGGAGGGTTTACAGCCGAAAACAAGTTCCACTCCTCATTTTTCAATTTCCGGCCGTAAACACTCCCATTCTCTCTCTCCTCTCGAAAATTTTTTCCTCGTTTTTGTGAAATTGTTCCGTGCATCTCAAAGGTATGCTAAAATCGACCGTGAATAAGTTTTTATTTCATCAAATCGACGGATTTTGAGGCTTTAATCGAAGAAAAACCTTTGTCAGCGTTTACGGTTGGAGCTTCCGGCCAAGGAGCTTACGGTCGTAAACTTCGTTTACGGCCATGAGTTTACGGCCGTAAACCCTAAGTTGACCATAAACTCCTTTTTAGTCAAAATTATTTTTGGGGCCCAAAATTAAATTAATTAAATGAGAAAAACTTAAATCTTAATTGTTCAAATATCCTTGTTTGCTTACATGGCCTGTTTTAGTGCAGATCAAGTGGAAAACTTGAAGTTCGCTTACATGCACAATTTGGCTATCGTACTGGCGGATCTTCCTGTTGCACATGGAGAATTCAAGTCGATGATCCACAGGCTGAGGGAATGCTGTTTGGCTTCTGCTATCACGGTGAATCTTGTTGTTTATCAGAACATCATCAGGGAATTCTGCAAGACATCCAAGATGAAAAGGGATAATGATGGAGCAGGTACTGTTGAAGCAGTCGTGAAGGGATGCAAGATTGAGATAACTGAACAATTCATCAGAGAAGTTTTGCTGATTGATGATCAACCTAGATTTCCTACTGAGATTGGGGTCGAAGACGTCCAAAAGATTCTCAAAAAGATGGGTTATGAGGGCGATTTTCCTCCTACCGTGAAGAAGCTTCTGCCATCGTACTGGAGATTTTTGGCTCATATATGTGAGCTACATTTCTGGTAGAAGGTCTGGTGCTGACGAGATCTCACTGAGGAATATGGAAGCCATTGCTTCACTTGCTGCAGGGATAGACTTCAACTTCTTGAAGTTTATCTTAGACGAATTCGTGGTGAACATCAACGCAATAACCCGGGATACTTTCTTAATGTATCCTAGGTTCATCCAAGTGTTCATTGACATACAATTTCCCGAGATGGTCAAGGAGGGAGATACCTTAGACATGAAGTCTCTAGGTCCACATATTGTTGGGCTAATCAAGCAGAATCGCAAGGGAAAGGTTGTGTTCCAAGGAAAGTATCCGCTTGTGAAGTTTGGAAAGTTGCTGAGTTGAACGAAGCATCCGAGTCTCATGGATCTTCTGACAAGTTATCTTCTGAGCCTACGTCTTCAGAGAGGGTGATTTCAGAAGATGATGTTATCACGGTGTCAGAGCATGACGAAGAAGAAGATACAACAGTTCCTAATACGTTTGTGGCTGAGGAACATGATCTGACATCAGTGCATGTTCAGAGTAACTATAGTGAATGTACCATTGAGCATGAAACAGAAGTTGTGAAAGGTGAAAACGACTTTCTTGATGATCTCGACCTTACTGGCTATGACAAGGATGATATTACAATTAGCCTTGAGAGCAATGCAAACCTGTTGTCAAATTAGAATCTTGACATATTTTTTTGAAAATATCCATGATGTTGCTCATCCAACAACGAAGATACGGGAAACGGAAGATGTTCTCGAATCAGCGCTTCCTACTACCAAACAAGTGGTTGACATAGAAACTCCTATGGAGACAATGTCAGGGATTCCTCCCCTTGATATTGTTTCTCCTACCACAGAACCACTTCAGAGTGAACATACAACAACCCAGAACTCTCAACCTCCACTAAAAAGAAGAAGACGTGATCCCAGACAGGGGATTCTTGATTATGATATACTTCAAGGCCTCCCAACACAACCATCAACCACCACCCCTATTGTTTCATCAGGACCTATCAATGAAGGACCTATCACCACCTACGAAGCTGGTGGTTCTTTAACTCCCGCTGGATTCTTTCCTCCCAGGCATGATCATGACATTGCCTTTATGAGGCTTGCCATGCATTTGGCTCAAGAACAAAGCTCAATGCCTTCCTCTCGAGCCAAGGGAATTTCTATTGGAGAAGGTCTCTCAGGAGAAGATAATCCCACACTTCTTGGTCTTCAAAAGGAGATAAATGTGCTCAATAAGAAGAATATTGAGCTTGACATTTAGGTGACTGATCTTTTAACTGAAAACTCCAAGCTTAAGATTCAAGTTGCTGATCTTGAAGAAGACAAGGTGTTAAAGACAAAGCAAAATTACTGATCTTCAGACTCATTTTGGTCTTCTTACTGCAAGTTACTACGACTTAAAGAAGAAGTTGGAAGAAGAACTTGGAGATAAGTTCAAATCGTTTGTTGATAAGCCCAGAATTTATATCCCTAATCAAGATGCCCCCGTTGTTCCAACATCTGCTCAAACTCCTCGAGTTGTGGATCGATTTGATAAGGAACCATCTTAAGCTCCAAATGTGGTAGCTTTGAAACATGCTAAATTGGCCAAAGCAGCCGAGAAAGGTCAACTTTTGTTTAAAAGGAGCTTGGATCAAAATGCTCCTGGGGGTCAACCTAACATCACTGTTACAGATCTTGGAGAAAATCGCTTTAGAGATGTATATGGTGATAGGTCAGGGATTATCTCATGGGGCTTTCACGACACTTTAAATATGTGGCTCGTGAGACGGAAGAGTGGCAACACAGAACTGTATAAAGATGCTCATGACTTCCATTCCTAGACTAGGGTTGACCTTTCAGAATTATCAAAGGCTCCTTTTGCGAATCCTTCTCAAAATCCCAAGGCTACACAATTCAAACATTTCTTGGAAGATCAAGTGCTTAAGGGTTTTCCTTCAATGAAGACTGCAAAGTCGATTATTAAACTATACCCAAGTGTACTTGATCCCAAAACCAATCAACCTATTCGATCTATGATGTGGCCTGTTACCGATCAAGTAAAGCAAATTCCTATACTTCAGAATCATCCAGATGGATCTCTATGGTCCATGCTTTACTAGGTGTTTGATGAAACTACAGCCTTTGCTGTCATAAAGCTTGAAAATGGATGCATTCGTTTATATGACAAAAGAGATTTGCTTCAGTTTGGGAAATAGGATATTCATCAGCTGAACCTTCATCAGATCAAGGTTGCAGAAGACATTTTTTAAGCCAGCTGCCAAAGAATATACGTCTATAGTTGCCGATATCATTAGCAAAAGGATGTGGAACGGGGCAATGGGGAAGTCAGACGTGATGGTGGTCGACAAAGATTGAGTCCAAGCTAGCACGAAACCAAGGGGGACATTGAAGGGTCCAGTTAGTGGTTTGATCTAGGCTTTCAATTGTAATAGTTCTTTTGAGTCTTTATTGTGGTTTAGTAAGTTGTTTTTCTGTTTACGGCCTTGTAGTGTGTTTACGGCCGTAAACCTGTTTACGACCATAAACTCGGTTTCCGGCCCATGTCCCCTATAAATAGAGGTTGTGTAGGTCATTATTGGTTGTTGATCCTAGAGAGTTTCACTGTAAACAAGTTGTACCTGACGTTTTTCAGTTATAAAGCGTGTGCAAGCTTGTTTCTATTCTACTTCTACTCCAACTCTTGTTCTCTTTGATTGTTTGATTGTTGGATCATTGGTAAGATCCGTTTCCAGGACCTTACAGTTTTTCATTCATCAGCCAACTTGTCGAGTTTTCTACACCAACTTGCCGAGTTGGTCCAAAAATATGCGTGACCTAGAAGCCTTCAACACGTCGAGTTAAGGCGATCAACTCGACAAGTTCCAAGGGAAATTTTCCTTTTAAGGAATCAGTCTCATATCTAGAAATTGGGATGTTACACAGATCAATCCTGAACTCGAACTGCCTCTTCGGAGGCACCCCAAACAAATCCTCTGAAAACACATTGGGATAATCCCGTACAATCGACACATCATCCATGGTCGCCTTTCCTGGGTATCCATAACATAGGTGACAAATCCACAACAACCCTGTTGAATATAGCGTCTGGCCCTCACTGCTGAACATAACATCGGCCCATTTTGAGCTCTCTCTCTCCCTGAACCACTAACTCTCCCCCACTTGGGGTTCAAATTCGGACTAACTGCTGCTCATAATCGATCACCGCCTAATTGGGGCTTAGCCAATCCTTACCCATAATAACCTTGTTCCTATGCAAAGGGATGGGAACAAAATCAATTGAATACTCCTCACTAACCACATGAAGAGCACAACTCCAATGAACTCTCGCAACCCAAACATATCTATCATCCGAGATCTCGACATCTAATGGATAATCCAACTCCCCCGGAGCTCCAAAAAACCTCTTGCTAAGCGCAAGTGATATAAAGGATCAGTTAGCCCCCCAATCAAACAACACCAAAGCTGAAATACCGTTCACGAGGAACAATCCTAAAATAAAACACAGAAATATCAACAGACAAATCAATATAAATAAAGAGCTAATGAGAAGATACATACCCGTCACCACGTCGGGAGTTGCACAAGCCTCTTTGGCCGTCAACAGAAAAACCCTGCTCTTCACCACAAGTGCATCCGCCCGGCCCTGCCGGCCGTCAGTAATCCGAAGAGCTGCAGGAGCGAGTGCTGACACCGGTCCTGCTGTAGCCAAACTCAGTCAATGGGCCTACTTGTGATCCCTCTGATTGCAATGAAAGCAAATCAGATCAGTTACCGATTGGTGGTGCTGGTAGCAGCTCAATCCCTGCTAATATGACCTGTCCGACTGTACTTGAAGCAACCCGAACCACCCACCCTGCACGCTCCCTCGTGCATCTTGTCGCACTTGCCACAACGACTCCGGCCCTACTAACTTGTCATCCTAGAATTAGATACCTTGGGCATCGTGCCCGAACCCTCTACACTCGGCAGATCATCTGGCTTCCTCTTCTTATCCCTCTCTAGTTAAATCTCTCTCTCTCTCTCTCTCCCTCTCCCTCTCCCTAGCCCTTGCTATCATATCCTCCAACGTCCTGCAACTGGATAGGCTCACAACTGCCAAATATCGCTCCTCAACATCTCATGATACCTCTTCTTCTTCATCTCCTCGTCCGCCACATAATGTAGAACCAAAAGCGCCCTCTCTCCAAACATCGCGGTGATCTCAGACACCGTCTCTGTAGTCTGGCGGAGATCCTGAAACTCTCACTCCAACTATTGTACCTCAATCACCGGTGCAAACTCAACCCTAAACCTATTCATAAAAATATCCCATGTCATCGTATCAACATCCTGATTACCAACTACGCATCCCACCTCCTCCCACAAATCTCGTTCATTGTCATTCAAAAGACAAGAAGGAAGTCTGACCTTTGCTCCCTCAGGCAACTGCTAGTCCGGAAGGCGTTAGCAACATCCGCTAACCATCTCCTGCTCGCTATTGGGTCCTTCACCCCGTGATAGTCCAGAGATCTAAATGCCCGGAAATCCATGAAGGTTAAAGAACGCGCTCCTACCAAGGCCACCATCTCAGAACGAAACGAGCTCAACTGCTCATCCAAAATCTCTAGAATGCCCTCCTTAACCGTACCAAAGATCATAGGAGTCTGCTCAAGAATGCAACACATAATCTCAAAAAAAATGAACTCCCTCGTCTGATCATCAAACTTCTTAGCTCCAGAACCTGATCCCAAGCCCTCTCCTACACCAGAGTTGCCAACAGATCTGCCCCACAGAGTCACCATACTGAAAAATAGACCATATAAACCATCAGAATAAGCATCATAATATATCAAGGAATCACAAGCTCTACAAGCTTCTTGGTTTCATCGCAAATCTCCTTGACTCGAGTATGGATCCTCTGCTTCTAGTAGTATGGTCCCATACTACCTTCCATATCTATTTGTACTCTCCTCAAGGATTGCCTTGAATCCGCCAAGTCACCTTATATCCATACAATTAACCTCATCACGACAAGGCTCCCAACACTACATCTCATCCTAAATTTTCCTAGGCAAACTCCACACCAGTCTCCGCCATCAACTGCAGAAGGAACTCCTGCTAACTTCCTATAAGTAGCTCATGAATATAATTACATTTTACCAAAACAGTTGGACTCAAACAAAAGTTGCGCAATAAAGTTAAAACCTAACCTTCTAAAATTATTTAGTTCCCATAATATGTAACTTAGCATATTCGACTACTATTTAGCTGAAGCTAGTGAGAACTCCTAAAAGCACAAAGCAAGCAACATTCGAGCATCAAGTAATCAGAACCAAGCATCACCTAAGCATGACATCCTATCACTGACTGATTAGTACTAGCATGCAAGTCTACAAGCTGATACAATATGCATACAAAGGCATCTCTCCTAGCATTCTATCATGCAAATATTGAGCATATCCTTAGCCCTAATTAGCATGCGGTTCACAAATTCACATATCAAATCATATCATATAACATGTATGGGTATTTTAGGAAAACTTACTTGAGATCGGTCGATTGCATGCACCACACCCTTTCTTGTCGTAGAAAAATATTTTTTTAAAAATACATTTCATTTTGAAAAAACTTTACAAAATCCTCAATTTGAGTTCTGATACACTCGAGATTATGTCCAAATCAATCAAACCAACACTCTGATACAAACTTGTAATGTCCCAAAAATGAGACCCAAAAATTTCATTTTTAATTTAATAAAACAATGTTTAAGACATCATCAAAAGACCCCAAATGTAAAACTTTTATCAAAACATCACAATATTAGAGTAAACATCAAATACGGAACAAAATGTGTGTGCACTGCAATCACCCCGAGCTCTTCCCTTTTGCACCAGAAGTACATGAAACATAAAACTGAAAACTGTAAGCACAAAGCTCAGTGAGTTCCCCAATACACCACATACCATACATACATAAATAAAAACATAATGGGCCCAGCCCGACATCAGGCCCCGCCCGGTATACATATAAACATATAATCATATAATCAACCAAACACATGCGATAATCACAAAGATAATAGTATACAGTATAGTCATCGGGCCCCACTCGGTAAACATGTACACATAACACATGCAAGAGTAACGTAGAAAACTACCATACCAATATATCAAACCATGGGCTGACATTGGTGCCTTCGGTCTGCTAAACATAGTGAGAAACTCACCTCGTATTGCTGAATCTCATAGAAAAATCTCTGGCTGTTGGCCCACTAAAATTCTCGTTCTATTAATCATAAAATAACATCCAATTAATAATTGGATCCCGACTCACCCTAAGAGTCCAAACTAGGGTAAAAGACCTAATTTACCTTTCCCTAAATTGTCCCAATCCAAACGTCCAAAAGCCCAAATTCAAAGATAACCCTCCAAGGCCCAAATATAGCCCAATTTTCCAAATTGGGCCCAAACCCACTCATGGGCCTTCAACCAACGGTCCAATAAAATATTCTTAGGCCAAAATAATATTTTGATGGCCCAACAAGACCCTAATCATATAGAGCCCAAACATGGCCGAACACCATGAGCCCAACATATCAATGCCCATTTTTTGAGTACGCAAGGCATACTCAACTCATATGCTAAGCGTACTCGCTTAAGGGCTTGTACACGCAACGTACCTGCTTGTACGCCCAATGTACTCCACCCTCTGAACCAACTTTCCCATTAAGCGCTTAGAAAATTAAGACTTCACTCTAACACTTAGATCTAACTTCCTTAAGGTGGTTTATCACGTAAAGTTGCCAACTTTATGTGCATGCATGGCTTAATGAGGCTTTTAGAGCTCAAAAGATCTTAACAAATGACTTGACACATGCATGAGACCACAAATGCCATAAAAGCTTGACTTTTTATTGACAAATGGACCTAAAGGACCGTAGATCTACCATCAATCATTTCTGGAGTGAATCAAGAGGCTCAAAAACCCAACCATGGACTCAAAAAGTACAAAAATGGCACCAAACTAGATATAGCAACATGGATTAGCAAGATGGAAGGTTTTTACCTCACAAGGAAAGCAAATGAAAAATAAATCTCAGATCTTCAAGCTCCAAGCACCACTCCAAATGGTTCACTTCTTCTTCTCCTTCAAAAAGCCCCAAAAATCTCACTTTAAGGCTCAAACTCTCAACATATCACTTAGGGTTCGATTTTCTGGATCAGAAATCTGAACTTTGGTAAGAAAATCAATAAGTATTGATTTCTAGAAGTCCAACTAATTTCAGGGTACATGTCAAAGCTAGTGGGAGCATAAGTGTTATGCTAGTAAGAATATAATTATTATGCTAGTGGGAGCATACTCATTATGATGAGTGTTGCAATTTAGTAATGCTATTTATAGGAAACAAAGTTTTCAATCTGCAAAGTTGCAGAGTTTGAAATGTGTTTCTCTATGGAAAGGGAAAGGGTACTATTACTTCATTTCTAATCTAAAAGTTTAGATTGAAGTTTTAATCAAACTTAGTCATGAGCATATATGAATATTAGGTTGAAATGTTTCAACATTGGAAATTCTATATATGGAAATATTAAAGCAGGAGACTGGTCAAGTATCATGTCTCGATGTAAGACATTGTGGATCGAATCCCATATGCTTCGGGTATAGAATCGATTGCACATGTTATAATATTCACTCGTTCTGATTTTCCAAATGCTCAGGGCATTAAGAGGGAAAAGGACTAGAACTTGATATGACTAAAGTTGTTAACAACTGTCAAGAACAATATGAGGTTCGCTAAAGATTGGTTGCTTATGGAAAGTTGGAAGTATAGTAATAAATGGACCTTACTGACGTAATTCTAAATAGATAGAATTCTATTAAGAATGAATTGTCATATGGCAATTATGGGAATGTTTCCATAATGGGAGCTGTATATTAAGAATCTATGTGTAGAAACTTTTATGCTAGAAGGATGTTCAAAGGAATGTACTTTGAATATGAGACTTCGTATTTGTGGAATTGTCTTGTAACAATCTCCAATGGAATTTTTTTAATTGGCAAAGTATCTGTGACTTTGGTTCCTAGACATTACAAAATGATCATTGCATGATAGCTTAGAATCTAACACATTCTAATACTGGAAGAATTTGGTATTCTTACACTTATGATAACTATTTGGAATTATGAAATGAGCATCATTGGAAATGTGTCCAATTGATCTATTTCACAAAGTAAGGACCATAGGTAAACATAGCGTGCATGCTTGAAACATGGGATAACTATTGTTTTAATTCAAGTATTAAGTTGATTAGTCGAAACATTATACAATGAATAATGTGTAATCAATATGGTGATTAAATAATAAGTCTTTTATTTATATTCAAAAGTGTTGAGACCATATTGGATTAGACTATTCTTGTGTTTCACTTCGCATGTTTTACTTCCCGAATAATAAGACTATTCAAACATCCACAGTCAATCATACCTTGGAAGTAAGTAATGAGGTAAGGCTGTCATGAATCCGTCTGTAGATTGTCTAAGTGTTTAGACATAGCACAAGTTTGTTGCAGTATTCATGAGTACTCCTGAAATAAGATTTGAGTATTGGATTAAACCCATACTCACATGAATCACTTCATGGATTTTATCACGAGTGATTGTGAGACGACAATATCTTATATTCTTGAAATGGAGACATATAAGTTGTTGTTTACGAGTCAGTTACGCATTGATAATACGTAAACGCATTAGTAACTTGATGTTATAAAACTTATTGGTATGTGTGATTTGATGAGTAAATAGTACAAGCATATGAGTCGAAGTTTATTCATTCCTTTTACCCTAAGCGGGATAAAAGAGATATCTATGGGCCCCTCGATGATTTAGTGATGACACCCTAAGTGCTTGGCCAAGCCTGGACTAAGTTGATGTGTTCAATTGTAGTCTGTTGTTAGTCGTCATAAATCCAAAATTAGGAAACAACACATAGACAGAGAGAATGATTATAATCCATGTCTCATGTTCATACCATATCTTATAGAATGGAGGAATATATGATCCCTTATCTAAAGGACGCGTTACTGATAAGATCAGAGTTCGACGACGACTTTTAAGAGCTACGATTGCTAATTGAATTCTGAAGTCGTACTTGCAATAATAGTTATTAGACTTGTCCAAGTGGGAGATTGTTGGATTAGATGTCTAAGCCCATAACTATTTTTGGGATGTACTTGATTTGATTATGGGCATGGTCCTTTTGGGTTGCCTTCACCATAGCAATTTGATAGGATGAATTATGTGAAAGAGGTTAATTGTGATTTATTAATATATTATAATAATAATATATTCATTGAGAAATCATATTATTTAATTAGTATTGATCAGAAATTAATTTACTGATCAAAAGAGACTGATTAAATTAATAGACACTGATTATGTAAATCAGTAATAGTTGTAGTTTGGGCTCATGGATCTTATTGATTTAGAGGGGACGAAATCTCTATGAGAGTCCATAAAGATTCCGTCCATGGCTTGTCAAATGGAAGTCCATATGTTGCTTAGGGCCTAAGCAAGGGAATCAGGGTTTCCAAGTTGTAAACCGTAAGAGCCTCAACTATAAAAGGAACCCCTAGCTCTTCAAAATCAGCACCTATGATCCCATAAGAAACCCTAGTCGATTTTAGGAGTCCCTAACCTCTCTCTCATAATTCTCCATTGCGACTTGGTGTTTGTGACTCATTAGAGGTGCAACACTTGGAGCACTAAGCTTTCAAAGGCCAAGGAGTTCTAGTTATTTCTATATAACAAGTGAGGTAATGTTACAAACTCTTTCATACATATGAATTTCTATATTTTGTATACTAGACTTAGAGTTTATGCTTTGGATGATTATTTGCATGTATAACTTGAGAAAAACCTAGATCCAAAGCATTAGGGGTGCATGTACACCATAGGAATGTTGTAGTACTCAAAACCCATGATAAATAGGGTGCAACACCATAAAATTAGGGTTTTTTATCGGCTCACATATGCCCAACATACGTAGACACTACTAGAAAAACAACATTTTATGACGCGCACATAATGACACACACCGATAGAGGACGCGCATTTGTGCTTGCTCTAAAAATTAATGTCAATTTTCCAAAATTTGAAGGATAGAGGACAGACATTTTTGTGTGCCCTAAAATTAGTGTCCAACAAAAAAAACACAGAGGGCACATATCATAAAAAGTGTGTCGTGTAAATGTGTCATTTTATATTTTTTTAGGAAGGCGCGTGCTCAGTTTTTTTAATAGCCTATGGGGGGAAATGAAATCCCAAAAAATTAAACATCCGTCTGATGGATCTCCTTCTTCTCCTTCTAAAATCCTTTGTCAAAGAACCCTAATAATCCTTTGGAAGCAGCCCGTCTTCCTCTCTCTCTCTCTCTCTCTCTCTCTCTCGCTCGCTCTCTCTACAAGCCCTAAGCCTCCACCACCAACATCGAACCCCATAAACTTTAAGAGTTTAGAGTTCATCTAGAAACTTAAGCACACACTTCCGCCATCTCAAGATGTTGGTTCAAGATCGGAACACCACATCGCAGTCCACAAGATTTGACACTTCTTACATTTCTATGGTCGATACATAAAGGAAAATATTAGGGTTCTTAAAATGTTGTGTGAAGATTAATTTACTGGTACCATCTTATTTACCGACATGGTTTTCAATGGTATACAGTTGTACTGTTGCCAACAGTTGTATTCTCTCTTTGTGTTGGTTCCTCTTGCTTTACAAATTGTGATAAAGGATGTTCTTTGGCTCGTCTTCTTGTAAATATCCCTGTAACCATTGATGATAGCCTTGAGGTATAATTAATATTGTTTTTCTGTTCTTTATGTTGATATTTCACTACTTCCAGCTACAAAAAAGTTGAATATTCAAATTTCACGTAGGTTGACAAAATTGAGCAGGAAAATTCACATGATTTGTTTGATTGCTCTGTGGAAGTGCTTGCTGAAGTTTTTCTTGATTCTCGTTCATAGGTTGCACTTGCACTCTTTTTCTACAAAAAAAAAATGAATTTATATCGTGGGATTAGAGAAATATTTATATAATTTTATTGTTTTTTTATCTAATTTTTTTCATTGATATGTGGCTTTGCAGGTTTTATCACTGGACAACATGATTAATATGCTTTATGATGTTAAGCTTCAGCCAACTAAGATACTGATTGTTATATGTGGCCTGTTATAGACGTTGATATCATTACAAAGGCAAAATTTATTTAGAAGCTCTGTAACAGTCATCAAGTGTTTGGATTGACCTTTCTTTCATGCAGGTTGTTTTTATGATGTATGTTATTGTTGTTATTGATTCCTCCTAGAGGTACTATTCTTATGGTTATATGTTGACCAACCAAAGGTACTAATCAATGCATTAACTCAAAATGAAACACTAACTAGAATATAGGGTTGTTTCTTTTTTAACCTAATGGGTTAAGCACTTAAACTGGAAAACTATGGATGCTTGTCTCTTTGACTTACTCTAGACAGAACTAACTTTGTTCAAATGTTTTTTTGCAGGTCGATGTTGATATTGGTTCTTCTATTGTAGCTAATGGTGTATTTGGTCTTGTAGTTTGTGTTGTCACTGGCCTTGTTGTGGACATGGCTTTCCTTGTACAGGTCTCTTAACTCCTTACTTTACCCTTGCTTCTCTTCTAACCTCCTTAAGTTAAGACATGATGATTAGTTCAATATTAGCAATATTCCTCCCTATTTTAATTGAGTTACATAGTGGTGTATGCCTATTCTGTTTTCTGCTTTAAGAAATTACGATAATACCCTTTGTCCACTTTCTCACTTCTCTTCTCCCCTAAATACAATGAAACATTATTTTCTACTCTTTGCATTTTCAGGTACATTGAGTTTTATGATGCAATGTTTGTCCCTATGGAAATAGCACTATCTGGTCAACATCTTCTTGGTTAACCGGTCATGGTTAAACCATCGGAAGCTGAAAAGAATCTTGTACAGTCCACTACAACAGCTGCTGGAGTTGCAGGTGGTGTAGCATATGCACAAGGGGCTAGAAAATTATATGTTGGCAATCTTCATTACATTATGAAAGAAGATCAATTTCGCCATGTTTCTCCATCTTTTTTTTAGAAATTTCAAATATCACAAGATTTTTTAAATGTGTTTATAATAATCTAGTTTTGTTTACTTGTCAGGTGTTTGAATCATTTGGTGTTGTAGAGCTGGTGCAGTTACCTACTGATGAGACTGGAAATTGTAAAGGTTTTGGTTTCATTCAGGTGAGTTTACTTTTCCATGTATTTAGATTTTAGATGCTGGATTTTATTGATTTTAAGGGATTAATAAGAACATGACTTTTTATGTTACTATTCAGTTTGCACGCCTTGAAGATGCTAGAGTTGCACATTGTTTAAATGGACAATTGGAGATTGCAGGTCGAAAGATGAAGGTACAAATTTCTCATGTGATTGTGTTAAGATTAATCATCTGGATGTTAGTGAATGACCATTTTACCCTTTCTGTTTAGAAGTGATGTTGAACAAGAACTGACTTTTTAATCAAGAACTTTTACAAACTAAATTTGTAAATGGATAGTTATTTGTTATAAATAGTTATATACAATTGCAATTATTTATTATCACGACATGATTAGTAGCTTAAAACCAAACACAATATCAATAACAATTTAAATTTGGCACACTATTTAACAGGTTAAAAAACAAATATTAAGTCTATCAAGTCAAAAAGAAGCATGCACTTAATCATGGAAGCTATATGTAGATGTTTCTTTTTTGACATGATGCAGAATGAACACCTTTGCAGAAAACATGTCAACTGTTTACAAGTTTGCCTTGAATATTTTTTTCTTTACATTTCACCAAATCTGATGTGTTTTTCTCTAAAATTGTGTCAAACACTATTAATAATCTACTAATTTACAGGTATCTGCCATTACTGATCAATCTGGAATGCAAGAAATGGGTGTAAATCCTGGTGATTTTGATGATGACGAAGGACGTGGCGTGGTTAGTATTAGCACCCCTTCTTTGCCTTGTTGGAATTTATAAACATACATTTATTATTAATAAAGAAATTATTTATATCATGGATTTTCACACACAGTTTTATTTTCTCATATGGTTTTTAAATATGATTATCAGGTCCTTTTTTTCTTTTCAACTTGTATCCGTTTATTTTTAGTCTCTGAATGCATGCTCTCGAGCACTTTCTAATTGTGTTGCTTTGGTACGTGAAATTTCTTCTACTATTAGAAAGCTATTTTACTTTTTCAGTTATATGAATATGGTCCCATTATTTTATTTCAGAATCATAATATAATTATAATAAAAAAATGGTTGTGGAGTATTTTAGCTTAAGAAATCGCAATGTACTTTCAATAAAAAAAATTATAAATTATATTCTTTGAAAAAATTGCTAGATTGGTAGGTTTAAAAGTAGATTGCCCCAATAAGAATTAATTTTAAAAGTAGAATGAAAATGACAAGTAATTTTGTGTTATGTTTACAAGGTTGATGAAAGCGAATAACTCTGGAGTTAGAAGAGGAAAAGAAAGCTCAAGTTGAAAGAGATAAGATGCTGCAAATGCAAGTGTTGCATTCTTCATTTCAATTGTTAGTATGAAACATAGAGTAGATTAGATGAATGCAAATTTATATATTATAAGAAATAGAATTGTTTGACATTAAATTTTATGCAATGGATTGTATTTTTTGTACATGGTATTTTATTTCTATTATGAGACATTAAATGAAAATTTAATTTAAAAATTAATAAATATATAAATATATTTTTTTAAACATTTAAATTTACGATACGCAAAAATGTGTGTCATCTTCAATTATGACATCGCCTTTCTTGACAGGGGTTTTAATGATACGCATTGCGTGTCATAAATTTGCATTGTAAATGCGCGTCGTCTCTCGTTATGACAGGGCCTTCCTTGACGCGCATTTGCGCGTCGTCTGAGCGTTTTACGACACACATTGCGCGTCGTAAAAAGCTGTTTTTCTAGTAGTGAGATGAGCTCCGCAACCAATCCTTAGCTAGTACCCCAAGCGTACACTATGGTACGCCCCGCGTACTAACCAATGGTACTAAAATGCCAAGCTTTTTAATATGGAGGGATAAACATGAAACATACAAATCTAAGTGTTACAGATACATTGCATTGTCCAAAACGAAATTAATAAATACAGAAGTACATTAACCCATAATGTAACTAGTATGTTAGATAATGGGTTGATTGATTCTCAAAAGACAATTACAAAATAATATATAGAGACTACCTAATGCCTAATGGCTAAACCCTAATCACTAATATCCCCCACAATTTGATCGGGTGGAGATGATTTAACTAGAAAAATAAACAAAAGAAGAAAACAAAAAAACTAGATGAAGATAGAGGCATCGGCGGTGGTAGAGCTCTAACAATGGAGGTTAACATCGAATGCTTGTCGGAGAAGAAGAGAGAAGAATCGGCAGCCATAGGTGATTTTGTTGTAGAAAAATAGAAGAGTGGCGGAGAGGGTAATGATCATGCAACCAGCAGTAGAGTAGTCTAGAGAAAGGCAACACGAAAGAAAGAGGGCTCGAGCTGCAGCGGATGGAGCCAATTCCAACGAGATCAATAGTTGCAATGTTGATAGATAAAGAAACGACTATAGATCAGAGGCTACCTAGCAGAGAAGGTGCCATCAGAGGGAGGAAACAACAACAGTAGAAGGGGCTGAATCAGAAAAGAGATCTGAAGAAGTGGCCAACTGATGAGGAGATAGAAGGCCTAGAGCCAGGGGTCATCTGAGGAGGAGGTATAAATAGACGAGACAGTGGAATAAATTGATAAAATAGCTCTAGTTTGGTGTCGGTGGCTGTTTTATTATTTAGTTGGAAAAGTGAAGAAAAGTAAAAATATGGAACATAATGAAGGCGCCTCCGAGGACTATTAAAGAATGTCACCAGAGGTGGAAGGCGGTGGCTATGGGTTGTGTTCAGCAGCAGGGTTTTAACCTAGAGCTATGATACCATATTAGAGAATAACTTGGTTAGTTAATAATAAGGGTTAAACCTCATATAAATAAAGATACAAAAGTGGCCTAACCTAAATTCTAAAGGTCTTGGGCCTAAACCTTAATCACTAACACCCTACCCCTACAGTTTGTTCGGGAGGAGACGGTAATATAAGTAGCTATATATATATATATATATATATATATATATATATATATATATATATATATATATATATATATATATATATATGTTGGAGTCTCCATTCTCTCCACATGGGTTCTTTTGGAGAGACAATCTTGAGCTTCACATATATTTACATTGTATTCTTGAAACAATAAAAAAAGAAGCAATACAATTTAGGGCACTAATATGTGGTTTTGGAAAATATTAGGTGAGTGGTATGATATTTGATCAATATGTGCTGAACATGAATCATAGGACATGTAGTTTTAGGTATTAGGAGATAATAGGGATAGTCTTCGAACATGTAGTTTGTGCAATGTGGGAACATATTAAAAATAGTGGGTGCATCCCAATACCCTCAATACTGGGTGCATCCCTATTATAAGCTAGAGACATGGAGGGAAATGTACTCTAAAAAAATAGACCCAGTCAATAATAGGAGCATATGGCCAAAATCTAGATGTCTAACCACTCTTTTAGCCCCTAAACATCACACACAAGTAAGTTAGTTACATTCCATTTGGTTAAAATGGTTTGTTATTCATCCATTTATATGATTTCCTTGATCTTTTTGTAGGTTGGAAGGCCTCATAGAAAAGAGGAGGAGGGATATAGATGACCCTACTAAGCAGTCAAGAAATCTATCTAGGAAGTTCTTAACTGTCACTTGTTCTAAATGTCATAATAAATTACATAACTCCAGAACATGTAAGGGGCAAGGGGTTCAATTCAGAGTGCAATGGGTGGATCAAGAACAAAGAAGAGGGACAAAGGAAAAATGGCTGAAATGTAGAGAGTAGGAGCTAAATGAAGTTGGATACACATGAAAGCATGACTAATCAAGTTATTTGACTACTTTTTATTTTAGATTAACAACTTGTAATGATGCTTTTGAGATGTTTTTGTTTCAAACATGTTTAATTTTAATAATTACATCTTTTACTACTAGCTAAATTACGAATATAATTAAGTTGATACAATCCCTATGTTATGCTACATTTCTAGTTGTAATGAGCAATATTCTTGGTCATTTCCAGTGTTTTGATTGTGTTTGTTTCTCATTCCATTCCAATGTATTATCAATCACCAAAATTTAACCTATATGACCAAAAACTCTTTCCATTCTACATTCCAAAAATCATGATCAGTGAAAAAAAAAACAATGCTTGATAATTACCTTAATATATAATAACATTAAACTGATTAACCAAAACCATACATTACATTAACATTTTAATACATGACATCCCTTCCCATCCCAAAAATCAGCTGGTAATTCCCATTCCAGTTCTTAATAACCATCAAAGAATATAGGCCCAAAATACATTACAAAATACAAATGAATTATAGTGACCAAAATACATCCCCACATCCCAATCATACCTAGTGCTAACAAATATAAACAAACAAAAAACGATCCAAGACATAAGAAGCATCCACTTCAGCTTCACATCATTTGCACGAACTCAATTCAACATCATTTAAACATTGTTCAGTTTTCTTAGCAAGACATGAATCACCTCCACAACCCTAAGGAACATTAGATCGTCTACCCACCCAAGAAATGGACAACTTCAACTGTTTCGAGCACAATACCAAAATCACTTTCATGGATTGAGGTCCGTCCAAGATGTGACTCTCACAACTACACATCCATGTTATCAACAACATTTTAAAAGGGATGAAAAAGGCAAAATGTGAAAATACCAAAATACCCTCACCTTTTTGAACTTGATATGCCCAAACGAACGAAATTAGACGAAGTTACTATTAAGAACATCTCATGCAAGTTTTACAAACTATAAGGACCAAGTGCATAAAAAAACTATTAAGGACTGATTTATGATTTTCAGTAAACCACATGAATCATTTGTGTAATTTTGTCTAAATGTGATATACTTTATCTATATATTTAAAACTATAAAATCAGAGGAAAAGACTGTACTATTTCGAGAAACGTTGGAAAACAATAGATAAACCTAATTTTCAGCGCTTGATGACTACTTTTCCAAGATTGTACCTTTTGATGGAAAACAATAGATAAACCTAATTTTCAGCCGTTGATGACTACTTTTCCAAGATTGTACTTTTTGATCGAGGAAATGAATATACCATATGGAAAGACGTGGGGATCATAGTTGGATCTAGAATTTGCGTAGAGATCCAAGGGGTGAGAACAAAAGATGATTTTCAAAATCTATTACTATTATATATATATATATATATATATATATATATATATATATATATATATATATATATATATATATACATGTGAAAACAATTATATAATTGAGAATATGATATCAAATCTGGGCCACATATTTTTTTTGTCCCAAAACCCTCAAGCGTACATGCACAACAGAGGAACTTAATATTCATACATGAATATAAACCACCACCACCGTAACTAACGCAACCATCACTTGATCACATATTTCTTTTTGCCGTAAAACTCTCCTGTGTAACGGTGTAAGTATATGCATATTCTCATGTGATTATTCATATATTAATATACTTATTCATATTTGAATATTATATATTCCATCATCCTGGTACGATGGAGCGCTTAAGCGGCAAATTTCTAATATATGAGAATATACTTACCTTTATATTCACACTAGGCGTAACCTCACACATTGCGCAAAAATGCATTTAAGTGGTTAAAATAATTATGGGAAAAAATAGAAATATGTTGAAATTTACGTTTTTAGTCATGTTTTGGGCATTTAACCGAATTATCAAATAACATAAAAATCCATCAACTTATATTTTAATACTATCTAAAATAGTCCATACCTTATAAACTTCACTTTTACTTTTATAATATCCAATATATATTATAAGTTTTTTTATAACATTAATATAATCTAATTTTCTTATGTCCGATAATATTTTTTGGATAAAATAATAAATAAGTTCTTTTGAATGAGCTATTAATAAACAATATTGAACTAATAAACTCTGTATTACACTATTTATATTACTCCAATACATCCAAGGTTTCATATATGAACTTTCAAATATTAAAGATTGAAATTAAGAATGAAGTCATACAAAATATATCATTATACATAAATATCATCAAGAGTTTTAAAATAAGTCGATTAGTAAATATGATATTTAATTTTAATTACATATTTTGCAAGGCGTACATTTGACTTTATATTGGTGTGCCGAGAATCATCTTCCTTAATTTGTACCTAAAAATTAAGGTGAATAGGAATATAAAATACATATTAATAAGCATTAATATAAAACATTAAAAAGGTTATGTGGATCTCTTACCACCGGTTAAAGACAACATACTGATATCGATTCATATGTGAAATTGAAGTAGTTATTCTATGTGCACCTTGTTTTCTAATTACATAAACAAATATAAGTAACCAAACATAAAAATGTTATCTTTATATAGGAAAAATATTTTAGTTAACTAACAAATTAAATAATATAAGTTTAAGATTTAGGAGTTTCAAAAAATTAATATTTTTATTAATCAATCAATGAAGTAACACATTTTGAAAATTTTACAATCATTATTAAAAAGCATTTGAAATATTAGATTTTAAATGAATTTTGGTTGAAGTGTTTTGACCACTATATATATATATATATATATATATATATATATATATATATATATATATATATATATATATATATATATATATATATATATATCTTAATTACCTTCTAAAGCATTTTTGGTCAAATGCTGAATATTAAGTCGTACAAACATACAATGCATTTGTACAATCAATTTATGCATTACAAAAAGAGTAGAGTACATATGGTCAACAGTTGAAAAGGTCAAATATCTTATCCCCTATTCTTAGACTATTTTGACCCGATTCATTCCTTATCTCCGTATTTCCCCAAATCTCGCAATTTCTGTTCACAAATCTTTGATATATATCGCTGACGTTTCCATTTCTAGGGTTTAATTCATCTTTCAGCATTCAACCACCATTGTCACATCCGTCGCTTGGCGCGGGTAAACGACTGGTATATATATATATATATATATATATATATATATATATATATATATAGAGAGAGAGAGAGAGAGAGTGAGAGAGTGAGAGAGAGAGAGAGATAGAGAGAAATGGAAAGTATAACATATGAATGAGTTTTAATTAATTATTTTTTTGAAACGGTACAATTACAAAACAAAAAAAACATATTTAAAATATTTAATTAAATATTTTCGACATCACCCTATATAACATATGATCAATATATTAACGATTAAATCATAATATACAACGATTGGATTACAATAATCCAAAAACAAAGAAAATATAAAAACGAATTAGTATAACAAAGTTACAAATTAAAAAGATCTAATATCATAGCATATCTCCAAAAGTGGTCATAAGACCTCAACCCAACACAAAAACCTTTAAGTTTGTTTTCTTTCTGAAATTTGTATATGATTTGTATGCATGTCTTTCCAAAAGATTGACCTTTTTATAGTAAACTTTTCACTAAATGCTAATTAAACATAATATAAGTTATAAAACTTTTGAGTGTTAAATCATAATTAAGAAAACTTTTGAGTTGCATTAGTTAAAAAAGGGGGTTTCAAATGAATGTGGTTTAAGAAATTAAAAAAGGGGGTTTCAAATGCATGATATTCAAGAAAAAAATGCTAGCTTTATAAGTATGTATGATATGAATAGTAAGTTCCTCCGACGCACCGGCATGTGAGAAAGTTTTGCGGCAAAAAAAATATATGGCCCAGATTCGTTCTCAAGTTTCCTATTTCATACTTGTTCTCATTTGAACCTTTGTATATATATATATATATATATATATATATATATATATATATATATATATATATATATATATATATATATATATATATATATATATATATATATATATGGTGTGGTTCAATAGAGAACTATTATTAAACATGAAACCAAGAAACCAGTCTTTTTTTTTTTTAACTTTTAAAACTTATTTTTTATCAAAAAAAAAAACTAGAAATACAGAAATTCATAACTTTTTATTCTTTTTCCAATGGTATCATATTCGATAAAAAAAATTACTTTTCTTTTGTCAAATTCATAATGTGAATCTGAATTCACATGATGAATCAGATAAATATATAAGCATACATAATGTAAAGTTATGAATTTAGAAATTTTTAGTTTTTTTTCGATAAAGAATATGATCTAAAACTTAAAAAATATTTGGTTCCTTGCAGAACCATTAATAATGATTCTCTATTGAACTAGTATATATATATATATATATATATATATATATATATATATATATATATATATATATATATATATATATATATATAGTTTAATAGAAACCATTATTAATTAAGGAACGAAAAAAAAAACCAATCCAAAGCATCTGAATTCAAAGTTTTCAACGGCAAAATAATGGTTGTAGACTTTTACAGTGGACATATATACATCGGATTATAACAACCCATTTTTTTAGTTTAATTTTTTAGGCCATGTTTTTTATCGAAAAAGAAATGATTATACCGTTGTTCATGATTTTTCGTCATCTTTCCAAAGAGATCAATATTGATATATAAAAAATATTTTTTTTTTCAAAAAAACACACTATATTTTCTTTGTTTTTTGAAAAATAAGGGTCTACAATTTATAAAAAAATAAATACATCAAAATTCTTATTTTTTGTACTTTTTAAATATAGATTCATAGTGATGTTAAAAAAAATTGAAATTTCAGTTCAGATTCATAGTATGAATAATAAGCTGTCATATTCACATTGTGAATTCTGAAAACTAAATTATACACAGTTCAGATTCACAATGTGAATAAATTCATTTATTGATTTTACAAAACTAATTTACATGTAATCAAAACGTTAAAATATTATAAAGTAAATGGAAATATATTTCGATTCATATGTAAATTTCACTTAATATGTGAATGATCAAAGAGTTGAAATAGTAAGTCAGATTCACATTGTGCATGCTAAAATTGAAATATTTATAGTTTAGATTCACAGTGTGAATCTAAACTGACTGAGTTTTTTTTTAATTATTTTTTTTTAAATCGACGTTGGTGTTTATTAAAAGAAGACAAAAAATTGAAATATTTGGTATAAGTAGTTTAGCTTTTGGATAAAAATAAACTTAAATATTAAAAAAACAATAAAACGAAATGATTTATTTTCGAAAAAAGTTTATTTTTTATATATATCAACATGGATTTCGATGTAAAGATGACGAAAAATCATGAACAATAGTATATTTGGGTTTTTTTTTCAATGAAAAACATGATTTAAAAAAATTTTAACGGAAAAAAGAGGTGGGTTTATGACAAAGATATGAATTTTATGGTATAATCTAGTGTATGTGCGTCCGATCTATAAGTGTACATCCATTACCTTGGTCGTTGATCATTATAATTTCGACGTTTACGATTGGTTTCTTGGTTCCCTATTAATAATAATGTTCTATTGAACCTCACCCAATATATATATATATATATATATATATATATATATATATATATATATATATATATGTGTGTGTGTGTGTGTGTGTTTGAAGATTTAAATAAGAATAATTTTGAAATCGAGAACGTGAGAATAAATCTAGGCGACATATTTCTTTTTGCCAAAAACCCTCCAATGTACCGGTGCGTCGGGGGAACATGATACTCTAATGTGAATATAAAGGTACTAGTATAACGAAACACAAGATACTCATATATCAATAAGTACATTCATATATGAATAGCAATATATATATATATATATATATATATATATATATATATATATATATATATATATATATATATATATATATATATATTAAAAAAAAAAACAAATTGAATCATTAGATGATTCAAAAGTAATATGATTCACAAGAAAAAATTGCCATAAAAACATTATCATGATTCCATTTTAAGTAAATCAAAAAAAATTCACTTTTATGACAATTTCAATGAATATAAAGAAAATCATCGTAAAAATGAATCATCAAAACGTTTTTTCGGGATTTGTTTTGTGAATCATCTAGTGATTCATTTGTATTGTTTGTGAAAAAAAATATTTCGAAATTTTTTTTTTACATTTCTACCAAAGAAAATTCTTACCATATATATATATATATATATATATATATATATATATATATATATATATATATATATATATATATATATATATATATATATATATATATATATATATATATATATATATATATATATGAATATTTACTCGAGAATATGTATACTTATTTATATATGAATATACTTATTTACATATGATTATTAAATTCCTCCGATACGCCTGTACGCGAGAAGGTTTTTAAGGTAGAAAAAAATCATGGCTGAGATTTGTTCTCGCATTCTCAATTATATAATTGTTATAATTTCAACCTAAGTGTGTGTGTGTGTGCACATATATATATATATATATATATATATATATATATATATATATATATATATATATATATATAGAGAGAGAGAGAGAGAGAGATAGAGAGAGAGATGTTCATTTGAGACCATGTTAATTTTGTGAGACATGTGGACACGATCTTAGCCAATTATATTCATGATCAAAAAATTAAAAAAAAATAAATAAATCTAAAATACAAAATAAAAGAAAAAATATGAAAATTCTTTTTTTTAATTATTATTTTTAATATTTTATTTACTTAAAAAAATTAAAATTAAAATAAAATAAAAAATTACCGTTTATACGTGAAATATTCTAATAGAATATTACACTATAAATATTGAAATTTATCTTTTATTATGTTAGAATATTATACTATTCTACTAAGGGAAATTTTCAGAAAAGTCCAAATATTTACGGAAAAGTTACACTTTAGTCCCAAGATTTTTTTTTTTGAACGAAAAAGTCCCAAAAACTGGAAAAAATTTGCAGTTTGACCCTTTTTGACCGGTTGAAACCGGTACCAAATTAATTTGGGACTATTTTATAAACTAATCCAAAATATTGGGACTTTTCTGTAAAAAAAATTATTATGATTTTTCTGTAAACAAAAAATTGTTATTATTAATATTGTTACTAATACATATAAATGCATTTAAATGAAAAAAAATAATATTAATGACATTGTTTAAGGGTGGAGGTGGGGGAGATGTTGATGCTTTTAGCATTGAAATCATGAATGTTTGTTTCTATATTTTTACTTTGTATATGGTCATTTCACATTTGTTGTTATTGTTTTCAATTCAGAATAATAATACTTATCAATTTAAAAGAAGTTGCATATTTGTGAAATTGTTTATAAATAGTTTAAGCTAGAAGGATTTCTCACTTTGTATATAAAAATGTTTAAGGTAGAAAGATTATTTTCCAAATCCAACAGATCCACTACAAACATCTACATAGGTAGTTCATATCAAAATTCAAAAATATTAATTACAATATCTTGTTTAATAAAAAGTAATAGGATACGTTTTTTGGATTATTACTTTTAAATTTTGATTAATATTTTTGAATTATTCCTATTACTTTTTATTAAACAAAATATTGTAATTAATACTTTTGAATTTTGATATGGGTTACCTATGCAGATGTTTGTAGTGGATTTGTTGGATTTGGAAAGTAATTCTTCAACCTTAAACAATTTTATATACAAAGTGAGAAACCCTACTACCTTAAAGTATTAATATGCAACTTCTTTCAAACTGTTAAGTATTAATACTCTGAATTGAAAACAATAATAACAAATATGAAATGACCATATACAAAGTAAAAATATACAAGTAGACATTCACGATTTCAATACTAAAAGCATCACCATCTCCTCATCCTCCACCCTTAAACAATTTCATTAATATTATTTTTTCATTTAATGTATTTATATGTATTAGTAACAATATTAATAATAACAAGTTCAAAAAATAGTATTCTTATTTATATTTTTAATAATAATAATAATAATAATAATAATAATAATAATAATAATAATAATAATAAGAGTTCTGTTTGTAGAAAAGTCCTAATATTTTTGTTTACAGAAAAATTCTAATATTTTTTGTTTACAGAAAAGTCCCAATATTTTGGTTTACTTTACGAAATAGTCCCAAATTAATTTGGTACCGGTTTCAACCAGTCAAAAAGGGTCAAACTGCAAAATTTTGCCAGTTTTCAGGACTTTTTCATTCAAAAAAAAAATCTTGGGACTAAAGTGTAACTTTTCTGAAGATTTCCCTTCTACTAAAGTTGTTAGATATGTTAAAATACTCTAATATTCTTCTACAATTATTAGAATTTATAGAATATTATAATATTATATTAGTATTAAATTTGTTTGAATATTTTTAGTTTAATATTCTAGTAGAATATATGAATATTCTAACAATTTTGTTGTAATTTTTATACTAGAATATTCTATTAGAATATTTCACAAATATTAAAAAAATGGTAATTTTATTTATTTATTTTTATATTTTTTTGGAAAATATAAAAGTCATAAATAATATTTAAAAAAATTTCCATTATTTTGCATGGTAAAAATATTTTTTTATCACTAAAATGAGTGGTTAGGATTGCGTCTCCATATCTCAAAAATGATAATTGTTTCAAATAAACCTAACATTCTTTATATATATATATATATATATATATATATATATATATATATATATATATATATATATATATATATATATATATATATATATATATATATATATAAATTACTTAGAGATCACAATTTTTTTTTAACTTTATATTCTTAAAATTCATAACTTTTTATATAATTTCACTAAATTTTGTTTGAAAAAAATAAGCAAAAAAAAAAATTTGATTTTTAAAATTTTTTTCAACGAATTTGAAAAAAAAAAACTACGAATATTTAGATTTATATTTAAAGAAAAGAAGCTAAAACAAATATGAGGTTATTGCTCGGAAGCAATGGTCCTTTTAATATTGAATTAAAAGATAATGAATTTGAAGTTGCAAAAGATCCACATATGACTTCAAATCGGATGGCTTACTCCTTGTTGTGTGTTTATCCATTCCATGTCCCCTTGTCCCTCTTTTATATATATATATATATATATATATATATATATATATATATATATATATATATATATATATATATATATATATATATATATATATGGGAAAAGTGAATATACCCTTAAGGGTATATAAGTTTAGGTACCCAAACACGTTATAATACGTCATTTTGTTTGATATATTTATTATAATGTTCTTAAACTTCAACCTCTAACTTGATTTACTTTCAAGATTTTCCAATTTTCACTATTATCTTTCTCTTACATCGTATCTTTTTACCGAACACCTACTAGTCTATATATATTGTAGTTGAAAATGAAAAATATGTAAGAGGAAGATAAATGTGTAATTTATAAAAATTATGAAAGTAAATCAAGTTAGAAGTTAAATTATTAGAACATTAGACAATTAGAATGTATTATATAATACAAAACGACGTAATATAGTGAGTTTGGGTACCTAAGCTTATATACCCTTAAGTGTATATTCATTTTTCCATATATATATATATATATATATATATATATATATATATATATATATATATATATATATATATATATATATATATATATAGGGTTAGGTTATTTCGTTTTCATTATCTATTATGTATATGTATGATTGATTCTGGACTAATCATTTTAGTTATTTTAAGAAATTAATTAATGCATATTACATGTTGAAGATATAATGGATATTAATTACATCTTCAGCATTTAATATGCATTAATTATTTTTTTAAAATAACTAAAATGATTGGTCCATAATTAATCATACATGCACACAATAGATAGTGATATATATATATATATATATATATATATATATATATATATATATATATATATATATATAGAGAGAGAGAGAGAGAGAGAGAGAGAGAGAGGACTATGTATAAATAGTTAATAATTAAAAGTTAGCAAATGATGCATTGCAAGGAATAATACAAATACATTATGTACAGAATATTCCAAAATATATAATTCATTTAAAAAGTATGTTTAATGTACAAGTACTAATCAAATATAGGTTCGAAGTTCATTTAAATATGATCCTGGTAGTAAAGTATTAATAATCGAAACATAAGCATTTGTTCAATATACATGACAAAGGTTTTAAAAAGCCTAACATCTTTTTTTTCTTTTTGGCTTCAAATCTTGAATTCGATGCCCGACTTTAACAAAACGAGGTTTTAAGTTATATATGTTTATAGAAATAAATAATAATAAAAAAATATTTATAAAATTATTAGTTATATATAAAATTGTTGCCTAAAGTCACGTCTTACAAACTACTTGGCTCACCATTATTCTATAAAAAAAATTAGAGACTTGACATTGTCGCCGAATCATCGCCTAGCATTATCTTTAAGCTTGTGTATAACATATTAGTTTTAAATAGAAAACACTTTACTATAAAAATATACTTAAACCGATTAAATATCTAATAATCATTACTACTTCAATATTTGGTGTATTAAAAATATATAGAATAAAAAATTATTTTTTTGGAGATGTAATCAATGTCTATTCCGCATTAAACTTCATTTTCAAGTAGATATTGAAACACAAACCTTGGCAAATTTGACAAGGAAGTATGCGAATCCAAATTGATAAGATGAGGGCAAATACTTGGCATGATATTTTTATATTAATATCCTTTTCAAGTGATACTCACCAAGATATAGACACTTCCCAAAAATGTATTATCTATCTCATTAATATATATATATATATATATATATATATATATATATATATATATATATATATATATATATATATATATATATATATATAATGTGAGACAACTTAATTTTATGAGACCGTGAGACGCAATCATAACCATTCATTTTGTAGATAAAAAAAATATTTTTAAAATGCAAAATAATTGAATTTTTTTGAATTTTTTTTTCAAATATTGTTTTCGTTATTTATATATTCAAAAATATATATATATACAAAATAAAATAAAATAAAATATACGGTTTTTTACATATTCTAATAGAATATTAGAATATTTTACATATTTGAAAAATCTAATAGAATATTCTAACATTCTAAAAATCACATTAGAAAATTTATAGTATAATATTCTATTAGAATATTTCATGTATTTTTTTAAAAAAAAAATGGTAATTTTTTTGGGTAAGAAGGTGACGAAAATAATAATTTAAAAAAGTATTTTCGAGGTTTTCCTTTTATTTTGCATTATAAATTTATTTTTAGATTGCGATTCATTATCTCACAAAATTAGTATGATCTCAAATAAACCTAAACTTTCTCTCTCTCTCTCTCTCTCTCTCTCTATATATATATATATATATATATATATATATATATATATATATATATATATATATATATATATATATATATATATATAGTGATTCAAATGAGAATCCAAAAATGTTAAGAACCTAAGAACTATTTTTAAATGTTTTTATAAAAGACATTTTTGATAAATCCAACATTTATATTATATTAAACAAACTTTTTCATTCTCTAGTATATAAACTACTTTACATTTGTCATCGGACCACTGCCAGACAGTCGTTGGACCGCCGCCGGACTAAAATTAAATTCAGTAACATTTTTCTGGTCGTATTCACATAATAATAGAATAAATTTACATTGTATCTCCTCTTTCTTTGGTAATATTTTTTATTTTTCCAACCAAAATATATAAAATTTTAGTAAAAAAAAATAGAATTATTTTCTAAAAAAAATCAATTTTCTTTTTTCAAAATTGTTGATTTCGTTAAAAAAAAAATCCTTGTATAGGAAAATATTCAAGGCTTAAAATACAATATTCATAGTTTAATAAACATAATAATACACTAATACACAATTTAATATTTTCGTATATACTTTCATTAATATTTTAACATAAAAATTACATAAAACATACAACGTAATACAATTCATTGTTAGTTTAATACATAAAATTTACAACATAACATAATACAATCTATTATACAGTAATTCACATATTTAAATAAATCAAACACAAACTCTCACCACCATGACGACCAACTACCACATGTCATCACCAACCACCCGTGCCACAACCACCCGTGCTACCTTCATAATCATCCTACCTTCCAAATAAAATCTGTATGTAAAATCATCGATTGCCAGCTTAAATATTATATTCACAATTTATTTAACCAATTAATTCACTTATCCGTAGTTTAATGTAAAATAATTATAAAAACTAATACATTTTACATATTCATACAACAAAAAAGTAAATATAGTCACAAGAAATTAATACAAACATTCATACATAAATCATTCATACTTTAACACAAATTCATTAAAAATTCACAGTAAAATAACAATTTAAATAGAAAATCCACAACTTAATGCATGCAATTTGTAACATTCTATTTATTTAATAAATAAATAGATTAAAAAAATTGATGAACGAATAGTCGCCCTAAAACCAATAATATTTAGCGGAGAGTGGTTTCGGGGAGCCAAATGACACATTTTAGACTTTCGGGGGTCAAAGTGTAATTTTAGGATGTATTTTGTAAAGATTTTTAGAAGTTAGGGTGTGTTTGGTAAGTATTGGACTGGATTTGAAAGAGATTTCAGAAGGCAGGGGCTAAATCGTAAATTTTAGACTTTATTTGGAAAGAATAATGGAAGGAGGGACCATTTCTATGATTATGGGATAGATCTTAAAGGATTCGGGTATATAACCCTATCACCACTGGTAAACCCTAACCCTACTTCACTATTCTTAGCCGCCAACATTGTATTCCCATCGTCGGTCGCTACCGCCTTGTGAGTTCAAGCACCAACCACCGACGACCGCTTGCCACTCCGATGATCGAAGAGACCGATATCGCGGCTACTGTTGTTGTTCTAAATTGCCATTGTTTCTCGTCAGAGACCGTGAGCCCCTCATCTCCGTCCTTTTCTGTCACTGAGCTATCGTCGCCCATCACCACCATCTATCTAGCAGATGTTGTGGTGGAGCCTCCGCCATTCTATTCCATTGATGCATTTCTAGTCGCCGTTGCTTCCGTCACCGTGTCCGGGAAAGATGTGTGGTGTTCCACTACTAGTTCGTGTTTGTGCGTGCTTCAGCCCGTAGGTAGCAGCCATGAGGGTGGGCTGTGGTTGTTGTTCGACTGTGGAGGCTCGTTTGGCTAGAGAAACCCCGTGAAGAGCCACCATGGCGGCCAACCATGGTGATTGCCGCCGTCAACGCCGTTGTTGACGTTCTCCTATGCCGCTACCGCCGCCTTATGCCACCAGGTGGGTGGCTGGACTTCCTTTATGAACAAAAGACGTTTGTTGTGTGTGTTTTGTTTGGCCGGATAACCGAGAAAGGTCACCACCACCACGGTGAGGTGGTGGCTGCCACCATGTGCTACCGTCGACCACCACTAGGGTGGTTGTGTGTGTACTTGTATTAGTGTGTGTGTGTGTGTGTATGTTATTTCGGGTTTTGCTTTGTAATATTGTATTTGGTGCGAAAATAATACAAGTAACTGGTAACCACCACCGTAAGGTGGTGGCTGCCACCGTGATTCGCCGTTGACCAGCGCTACCCGAGGTAGTAGTGGGTGGTGCTCGCCTTATGAAACCCTATTGGGCCTAATGAAGCCCTAATTGATCTACGGACTTAGTTTTGGGCCTATTGGGCTATGATTGGGTTTAAGACCCTAATTAGGGTTTAGAAAACCCTAATTTTGGAATTATTGGTTTGGACTTATCGGGACCCGAATTTTGAATCATTGGAGTGAAGATTGTTGGATTAGGTGTCTAAGTTCATAACTATTTCTGGGATGTACTTGACCCGATTAGCATGGTCTATTTGGGTTGCATGGCATCATGTATTTGAATAGACCAAAATGAAAGAAATAACACTTTAGGGTTATTAATATATTATATGTTCTAATATATTAATAATATTATTTAACTAGTATTGATCAAGAATTAATTTGGCATTAATTAAGTGATCAAAAGAAGACTAATTAAATATATGGGTTGATTATGTAAATCATCCATACTTATATAGTGGACTAATGTTTCATGGATTATCAAGTTGGGCTAAAACCCATAGGATGCTCCATGGAGGCTCCATGGTGTTCTTGTACCCATGGATCCAAGAAATGACGAGTCATGTCAATTATGGTTTACTTGGTGTAACCCTAATTATGACACACTATATAAGCAACATGTTGTAGAACAAAATCGGCACTAGAGTAAGAAACAAGAGGACCTAGCTGATTCTAAGTGTGTGGCATTTCTCTCAAGTTTATTCCAAGTGCATTTGGTGTTGTGTGAGACATTTGAGGCATCACACTTGGGGTGCTAGGCTCACAAGGTTCTCAAGGAATCCAAAGTACTACAAGGTATGTTTTCGTACTATCTTTTATGATTAAAAGTTCCCTTGTATGCTAGATAGGTTAAGAACCTTGGAAAATCAATTTTGCATGTATCATAGATAAAACATAGATCCAAGGTTTCTAGGGTTGCATATACACCATAAGAGTGTTAGAATGCTTAAAACCCATCAGTGGTTTCAGAGCCTAGGCTTGTTTTCTTGTTATACTTGCAAAATTGGTTGAAAAATTGAAGTTTATTGTTGTCTGCTCATCAGACTCGCCGAGTCCATGAAGGGACTCGACGAGCCCAAGGCTAATCCCATCGAACTCGTCGAGTTGGTTTATGCACTCGACGAGTTGGACCCCCAGATAACATATCTTCGACTGTTTTGGATGGAATTGGACTAGGAACATTACCCTAAGTTGTTTTTCAACTTATAAACCTGTTTTGATGTGGTAATGTTCATGCTAATCCAATTTCAAAGATAATTGTCAATAGATTCATGTTTTGTATTAGTTTAATGATTAGGCTAATTACATGAAAGAGTTTGATTAAATTATCTTGTTCTTATGAGTTGCTTAGATTAATAGAAAAGTTATGTGAAATTGTTGTTTTCAATCCAAATTAATCTAAGAGTTGGTTCTAAAATGTGTTCTTATATCTTGTCCTCAAGTTATATGAAAAGTAACATTTAAGATTCATAAAACTCATAAATATTTCCATAGGTTATGAATAAAGAAAAGTCATATTCTTTTAATAGTTTAAAGTCTTCCATAACTTGTCCTCAAGTTATGGAACTTGAAGAGTTTTTGGATTAAAACTACTTTAAACATATAAGTTATGGAATTGAATAGTTTTGAATAGTTTCAGAACTTGCCCTCAAGTTTTGGGATTTGAAAAGTTTTCCCTTATGAATACTTTAATTCCAAGTTAAACCCCTAGAATTTTAAAAGTTAAAATTCAACCCTTATACTTTTTAATATTATAAGTTAATAATATATATATATATATATATATATATATATATATATATATATATATATATATATATATATATATATATGTATAAGAACAAGTCGTTTTACCATTAGTAGGCCTCATTCACGAAGTTGGTCTATAAGGGGGGTATAAGGTTGTTGCCTATAAAATGACAGCTTAATGGGTGTCCACTCTCACCCCACCACTTCCTTGATCGGTGGAGGGTCGTTAGCCGAACGGGTAGGACAAGGACTAGAATTCTCCCTTCATTAAAAGTATTAATGATAAATATAAAGTAACTAAATGTTTTTTATAATTCCCAATCTTAGTTACTTTAGGAAAATGTGGATAAGGTGCTAATCCATGAAATTACACTTTGCACTTTGCTTAAGTCGGTTAGTGGGGCGCATGTGGTTAACCAGCAAACTAGCTGGACTTAACAAGGTAGGCAAGGGGTAACTTAATATTAATCATAGTATCGGTGGAGTGCATGTGGTTAACCGACACATCGATTGAGGGGTAAATATTAAGGGTACCAAGTAATTTGCATGGTTACTTCACACCTTGTTTTGTGATCCTCGGCATCCCAGTCACAAAACCTGAAGGGCACCATCGAGATTGAAACATGCCATTGAAAGTTCAATGAATCTAAAAAGATCTAGGAGTTTCAAATCCAATTAAAACCTAATAATTTATTTCATTTTTCATGGTGGAAATTGGTGAATCGTCATTCACCTACCTTCAAATATTTTATAGCTTGGATTACGGCATCCCTCTTCCAAGTTATAAAATATTGTGCTGGGTCCTAGCCTTAATATTTCATATTGGGTGTTATATTAAGGACTTTAATCAACTAACTTGAATATCTCCCATTATAGATGTCTGGTTTAGACAATTGTGATCTTCCCAAATCTCATGGAAATCATACTTCTCTACCACCACCTCCTCCATTTATTCTCCCTGACCCACAAGCTCGAAGACTTGAAAAATTCAAGGTCACTCAAGCCCTAATAGCAATGAAAAATAAAGATGGAAGACATATGTGCACTCATGTCTTAGGAATGAAGTTACACTTTGACAGGTTGAGAATGTTGGGTGTCATTGTCCTAAGGAAGTTGGCTATTGACTGGGTTCTTCCGTCACTTCCTAAGTCTTATAGCGAGTTCATTAAGAACTACTATGTGACAGGTCACGACATGACCCTAATAGATCTATCTTATTTGCTTGTTGCTGCTGAGTCAGAAATGATGTGGCGCAATGGTCAAGCAAATATAGGTGGAAGGTCTATTTCTCAAACTTCCATGGAAATTGACAATGGTAACATTAGAAGTCCAGAAAAGCTTTCTCCTCCCAATGGAAAGGGATCGGCCTTGGTCAACCCGGTTGACCAAAAGGTAAAGGGAAAAGCTAAGTCTGTGATAGTCCCGTGTACCATTCCCAAAGAGTCTATATGTTTTCATTGTCAAGAGAAGGGGCATTGGTTGTGAAACTGCCCTAACTACCTGAAAGATCTAAGAGAGAAGGAAAAATCAAAAGGATTTGACTCTACTTCAGGTAAGTCCACTATCTAACTCTGTTTAGTTCCCTATTGATGATTCTTAATACAAAATGTGACTCGATTACCTTTTAGTGTTTGGCGGGATCAAGCAAAGGGAAGGAAACTTAAAGAAAGTGTATGTTGAATCTGATCGCGAAGATGGATCTCAATTGCATGGTTCGAAGATCGGATTCTTGAGCTACTACTTAGAGAGTTATGATAGATTGCTAGAAAATATGTAATATCATAGTTTTCATTTAAAGTTGCATTGTAAGGAAAGTTTTTCCGCATTTAATAAATCAATTAAAATTTCGTTTTATTTTATATGTCCTTGCAATGGCACTTATGGAAAATTGATGTTTGTATGTTTTTAGCAATAATGGAAATATGAATTTGATTCTTTCGTTTGTGGTAGTGTCTAAATTTACCAAATAAGGAAAGCTTCTCATCACCCAAGTTTTCAGTTGGATAGAAACTTGGAATCATACAAGTTGTATAGTATGATGAATGAGAACTTTCAGCTTTGGAAAATTAAGACTAGTTCCTTATTCACATGTATATGTGAGTCAAGTGAAGGACTAAGGGATGGAGTACACATTCTTGTGCACTGGTCAAGTCCACCACAAAAGATCAATAAGATTATTCGTCATGATTTACTAAGGTTTAGTAAATATGGTTATACTTACCAATTTAAGTATAATTCTCAAACATTGAAAAAAATTTCAATGTTTTGCAGGACGAATGAGAAGAATCAAATTAGGCAGAAGGATAAAAGTTTCTCAAATCTGAAAAGATGTGAGAGTACTTTAGTATCATGTTTTGTGATCATCTTAATGATTAAGAAACCATGTCACAATTGGTCCTCTAAGGACATCTTAGTGCATTCCTATGGCTAAGAAGAGGAATCAAGAATTGCTGAAATGGTTAAATCAAGAAGGTGAGTCACACTTCGTTTCGAAACAAATCTTAGATTCATACTCCAAGATTGTAAATTGAGTGACATATCTTAAAAGAAGGTTTATAACACTTGTCAAATGTAAGAGTAAAATGTATCCTACTCATGTACATTTGAAATTGGTAAGTTGTGATGTTTTGGATAAAACAGAGACCAACTTAAGGCCAATTGTGTGAAGTGTTTGTCTTGATAAAGAATCCGCATTATCTTCTGAATATTTGGAAAGTGAGTCTTATATGACAACAGGACAGTGGGAGTCTTAAAGATCTTGAAAAAGCTTCTAGATATAATCAAGAAGGAAAAACACATATAGTTTATCACTAGGACACGACTTGAGGTTTATAACCTATCGTGTTGACATTTTTGTGCCCATTCTAGTTAAAATTGGCTTTGCATATGAGTTCTGAGAGTTCTCAATTGGTTGATAACAACTTGGAAGCAATGGCAGGCCCATGTGCTGCCAGATGGCAAGAAGTTAAGACTACACAAGTTCAATCCATAAGAGTTTGGATTTGTCACTAACCTTGTCTTGTGATTATGGTTTTGACAAATTCACATGGATAGGAACACATACACCAGAAAATCTAAGTGTCATAAGGTTTCTCTCCGATTCATGAAAATGATGGTGCGGAAACGCTTTCACTATGTAGAATTTAACTAGATAGCAATTGTGATATTTGCATTCTCGAAGTCGTTAGTGGAGCGTGTGTGGTAAACCATCAAACTAACATGGACTTGTAAGAAATGGTAAAGGTCTAAACACTTGAGACTATGATTACGACATCCCTTTTCATAGTTCTAAAATTGTTTAGACACACATGTGTGCTATCTAAGGAAAGGTGTATGATTTTTGATAAAGTTTTATCAAAGAATCTCGTATCAGAAATATGAACCTTGGCAGGCCCATGTGCTGCCAGATGGCAAGAAGTTAAGACTACACAAGTTCAATCCATAAGAGTTTGGATTTGTCACTAACCTTGTCTTGTGATTATGGTTTTGACAAATTCACATGGATAGGAACACATACACCAGAAAATCTAAGTGTCATAAGGTTTCTCTCCGATTCATGAAAATGATGGTGCGGAAACGCTTTCACTATGTAGAATTTAACTAGATAGCAATTGTGATATTTGCATTCTCGAAGTCGTTAGTGGAGCGTGTGTGGTAAACCATCAAACTAACATGGACTTGTAAGAAATGGTAAAGGTCTAAACACTTGAGACTATGATTACGACATCCCTTTTCATAGTTCTAAAATTGTTTAGACACACATGTGTGCTATCTAAGGAAAGGTGTATGATTTTTGATAAAGTTTTATCAAAGAATCTCGTATCAGAAATATGAACCTTGGTAAGAAGGCAATAAAGTATTGATTTCGAGAAGTACAACAGAGTTCTGAGTACATGTCAAAGCTAGTGAGAGCATAAGCTTCATGTTAATAATCATCATGCAAGTGGGAGCATGATAATTATAATAAGTGTTGCAAGTTAGCAATGTTAATTATAGAAAACAAAAGGTTTCAATTGGGAAAAAGTAGTTTTGCTATAATTAAGGGAGAGGAAATTATACTTCACTTCAATTCTAAAAGCTTAGATTGAGGCTTTAATCATATTTAGTCAAGGATATATATATATATATATATATATATATATATATATATATATATATATATATATATATATATATATATATATATATATATATATATATATATATATGAATTTCATTTTGGAATGGCTTAACATAAGGAAATTCTATATATGGGTCCATTATTTGTGTTCTAAAACTTGATTATGATTAAGGCATCCCTTTTCATAATCTGAATTATGAGAACTTGGCAAATAGAAATATAAATATTATAGCAAAAGACTGGTCTAGTATCATGTCATTATGAATCGTGTCCCATATGCTTCGGGTATAGGATCGACTGCATGTGTTATAATGTTCATATGTTATCAATTTTTCCCAATGCCCAGAGCATTAAGAGGGAAAAAGTACTAGAACTAGATATGACTAATTTGATTAAGCAATTGTTGAGGACAATCTAAGGTTTACCAAAGATTGGTTGGTCAGAGACAGTTGGAAGTATAATGTTAATTTAGGAAGGACCATATTGACATATTCTGAAAAGAGGCAACTCTTGTTCAAGAGTAAAAGTCAAAAGGGGAATATGAAAATGTTCCCATAGGTGGAGGCTATTCATTAAATCTATGTAAGATTAGGAAACTTAATGCAAGAAGAATGTTCAAAGGCAATGAAATTTGAATATTAGACTTCGGTTCCATGGAGTTGGTCTCCATTGGAATACTCTATAATGTCTGTTGACAAGTCTTTGTGACTTTGTGCATAATCATTACAAGAGGACCAATGCATATAAGCTTAGAATCTAACAGATTTAAGTAAATGGCAGGAATTTAGAGTTCTTGCATTTGTTGTAAGGATTTGGGATTGTGAAATGAGTATCATTGGAATTATGTTCAATCGATTTATTTCACAGAATAAAGATCATAGACAAACTTAGTGTGCATACTTGGTGTATGGCATAACTAATGTTTGGGGAAACATAGTGTGCATACTTGGTGTATGGCATGACTAGTGTTTAGAAAAAACCATAGTGTACATGCTTGGAGCATGGGACAACTATTGCTTTAATTCAAGTATAAAGTTGATAGTTTAAAACAGTATACAATGAATGATGGGTAATCAATATGGTGATAAATAAAAGATGTTTTATTTATATTCATAAGTTCTGAGACCATATTGGATTCGATTATTCTTGTCTTTCACTTTGCATGTTTTGACTTCCAGAATAACCAAGTTGCTCTTCCTGAATGACTAAGTTATTCAAACCATCCACAGTCGGTCATATGTTGGAAGTAGATATGAATCAAGACTGGGATGGGTTGGCTTGTAGAGGTGTAAGATGTTGGACAAAGTGGTGCTACAACACTCATGAGTGCTCATAAGTTCTGAGTATTGGATTCAACCCACACTCACTGGTATCACTTCATGGAATTTATCTCGAGTGATCGTGAGACGGTAATATCATATAAGTCTTCAAACCTAGAGATATGACTTGTTGCCTATGAGTTGGTTATACATTGATTGTACGTAAACACATTGGTAACTCGATGTTATAAAACGTACATTTGTGAATAATTCAACAAGTAGTAGAACAACCATATGAGTCGAAGTTTATCTGTTCTATTTTGGACTAGAAGCGATATTTGGGCTCCTCGATGATTTAGTGTTGACCAATGTACCGGGCCCGGTCAGAACTAATTTGATTTGTTCACTTAAGTTCTATGTCAAACAAATCGGAAATCGAGAAACAAAATGTTGGACAATAAGTAAGACATTGTTCCATGTATTTGTCTGGCTGATATCTAGAACAGAGGATTATATGATCACTTATCTTAAATGGAATATCATCGTCACCTCGGTTCCGCGAGACCTTAAAAGAGCTATGATTTTTGATCGGTTCCTGAAGTTATTCTTGCAGATATAGTTATTAGACTTATCCAAGTAGGAGACTGTTGGATAAGGTGTCTAAGTTCATAACTATTTATGGGATGTACTTGACCCGATTAGCATGGTCCATTTGGGTTGCATGACATCATGCATTTGGATAGACCAAAATGAGAGAAATAATACTTAAGGTTTATTAATATATTATAAGTTCTAATATATTAATAATATTATTTAATTAGTATTGATCAAGAATTAATTTGGTATTAATTAAGTGATCAAAAGGAGACTAATTAAATATATGGGTTGATTATGTAAATCTTCCATACTTATATAGTGGGCTAATGTTTCATGGATTATCAAGTTGGGCTAAAACCCATAGGATGCTCCATGGAGGCTTCATGGTGTTCTTGTACCCATGGATCCAAGAAATGAAGAGTCATGTCAATTAGGGTTTACTTGGTTTAACCCTAATTATGACACATTATATAAGCAACATGTTGTAGACTAAAATCGGCACTAGACTAAGAAACAAGAGGGCATAGCCTTTTCTAAGTGTGTGACATTTATCTTAAGTTTATTCCAAGTGCATTTGGTGTTGTGTGAGACATATGAGGCATCACACTTGGGGTGCTAGGCTCACAAGGTTCTCAAGGAATCCAAAGTACTACAAGGTATGTTTTATTACTATCTTTTATGATTAAAAGTTCCCTTGTATGCTAGATAGGTTAAGAACCTTGGAAAATCAATTTTGCATGTATTATAGATAAAACATTGATCCAAGGTTTCTAGGGTTGCATGTACACCATATGAGTGTTAGAATGCTCAAAACCCATCAAAGATATGACTCAAGCCCGATTTCTTTGTATGATTAGACTTAATGGATAAAGTACTTAGTGGGTTAAGTGGGAATACTTAACCCTAATCGTCATTTTATGTGAAAAAACCCTAATTGGGTTTTGGGTTCTTATTCGGCCATTTATTGGACTAAGCTATGTTGGGCCTTTGTGGTCTAATTGGGAACATATTATGGATTAAGGAAATTATTGGGCCTTAGGATAAGAACCATTAGAGAGGCTTGGGTCCAATGTGGAAAATTGTGCCATAAGTAGGCCATAATTGGGCCTTGATGATTATGAGATAATGGGCCATCAAAATGCCACATGTTTGGACTAGACTAAATGGTTGGGCCTTAAGATAAGCCCATATAGGGGTTTGGGCCTAATTTGGAAAATTGGGCCATATGTTGGGCCTTGGTTGACTATTGGGCTTTTTGGGCCTTTAGGCGTGAGTTTGGGCATTGGTTTTGAACCAAGCTAGGTTAGGGGTAAAATGGTCCATTTACCCTAAGTGTAGATTATGGTTGTGTATTGGAACTCAATTATTAATTGGGTGTCGTTTTGATGATTGACAGTTCAGGAACCTGTCAACCAGCAGCTAGAGTTTATCCGCATGACTTCATTAGTGCGAGGTGAGTCTTCTCACCATACCAATGGGTCTAAGGCACCAAGGCCGACCCATTTTATGTTATGTGGTACACTAGTTGTAGTAGATATATGTGGTATGATAGTTAGCCTTGTGCTAAGTGGTATGCTAGTGATTATATGATATTTGCATTGAAGACCCCGGGAGAAACCCATGGGAATTGGATATAAGACCATGTGGGGGAGCCCATGGCATGAAGATATACGACCCTGGGGGAGACTACAACATCCTTATAGGTTTATGTATGTGTTATGTAGTATGATAGATACTTCTGTGATATGATATGCTAAGTTGATAATGTATGCTATTGCATGGAAGATCCCGGGGGGGGGGGGGGGGGAGCCCGTGGCAGTTGGACATAAGACCATGTGGGGAAGCCCGTGGAATTCCTAGGTAAAGACCATGTGGGGGAGCCTATGGCATGTTGATATAAGACCCTGGGGGGGGGGGGGGAGCCAACGACATCCTTATATGTTTATATGCATTGTTTATGTGATATGTAGTATACTAGTTGTTTATACGATATGTGTTATACTAGTTGTTTATGTGATGTGTGATATGCTAGTTGTCTTTGTGATACTTGCATGGGAGACCCCGGGGGGAGCCTGTGGCAGTGGATATAAGACCATGTGGGGGAGCCCATGGCATTCCTCGGTAAAGACCATGGGGGAAGCCCATGGCATGAAGGTATAAGACCCTGGGTGGAGCCCACAACATCCTTATATGTTTATATGCATGACTTATGTGATTGATATGGTTTATGTAGAATTTATAGCTAGTATGGATTATGTGATTTTGTGGATTGTGTGGGATATGCTCTGGGGAACTCACTAAGCTTTGTGCTTACAATTTATAGTTTTGGTTTCAGGTATCATCGATTTGGAAATAAAGGGCTCAGATTGATCGCAGTGCACACACCTTTGATTTCCGCAATGAATGATTTTGGCATGAACTCTGATAAATATTTTACTTAATGATGATTTGAAATGTTTGGGATAAAGGATATCAATGTTTTAGCTATACTAAAAATGAAATTTTTACCCTTGATTTTTGGGCCGTTACAAGTTGGTATCAGAGCCTTGGTTTGAGGGATTTAGACATACAATCAGCCAAGCTCAAGTAGGTTTCCCCAGAATACCCATATATGATATCTGTTATGACTTGGTTTATGAATCTGTGAATCACATGCTAGTTTGGGCTAGGGGAGATGTCTGTATATGTTGTATGAACTGGTAGACTTGCATGCTAGTGCTGAGTAGCCAGCAATAGATTGGCCTGATATGTGGTACTTGTAGCTTTGGGAATATGGGATGCCATGCTAGAATGAGAACGATTATTGGTATCAGTAACTGCTACGTGTATGCTTTTAAAATCGTATACGGTTAGGATCTTATAGCCTTAGAATTATTGATTTGGCCTTATTTGTTGTTACTCGTCTGGTTGTGGTCCTAGGGTAGAGTCTATTATTCGACAGTCTATTAGATAATGTTCTGTGTATAATTTGCATGCATAAGGCAGCCGACAGTGAGGATGAATGGACGTGGATAGCACGAGTTGAGATATATGGGCTGAATGCTCTATGATAGTCCTTTGGATCGGAGTGCTACTGCATAAATGCCGCTTTCTTTGTGCTTTGTGGAACTCTTGATTGATGGGAGTCAGCTACTAAGTGGATATGACGATATCTAGGAGGTGGATGGCTGGCATCATGGGGAGTTCTTCAGCAGCTGATGGTAGGGTGAGGTTGGGAACCTAGGGGGAGCCTAGGAGTTGCTTCGGTGAGTATCGTGTTGTTGTTTAGCGGATATTTAGTGCACCAGTGGGTTAAGTGACTTGAGGATTCAGGAGGATTGCTAAGGAAAGTATGGATAGGTGTGGAAGGTAGTATGGGCCTGTACTACTGAAAGCACATGATCCATACTCGAATTAGTGAGAGTCTTGGAGAATCTAAGAAGCTATGGGGAGGGAGAATTCTTGGTTATGCTCTGATAGTGAGGGTAGCTGCTTTGCCAGATGAGGATGAGGACACATAAGGATGGACCAGGGTTTGGTCTTGGCTCCGGTGGTGAGCCATTTAGTCGAAGGACTTCCAGGGTTTTGAGTTCGCCTTAGATCCCTTGTATCAGGCGGCAAGGATTAATTGTGCGATCTATTGCACTTTTGGGATTGGATACTATGTCTTGGGGGTAATTAGTAGCTCGGCTTAGAGCAGAGGTTTCTCTAGCTATGGCAGTTCAGTCGTTGATGATTAACCTGGTGAGGGGGTCAGGGTGCGAGACCCTTAATGATATGGGTCCCAGAGCCCGATAGTGGAAGATTGATTTGGAGTACCTCGAGCAGAGAAGTTCAGGTCATGTGAAATTAGTGGAGGATCTCGGGAAGAGATCCAAGAGTTTGGATCAGATTTTGAGAGGCCAACAGGGCCAGATTCAGTACAATACTTGTGGGAAACTGCACGAGAGAGTTTTTCGTTTCAAGGGTTTTAGTAAGTGTATCTCTAGGTTTGTTTCCATGCTTGTGATTGGATTATATCTTCAAACATGGTCATATGTCATTTGCACACTGTGAGTTACGAGGTGGTTAGTGAAAGGTTGTTTCCCTATTTGCTGGTTTTGAGCATTCACTGTTATCTAGGTCTATGGTCGAGATCGATTCAGAGACGTGATGTGGAAGGTCTATGGTCAGGATTGGTAACTCAGTCGTTGTGCTTGAGTCGACTTTTGGAGGCGCCAAGAGAAGTGGTCTACTGCAGAGGCCTTGGTTTAGTCATCGGTTATTTGGATTTCAAGATATGAGGGTGTCATCATTTCAAGGCATCTGGGATGATTAGTTTCGCTACGATTCGGGAAGTGTTCGTCTGATCTTTAGGAGTTGTGTGGTCTTTTGGGGTTTGGGGCAGTAATAGAACACTGGCAGGGGTAAGCAGCGGGTTGTCAGCAGTTGGTTATGAAAGAGTAAGAAGGATTGGGAATCCTTTAAATCTCATGTATTGCAAAGACTTAGTCGAATCTAAGTGGGGGAGAATCGCACATGTATTCAGGATAGGGGCATGTATGAGACCTGGATGCATTTCTCATCCTTATCGAGGAAAATGGTGGCGCAAGTGGCTATTTGGGGTGAGGATTGTGTGAGTTTGGAGTTCGGTGAAACTCCCCAGTGTGAATCACATCTTCTTGGGGGCTTGATAACAAAATTTCGGAAAGCAGGTCGGAACTCCAGTTATGAATTGAGTTCAGTTCGGGTGTTCGGTCGAGTGTGTGATTGACTCTGCATGCATTTCGCATCGATAGATTAGGGGTAAGGTATTGGGCTACAGTTGTGTTAGGATGAAAGTGTTGTAACATCATTACTAAGCAAAAGTTTATAAAATACGATCTTGGTTACTGGTGAAGACTTCTTGTTTCCCATGATCAAGTTTATCCTACCTCGCTCTATCTCCTCACTTTCCCTTAGCTCCTGCAAATCAGAACAGATGTGAAAACCACATCCTGTATCAAGGACCCATGAACAAGGAGATAATGAGTTATTAGAAGAAATAGTGTAAATACCTGCCGAAGATGGCTTTACTTTGCCATCTTTGATGTCCTGCAGATATTGTGGGCGGGTTCTCTTCCAATGCCCTTTTTGATTGCAATAAAATCAAACAGCTTCCTTTGGATCAGAGACATGGGGAATGGAAGCATTGGGCTTGGATTTCAGGCCATTGCTAGATGACCCTACTTGGACATTTGCCTTCCAGTTTTGCTTAGGAGGACCTTTTCTATTTTTCCCCTTTCCCTGTCCAATAGCTAGAACAGGAGCACTTACAGGAGTGGAGGCTATACTTTTACCCTTCATCCCTGCTTCAGCAGTCTGCAACAAGTTGTGCAATTGGGCCAATTTCTGCTCAGTGTTGTTCAAATGGTAAGTTAAGATAAACTAACCATAACAATCAGGCAACGAGTTCAAGACCATGTCAATGGCCAATTCCTCATCAAAATGAATGTTGAGCTTGACCAAATGCTCTATGTAGCGTTGCATTCTTTGCACATGAGACACAACCGACTCCCCCTCTTTCGTCTTGCAAGCCATGAGTGAATTGACTACTTCAAACTTTTCTTGACGAGCTTGCTTATGGTACTTTTCCATAAGGTCCTTATTCATCTCAAAAGGCCAGTAGTCCTCATAGTACCTTTGCAGTTATAGGGACATGGTTGCGACCATGATGCATGCCACATTGGTAGAATCATCATAGTGTTTCTTGTAGGCAGCATACTCTTCGGGAGTGGCTTTAGACTCATCAAGTTCTTTGAGCTCCTTTTCAAGGACATATTCTTTGTCCTCGAATATGAGCGCCATCTTGATGTTACACATCCAATCGTTATAGTTAGAGCCATCCATAACGACTTTGGAGCAAATGTTGAGTAAAGAGAAGTTGTGGCTGGAAGATGAAGAAGCAGAAGTGTTTCCAGGAGTAGACATCTGAAAAGAAGGATAGTTTTAGTTTAGATTTCAAGACACCTCAATATAATAACCCAAAGATATCATATCAAGGTTATGACCCAACTATGACGATTTACAACTTAGAAATGGGATGCCGAGATCCAAGTTCAAATCTCATAAAGCTAGGTGAATGACGATTCACCAATTCCACCATTAGACGAAATGAAATTCCTAATTCTTTTGAGATACATTAAAACTATTTAATGGCATGTTTTAATCTCGGATTATGCTCTACTATTTGTGACTGGGATACCGAGGATCACAAACTAGATGTGAATAACCATGCAAATGCGCTTGGTAACCTTATTGTCTTTATCATTAACTATTGATGTGCCGGTAAACCACACACGCTCCATCAAAATGATAATTATAAGATACCCATTACTACTCTTTATTAGTGCCTTTTAGTGTGCTGGTTAACCACACACGCTCCACTAACAACCAATAAAGCATAATGTGCAATTTCATGGATTAGCATACTTTTCACATTTTTCCTAAAGTAACTAGAGTTGGGATTTTAAAAATAATGTTCTAGTACTTTCTTTAATAGCATTATACTTTTAATGAGAAGTAGTTGTCCTATCAAATCCGTTCTGCTAACGACCCTCCACTAATCAAGGAAGCGGTGGGTGAGAGTGGACACCAATTCAACTACCATTTTGTAGGCAGTTTCCTTATACCCCCCCCCCCCCCCCCCCCCTTATAGATTAGCTTCATGAATGAGGCATACTAGCGATTTGACTGACCATATTCTTATACATATATAATATTAAACTTTTAATTATAATACATATAAGGTGTGTTTTAAAACATTTTAAAACTACAAGGGTTTATATAAATTTCGAAATTTAAACTATTAAATTTTAAATTTAAATAAACCAATCAATTAGATTTAATGTTTATCTATTAATTAACTTTTAATTAATTTATTAAATCTAGTAAGGATTATCCAATTAAATTAAACAATTAATTTAATCCTAATCCTTATCCCTCTAAATTTCGAAAATTAGGGTAAGGATAATAATCCAATTAATCTAATCAAGTAACAATTATCCAAAACAAGAAAACCTAAAAAATCTAGCGTATTTCGAAATTTACAAGTGAGTAGGATAGGGTTTTTCAAAACCCTAAACCCTAATTTCGATTAGGGTTCTTTGGAGGCTAGGGTTTTCGAAAACCCTTTGATCCAAAACCCTAGAAATGGAAAAATGGCCTTTACGGTTTAACAACTATAAACCCTAATTTGCAATTCAACAATTATAGCAATTCAATTTAAAACAAACAATGGCTCTGATACCACTGATGAGTTTTAGCTAAAACAAATAAACTTGAAAACAATTCGTAAGTTCACATGCAACCTACTTTGGATCTACGTGTCACACCCCAAAACCGATAACGGCGGAATACGTTTCGGGGTGGATGACGTAGTGAACAGTATCATCACAATTGCATAATAGTAGAAACAAGAAACATACAACCATAGCATTACATAGTGAATTTAATTACAAGCGTGTGTAGTAATGTTTAACAATCACTCGAAAGTAATTCAAAAATAAGAGATGGGTCTTGTGCGCTCCACCTTCTCCAAAAATGTCGCGTCTGTACCTGTCTATCTTTGACCTGAAGATACAAGTTATTTTGAAAACAATTATCAGCATAAAGCTGGTGAGTTCATAAGAGTTTAGTGTGAGTTTTTGTATACAAAGCATTAGTGTTAAGGTTGTATCATTTATGTTCATAAGTAGTAGAAACTTAGAAAATCCCATATTTTCCAGGAAATACATTGTAAGTGACAATCTGTGAAAAGTATGCATTCTTTATCTCTTTGGAAACAATTTATTGTAAAAATACTTTGGCAAATCTCCAAATAACAAATGTGATAGGATAAGTTAAGCCCGTGACCAGTGATAGAGGTGCGAGCTTCCTTTAGTGATAGATACTTACTTACTTCGGGATGTAGTTTAACATTTAGCGTAGTATTTTAGTGTAGTTGTAAGGTATTCCTTGTATATTACCAATAGTGAGGATAATAGAGGATCCCATGACCTTCCCGGTCATGCACAGTGTAGTGAAGTAGTGGCATCCCTGGGCCTGTACGGCGCGGAATGAGTTAACAGTCGGGATGTAATAGCGTCTGCCCCGTATAGATCTATACATGTAGAGTCGTCTCCTGCTGGAACACTCCGGGCGTAGTGAATAGCGAATAGAGTATCTCGTAGCGGTTTAGTGTATTATTGTTTGTTTAGTGTTTACTCTATGGTTATAGTGTAGTAATCTTTTAGTATTGGTCATAGTGTATTCTCTTACTAGTGTATTGTCTAGTAATAGTAAGTATTATAGTGTAGATAGTAATAACTTTAGCGAGTAGTAGCGGTAGCGACCCTAACCATACCTATTATGGTTATCTTAGTGGGGATGTTTCTTAGCACGTTAGTGACTTTAGCATTAAGTGAAAGCAGTAATATTCGTATCCCATACTGATGTACAGATTTTATATAAGTAAGAAATCAACGACAGTCGGACGGATAACTACTACCCTAAGCCCACAATCAAACAAGAACAGGAAATAAGGCGAGATATCGGTCCTAAGTCCTCCAAGTCTTATTTATATAAATATGTCAGAGTGGTTACATTTTATAACCAAATTGATTAAATAAAAGTATTTTTCCAAAAGAACATTTAAATTCTGATTCACTGTTTAAAAATAGTTTGAAAAGGGTAAAACCCGTTTTTAAGGCATAGGGGCAAATCACATGTGATTTGAACTAAGAGTAGTGAATCACATGTGATTAATCCTTGTAACTCGGAAATCGTTCTGTAAAACTTTACATAAACATTTATAAGCAACTTGTATCTCCCCCCTAAAACATGTAAAACACTTGAAAGGTTCATTAAAGGGGTATGAACTCACCTGAAATCGCGGAAATCGGGTGAATCGGGTAAATCGGGTAATAGTGTCGATTGAGCGTTTGGTACCAAATAACCACTTGAGCACCTTTTAGGACCCTAATGTCATATGAAATATGTATTTTACAAGAAGTTACTCATCTTATACTTTTCATTATAGAATTTGGACATTCTAGTGTCGTTTTCGGGGTTTTAAGGCCTAGAAAGGGTCCCCGGGAGTGGTATGAGGCCATGGATGATTTACGGGAGGGTCCTTGGGTTCACTTCCTTAGAGTTTATGGCCTAAAAGCCATCCATTGGGAGTTTACGGCCGTAAACCCCCTAGGCTTGGCCGTAAACTCTTGTGACACTCCAAAATGTGTGTTTAAGGCCTTATCTCACTTCCTTGATTTAGTGGTGTGTGTTTTGGACCAAGAGGGAAGGATTAAACATCATATTTTGTGATATTTTTGGGGAGTTTACGGCCAAGACTTGTTCTTGGGCCGTAAACTCCTATAAGTCCTTTAAGATGATGGTTTTACTTGTACAACATGGTCCCAAATGGCTTAGAAAAATCCTAGAAGGCCCTATAGTGAGTTTGGAACAATTTGGCACATATTTATGGGGAGTTTACGGCCCAAGAACATCCTTGGCCGTAAACTCTTCATTTGGTGTCAAGATGAAGTGTTTAATGGTACAACACACTTCCATAGGCCTTAGATAAATTCCTTTCATGCATTAGGGTAGTTTAGGGGCTTGTTTGACACAAAAGTTTGGGTGTTTACGGCCCAAGCTTAGCCTTGGCCGTAAACTCCACTTTTTATGTTCAAATGATGATGGTTAATGCCTTTAAGCCTTCCTTGTTGTCAAGTCTAAATTCCTAAACACCCTAGAAGAGTTTTTGGAGCCTTAAACATGGATTTGTGGGGTGTTTGAGGTGTTTACGGCCTAAGCACATGCTTGGGCCGTAAACTCCTTTTTAAGCATCAATCTCTTGTGTTTTAAGGTCCAAACCCTTCTAGCTATAAGCCTTTATTAGTGTACTAGCTTAAAGGAAGGAAAAACATGGTCTTGGGCATGAATTTGGGGGTTTACGGCCTAAGGAGCTTCTTAGGCCGTAAACTCCACTTTGAACCTTGATTCCTATGATTTTTGGCCCTCAAATTCAATGAAGCATGTCTAGGATAAGATAGAGGATGAGTACTTACGTTTGGAGGCCGGAAATTAGCGGAATCGGGGCCGATTTCGAGTCTAGAGAGAGAAAGTAGAGAGAGAGAGAGTGGGTGTGTAGTGAATGAGTGTTCAAATGTTGGGCACACCATTGCATATGTCTCGAGAATCGCACCCGATACACGGCTACCCGATGTTTAAAGTTAACTGGGTTAAAACTTTTTACCCGGGTGAAGTGGTTGAAAAGGTAAAACAACTCTATTAGGTTAAACGGGGTTAACACGTATGAGTTATATTTCTTATAATAATATTAAGTCATGCATAGACTTAGATATTTGGATTTTGTCGGTTCCAAATATTACATAAATAGCGTATAGCGACACGTTCCGTTAGTGAAAATGGGATTTGTAACGGAATTAGATTTAGGGTTGTCACATCATCCCCCCGTTAGGGGAATTTCGTCCCGAAATTTAGAATACAAACATATATGATATTACAATACTACTAAGCGAAGAGATGAGGGTATTTGAGTTTCATTTGATCCTCGCGCTCCCAAGTGAATTCCGGTCCTCGCTTGGCATTCCACCGAACCTTCACAATTGGGATGCGGCTTTGTTTCGTCCGCTTTACTTCACGATCCAAAACCTCAGCAGGTTCTTCCACGAAGTTGAGGCTCTCATTGATCTCGATCTCGTCGAGGGGAATCACGAGAGTCTCATCAGATAGACATTTCTTCAGGTTTGAGACGTGGAAGGTAGGATGTATGTTACTTAGCTCGCGGGGTAAGTTTAGTTTGTAAGCTACAGGGCCGATTCTGGCAAGAATCTCAAAAGGCCCTATGTACCTTGGGTTTAACTTTCCACGCTTCCCGAAGCGTATCGTGCCTTTCCAGGGCGATACCTTCAGAAGGACCCGGTCTCCGACCTGGAATTCCAAGGGTTTCCTTCGTTTGTCGGCGTAGCACTTTTGTCGATCCCTAGCGTCTTTTAGTCGTTCACGTATCTGTACAATCTTCTCGGTCGTCTCTCGAATGATCTCTGGACCAGTGAGGGCGCTATCAGGAACTCGTCCTTTAGCTAACTGAGTGTCTCCCACCTCGGCCCAACACAAAGGGGATCTGCACTTCCGGCCGTAGAGGGCTTCGAATGGAGCTGCCTTGATGCTCGTATGATAACTATTGTTGTAGGAAAACTCCACAAGAGGTAAGTGTGTATCCCACGATTTCCCGAAGTCGATCACACAAGCTCGCAGCATGTCTTCTAATGTTTGGATCGTCCTCTCACTTTGTCCGTCAGTCTGCGGATGGTAGGCTGTACTCATATCCAGCTTCGTCCCTAGTGCCTTTTGTAATGATTGCCAAAATCTAGAGGTGAATCTACTATCTCTGTCTGATATAATAGATATAGGGACGCCATGCAATCACACTATTTCTTTTATATAAGTCCTAGTGAGCTTTTCCATCTTATCCGTCTCTTTGATGGGTAGGAAGTGGGCGGACTTGGTCAACCTGTCAACGATGACCCAAATAGTATCTAATCCACCTGCTGTCTTGGGTAGCTTGGGGATGAAGTCCATTGTGATTCGCTCCCACTTCCATTCTGGTATTTCTGGTTGTTGGAGGAGTCCTGATGGCTTTTGACATTCTACCTTGACCTTCGCGCAAGTAAGGCACTTACTTACAAAGGTAGCGATCTCTGCTTTCATGTTCGGCCACCAGTATAGCTTTTTGAGATCCAGATACATCTTATCTGAACCCGGGTGGACGGAGTAACGAGTGTTGTGTGCTTCCCTCATAACCAAATCTCTGAAACCTCCATGGCGTGGAGTCCAGATTCGGTCCATAAAGTAATAGGCTCCGTCACCCTTAACCTCTAGATTTTTATCCATTCCACGCAGGAGTTCTCCCGTCACATTTCCAGGCTTTAGGGCTTCCAGCTGAGCCTCTTTGATCTGCGTGGATAGATGTGAGTGTATAGTCATTGTCAACGACTTGGTCCTTCGTCCGGAATATTCTTTTCTGCTCAGGGCGTCTGCTACTTAGTTGGCTTTCCCGGGATGATATCTAATCTCACAGTCGTAATCGTTAAGTAATTCGACCCATCGACGCTGTCTCATGTTGAGTTCTTTCTGGTTCAGTATATGTTGGAGGCTTTTATGATCCGTGTACACCACGCTCTTCGTCCCATACAAGTAGTGTCTCCAGATTTTTAATGCGAAGACGACCGCTCCTAACTCGAGGTCGTGAGTAGTGTAGTTCACTTCATGGTTCTTTAGCTGCCTCGAGGCATAGGCGATAACCTTGCCTCGTTGCATCAAGACACAACCGAGCCCCTGATTGGATGCATCACAGTATACAACAAAATCTTCAGTTCCTTCGGGAAGGGATAATACTGGTGCGGTGCATAGGGCTCGCTTCAGGGTCTGAAATGCCTTCTCCTGTTTCTCTTCCCAGTCGAATGGCACACCCTTCTGTGTTAACGTGGTGAGAGGCTTCGCAATCCAAGAGAAGTTTTGGATGACCCGACGGTAGTAGCCAGCGAGGCCTAGAAATTGACGAATTTCCGTAGGCGTCTTTGGTGCTGACCAGTTCTCAATAGCCTTAATTTTGGATGGGTCCACGTGGATTCCTTCCTCACTGACCACGTGTCCTAAGAATTCAACTCTCCGGATCCAAAACTCGCACTTAGAGAACTTCGCATACAACTTCTCGGATCGCAGGGTTTCCAGGACTAATCGTAAATGGCTTTTGTGCTCTTCCTCGCTCCGAGAGTAGACGAGAATGTCGTCAATAAAGACGATGACGAACTGATCTAGATATGGACGACACACCCTATTCATCAAGTCCATGAATACTTCGGGGGCGTTAGTCAGTCCAAAGGGCATCACTACGAACTCGAAATGCCCGTAGCGGGTTCGGAAAGCTGTCTTTGGAATATCTTCCTCAAGCACCCGTAATTGGTGATACCCCGACCTAAGATCAATCTTGGAGAAGTAACTGGCTCCTTGGAGCTGGTCGAATAGGTCGTCGATACGAGGGAGGGGATAGCGATTTTTGATCGTGAGTTTATTGAGTTCCCTATAATCGATGCACATCCGAAACGACCCATCCTTTTTCTTCACGAACAAGACCGGAGCTCCCCAAGGTGAGAAGCTCGGTCTTATAAAACCCTTGCTAAGCAGTTCGTTGAGTTGACCGGATAGTTCTTGCATTTCGGCGGGCGGTAGGCGGTAGGGCGACTTAGCTACGGGGGTAGCTCCTGGAATTAGGTCGATTCTGAATTCAACCTGTCGTTTAGGAGGTAGGCCTGGGAGATCCTCGGGAAAGACATCAGGAAAGTCGCATACTACAGGAATGTCTTTTGGATCCTTCGATTTCTGGTTAGTGTCGACGACGTGAGCAAGGAAGGCGCGATATTCCTTGCGCAAGTATTTCTGAGCCTGAATACTAGAGATGATACGAAGGTTTGTACTCGGCTTATCTCCGTATATCAGTAGGGCCTCTCGATTCGGAAAGTTCAGGCGAATGGCTTTCTCGGAGCATAGAATGTCGGCGTAGTGAAGGCTTAGCCAATCCATACCAACAATGGCATCGAAATTTTTGATTGAGACTGGTATAAGATCGATTAGAAAGGGGTGATCATCTAACGTGAGAGTACAACCTATATAGATTTCATTAGAGCTTTCTGTCTTCCCATTAGCCATTTCTACAACGAATGTTTCTTTTAGTGGTTGAGGGGTTTGTTTGAGCAGGGGTTTAAAGTTTTGATTTATGAAGCTCCTTTCTGCACCACTATCGAATAAGACACAGGCATAAGAGTTGTTGAGAAGAAACGTACCCGTGACCACTGTGGGATCGGCTACCGCTTCATTGTGACCGATCGCAAGTAACCTTCCAGTTCCCCCAGCATTTGCAGTCTTCGGACAGTTCTTCTTAAAATGGCCCGCTTCGCCGCAGCCATAACACGTCGGGGTCACTCCCGTACCAGGAACCTGTGTAATAGGTTTGGGAGGGGCCTTGCAAAATCGGACAGTATGGCCCTTCCGTCCGCAGTTGGAACACTGCAATTCACGGCATGGACCGTTGTGGTGAAAAGGGCACTTGGGACACTTAGGCAAATTCCCACTGTAAGCTTTCGGTGGGGCTGGAGCAGCTGGTACGGCCGGGGTGGTGGCAGCATGAACCGCCACAATTTGCTGATCCCTGGAGGCGGTTTGAGTTTTCTTGCCTTTCTTCTTATCCCATCGTTTCCTCTTTCTGTCGGAAGATCCGGATGGTGCAGTGGTTGTTGTGGTTGTTGTTACTGGAGTGGAGGAGATCTCGTGGTTGATCAGACTCTGGGCCAATTCCTTGGCGCTGTCAAAAGTGGTAGGGCGTGAAGCCAGAACATTTCCTCGATACGGGGGCACTAAACCCCAGATGTAACGTTCAATCTTCTTGCTTTCAGAGGGGATCATGTTGGGACACATAGCCGCCAAGTCGCAAAACCTGGCCGTATAAGCCGTTATGTCGGTCCCCTTCATCTTGAGGTTCCAGAGTTCTTCCTCAAGCTTCTGAACTTCGCCCCTAGGGCAGTACTCTCCTCTCATAAGATCTTTTAGAGTGTCCCAGCCCATGGCATTGGCTGTGACCAAGGAGAGTGCGTTGACATGGCCGTTCCACCATGACAAAGCCTTGTTAGTGAGGGTAGCAGTAGCGAACTTGATTTTGCTCTCTTCGGGACAAGAGCACATTTCGAATACAGCTTCGGTTCTTTCGAACCATTGGGACAATGCCAGAATTCCTCCGGTCCCATCAAAGAAAGTAGGTTTACAATTCATGAAGTCTTTATAAGTGCATCCCTGCACTCGTTGGTGGACTTCACTAAATCTAGAATTTCCACTGCTCGCATCACCCGAGTTCATCTGGGCCATGGCTGCAGTTACAGCCGCAGTCACAGCCGCTTGGAACAACACCGGATCGAACTGCGGAGGAGGAGGTGGTGGAGGAGGGGTTTGAGTTTCAGGTCTTCCTCTGCTGGGACGCTTTCGTGGAGGCATCCTTCACTGGAAGATCATAGAAATGATAGCAATAGTAAGAGCCTATTGCGAATATGAATAGTGTGTCTCATGGATTAAATCAACATAATCCAAGATCAGGGTAAGAGTTATAGCAATAGAGAAATCATCTGCCAATATACTGGTATTAATGATGCAACAGAAGTTCATGAAAATTGACCTAGTAGTAGGTCTTACATCATACCATAGAGAAAATGTTGGCAGTTTAGAGGTTCAACTAGGGTACTTTTAAACTAGGAATGTTTACAGACAAGAGACCTACGGAACATAGAGATAAAAGGCTAGTCCTTTAAACAAAAGAGTGAGGTAACTAGATGTCTTCTACTGGCGACGGCTGCTTGTCGGGCGAATCCTCAGATCCTCCAGCTGACGCATAACTTCTTGGAGGTGTCGATCATGAGCCCTTTGGTGTGCTCGGAGTTCCCTAATTTCAGCTCGGGATGCAGCCAGTTGATGTTGCAAAGCCTCGTTGGTCCTCCTTGTCCTGTCCATGGCTTCTTCGAGTTGGCGGATGCGAACAGTGTTGAGGTTTGAGTTGGCATCCACTTCCACAACTCGACCAACAGCAGCTTGACCTTGCTCAACATTCCTGGCAATCCTTCGGATCATGATGGGCAGAACCCGATCTGCTGATCCTCCTTCGCTTATGTTGTAGAAGCTTCGGTCTCCATTGTAAGGCAAGGGCTGACCCTGCTCCTCGCTCCATCGTCGCAAGGACACTGCCCACATAGGAGTGGGGCCCTGAAATGCGGGTCGGGGGTTAGGGTTTGGGGCATCAGGAGGTTGGTTGTTGACTTCTGGCTCGGAGTTCGTGCTATCCGAGAAGCCTTCAGCATGATGATCATCCAAAGGAATAGGGTGATCGTCGTCTGACTCCTCTTCGAGCCATCCTCCATTGCCCTGGTTCGGAAAATACGGATCACCGGGTAGGTGGAAGCCAGCCATGCTATCTACGCGAGAAGGGGAAAGAAGATTAATAGACGCACTATTCTAAGATACTTATAGGAGGAATCATTACTAGTTGACCCAATACTTGCATAGTGCATACCGATTACATGTAACCGAAGCAAGATAGTCCTTCGAATAAACTACCCTAACTTCAGACCCCCAATCAAACAAGAACAGGGAATGAAGCAAAGGCTGCATATTCTGAGTCTATAGTGCCCCAATCACATGTAATCGTGGTGTATCCACTTAGCAACTATTGTCCTACTAGTAACGACCCTTGATGTTAACACATACGTATAATCTAGAGATACAGAATACTCCTATAGTATTCTTATGTTAGCGTTATTGTGGTATTGTTGGTAAGTTTTAGACTTGTTGCAACATCACAACCGAACTTAGGCACATGCTAGTCACCCTCAGGAAAACGTAGTTGATCAGGCTACATCATCCTGAGTGTGACTATATGTCTCTAAACCCAATTGTGCTGCCCAACAATCTTAATACTTTTGTTTTGCTCTAGGATGATACTGATTTCTGTGTTTCATAGTGATGTGTGTATATATATACTTAGTTAGATCTTTTAGATATTTAACAGTATATATTTTTGGTCAGAGTGTTTTAGTCCCGAAGTTTTTATAGTTCGTATATCTTTTATAGGTTGATATACTTGATTCACTATAAACAATGCTCTGATACCAATCTGTCACACCCCAAAACCGATAACGGCGGAATACGTTTCGGGGTGGATGACGTAGTGAACAGTATCATCACAATTGCATAATAGTAGAAACAAGAAACATACAACCATAGCATTACATAGTGAATTTAATTACAAGCGTGTGTAGTAATGTTTAACAATCACTCGAAAGTAATTCAAAAATAAGAGATGGGTCTTGTGCGCTCCACCTTCTCCAAAAATGCCGCGTCTGTACTTGTCTATCTTTGACCTGAAGATACAAGTTATTTTGAAAACAATTATCAGCATAAAGCTGGTGAGTTCATAAGAGTTTAGTGTGAGTTTTTGTATACAAAGCATTAGTGTTAAGGTTGTATCATTTATGTTCATAAGTAGTAGAAACTTAGAAAATCCCATATTTTCCAGGAAATACATTGTAAGTGACAATCTGTGAAAAGTATGCATTCTTTATCTCTTTGGAAACAATTTATTGTAAAAATACTTTGGCAAATCTCCAAATAACAAATGTGATAGGATAAGTTAAGCCCGTGACCAGTGATAGAGGTGCGAGCTTCCTTTAGTGATAGATACTTACTTACTTCGGGATGTAGTTTAACATTTAGTGTAGTATTTTAGTGTAGTTGTAAGGTATTCCTTGTATATTACCAATAGTGAGGATAATAGAGGATCCCATGACCTTCCCGGTCATGCACAGTGTAGTGAAGTAGTGGCATCCCTGGGCCTGTACGGCGCGGACTGAGTTAACAGTCGGGATGTAATAGCGTCTGCCCCGTATAGATCTATACATGTAGAGTCGTCTCCTGCTGGAACACTCTGGGCGTAGTGAATAGCGAATAGAGTATCTCGTAGCGGTTTAGTGTATTATTGTTTGTTTAGTGTTTACTCTATGGTTATAGTGTAGTAATCTTTTAGTATTGGTCATAGTGTATTCTCTTACTAGTGTATTGTCTAGTAATAGTAAGTATTATAGTGTAGATAGTAATAACTTTAGCGAGTAGTAGCGGTAGCGACCCTAACCATACCTATTATGGTTATCTTAGTGGGGATGTTTCTTAGCACGTTAGTGACTTTAGCATTAAGTGAAAGCAGTAATATTCGTATCCCATACTGATGTACAGATTTTATATAAGTAAGAAATCAACGACAGTCGGACGGATAACTACTACCCTAAGCCCACAATCAAACAAGAACAGGAAATAAGGCGAGATATCGGTCCTAAGTCCTCCAAGTCTTATTTATATAAATATGTCAGAGTGGTTACATTTTATAACCAAATTGATTAAATAAAAGTATTTTTCCAAAAGAACATTTAAATTCTGATTCACTGTTTAAAAATAGTTTGAAAAGGGTAAAACCCGTTTTTAAGGCATAGGGGCAAATCACATGTGATTTGAACTAAGAGTAGTGAATCACATGTGATTAATCCTTGTAACTCGGAAATCGTTCTGTAAAACTTTACATAAACATTTATAAGCAACTTGTATCTCCCCCCTAAAACATGTAAAACACTTGAAAGGTTCATTAAAGGGGTATGAACTCACCTGAAATCGCGGAAATCGGGTGAATCGGGTAAATCGGGTAATAGTGTCGATTGAGCGTTTGGTACCAAATAACCACTTGAGCACCTTTTAGGACCCTAATGTCATATGAAATATGTATTTTACAAGAAGTTACTCATCTTATACTTTTTATTATAGAATTTGGACATTCTAGTGTCGTTTTCGGGGTTTTAAGGCCTAGAAAGGGTCCCCGGGAGTGGTATGAGGCCATGGATGATTTACGGGAGGGTCCTTGGGTTCACTTCCTTAGAGTTTATGGCCTAAAAGCCATCCATTGGGAGTTTACGGCCATAAACCCCCTAGGCTTGGCCGTAAACTCTTGTGACACTCCAAAATGTGTGTTTAAGGCCTTATCTCACTTCCTTGATTTAGTGGTGTGTGTTTTGGACCAAGAGGGAAGGATTAAACATCATATTTTGTGATATTTTTGGGGAGTTTACGGCCAAGACTTGTTCTTGGGCCGTAAACTCCTATAAGTCCTTTAAGATGATGGTTTTACTTGTACAACATGGTCCCAAATGGCTTAGAAAAATCCTAGAAGGCCCTATAGTGAGTTTGGAACAATTTGGCACATATTTATGGGGAGTTTACGGCCCAAGAACATCCTTGGCCGTAAACTCTTCATTTGGTGTCAAGGTGAAGTGTTTAATGGTACAACACACTTCCATAGGCCTTAGATAAATTCCTTTCATGCATTAGGGTAGTTTAGGGGCTTGTTTGACACAAAAGTTTGGGTGTTTACGGCCCAAGCTTAGCCTTGGCCGTAAACTCCACTTTTTATGTTCAAATGATGATGGTTAATGCCTTTAAGCCTTCCTTGTTGTCAAGTCTAAATTCCTAAACACCCTAGAAGAGTTTTTGGAGCCTTAAACATGGATTTGTGGGGTGTTTGAGGTGTTTACGGCCTAAGCACATGCTTGGGCCGTAAACTCCTTTTTAAGCATCAATCTCTTGTGTTTTAAGGTCCAAACCCTTCTAGCTATAAGCCTTTATTAGTGTACTAGCTTAAAGGAAGGAAAAACATGGTCTTGGGCATGAATTTGGGGGTTTACGGCCTAAGGAGCTTCTTAGGCCGTAAACTCCACTTTGAACCTTGATTCCTATGATTTTTGGCCCTCAAATTCAATGAAGCATGTCTAGGATAAGATAGAGGATGAGTACTTACGTTTGGAGGCCGGAAATTAGCGGAATCGGGGCCGATTTCGAGTCTAGAGAGAGAAAGTAGAGAGAGAGAGTGGGTGTGTAGTGAATGAGTGTTCAAATGTTGGGCACACCATTGCATATGTCTCGAGAATCGCACCCGATACACGGCTACCCGATGTTTAAAGTTAACTGGGTTAAAACTTTTTACCCGGGTGAAGTGGTTGAAAAGGTAAAACAACTCTATTAGGTTAAACGGGGTTAACACGTATGAGTTATATTTCTTATAATAATATTAAGTCATGCATAGACTTAGATATTTGGATTTTGTCGGTTCCAAATATTACATAAATAGCGTATAGCGACACGTTCCGTTAGTGAAAATGGGATTTGTAACGGAATTAGATTTAGGGTTGTCACACTATGTTTTAACTATTGAACATACAACTTTGAATTGCAAAATAAGAACCCTAGAGGAGGTGACTATTTTCGAAAATAATAAACTAGGGTTAGGAGTTACATACCTTTCAATTGTTATAGCAAACAATTGACAATTCCCTTGATCTTGATCTTGATCTTCTTGGAAGCTTAGCACCAAAAGTGTAATTCCTCTAATGGAATCACACCCAAACTAGCAAGAAGGAAAGTAGAGGAGAGAGGGGAGGGAGTATGCAATTTCGGCCAGGGTTTCTTCTAAAGAAATCAGTGTACTCAAATGTGAACCAGGAGGCTCCTTAAATAGTTGAAGGATCTAGGGTTTAGGGGAAACCCTAGTTATCCTTTGCTTAAGGCCTAAGCAAAACCCAAGGGCCTTATCTTGGACCCCTTGGACGAATTCTTTAGGGTTTCCCCTAGGGTTTTCGTCCACCCCCTTCCAAGGGGCTTCTGAATCCTTCCATTTAACTATCAGTTAATTGCAAACTAGTCCATGCACTTTGTAATTAATTCTTTTAACCCCAAAATTAATTATAATTAATTCCTAGCTAACAATTAATTAAACATAATGATTTCTTATTAATATATTAATCTTTTAACATATTAATAAATTCATTTGTATTAATTTATTAATCTTATAATAAATTAATATCTCTTCTTTCATAATTTCCTTGTCCGGTTGCTAGGTTTGAGGGCAACCCAAAAGGACTGTGCCGCTATCAATTCAAGTACATACCATTTATAGTTATGGGCTTAAACACCTAATCCAACATTTCCCTCATCTGATAGCTATTCATTCAGTTCGGGCTACACAATAGGTTCATCTCATTAAGCAACATTTGGCTCACCTCCTCCCTTTGGCGCACGCTCAATCATTTGTGGCTCATGTCGATGGTTTCCATTAACATTTCCTAATCCGATTCGAGTTCTCACCATGTCGATCTATACACAAAATCATACGTTTGGTGTGTAGTGACGAGAATTAAGATAGGGAAAGATTTATTTATGATGGTTGTATAAATCTCTTTATCCTTTCTAAAATTTACATGTCAGTTCAAATACTGTAATTTATACGTTTAGAAATGTGAACACATCAAGTTTCCAGATTCGGTCGGCAACAGACCATAGATCCGATCAAATAATAGCATATAAGGCATCTGTATAGCTATAACATAAATCATTTAGAACATAATAGCAATTTAGGCATCTTTCCTAAAATAAGCTAGTGCCCGTGTCTCAAATATAGTATACACTCATCTCACAATCATCGCTTAGCATTCTAAGTTTAAGTCTAGAAATCCTATAAATTCCTAGTTTGCTTAAATTAATGCTCTGGTACCAACTATGACATCCCCAAATTCACGGTCATTTTAAAGATTTTATTTATGCTTATTTGAAAATTCAAAGAATAATATTGCAAAATTGTTCCCAGAAAACATCATAAATATATTATCAAAGCATTTATGAAGAAATGTGTTTTGTTTATATTAAAACTTTGGGATCTCATTGTTATTATAGAAACAAAAGCATAAAGAAACCTTACATTTATTTACACTAGTGATTTACATCTCCTTTAATCTCTCATTATAATGTAGCTTCGTATTGATACCTATGATACAAATAAACTGAGTGAGTTAGGTTGGGAAACGTGGTAAGTACAAAGGGTTGTCAACTCACAATAATATAGTTAATATGTTTCTTCACATAATTTATGTCAAACAATTAACCCGATTACCCATCCCCATTTTCTTCATTTAAACTTCCCTAAAGACTCATCCTAAGGGTCATCTCCTACATCGTATTTACCTCTCATCTCCTTACATGACATTTTCTTATATATTTGTTCCTAAGGACTTTTCGTAAGGATCATCTCCTACATCGCATAGACAGTACTGATTCGGGGGTTACTCCCTCAATATGTGTCTAGTAAGGGTTAGTGAAACATCCCAAAATAAGACCCAAAAATTTCATTTGAAAGGACTATTATAAAAGCTATAATCATTCATAATCGATTAGAAAACCAAATGTCACGTGTCTCAAAATATCATATAAAAGTATTGTGTCAAAACAAATGGTTAAATATCAGAGTCTCAAACAATCCCAAGCTAAATACTGTGGTATGTGCCATGCGATCACCCCGAGCTCTTCCCTTTGCTACTGGAAGTACCTAAAATCAAAACTGAAAACTTTAAGCATGAAGCTTAGTGAGCTCCCCCAAACTACCACACGCCATACAATAACACATATAGCCCATACTGGGCCTTGCCCATCGTATCGGGCCCCACCCGGCATCGGACCAAAGTCCGGCATAAATTGGGCCCCACCCACTGCATTGAGCCCCGCCCAACATCAGACCGAAGTTCGGAATAACTTGGGCCCCACCCACTGCATCGGGCCACGCCCGGCATCAGACCGAAGTCCGTAATAAACTGAACATAACATGAACATAAACACATAACGTAATCACATATACTTCATCGGGCCTGTCCGACATCGGACCGAAGTCCGGAACATATAGCATATAGCATAAACATGCATGAATCAAAGAGACATCAAGCATACATAAATACTTCTCGGGACCATCCCGACATCAGACCGAAGTCTGGAAACACATAAGCTGCATCGGGCTGACCCCGACATACTGCAACTACACAGACGGGCCGACTTTGCTACTTTAGACCCGTTCCTACTAGAGGGAAGACTCACCTCGTATGACTGACTGTTGAAAAGTTGGGTGAGGAATCCCTGTCTGCTGCTCCGGTGACTCTCCGGCTATAAATTTCATAAGGACACTTAGTCAAAAACGGATAACTATTCTTTAAGGTAAGATGACCATTTTACCCTTGGTCAAAATCAACATCCTGGTCAAAGTCAACTCTCCAAGTTAACCAAAATCGTCGATTCAGCTTTGTGACTCGCCGAGTCGTAGAACTCAGAACCCCAAAATCGTGAATTGGCTCGCCGAGTCACCCCATGACTCGTCGAGTCCCCAAATTGCTTGCCATTGTGATTTGTCAAACTCACTCGTCGAGTCGTCCTCAGACTCGCCGAGTCCTAGCATAATAAGAAAAGGGACAAGATCCTCCGACTCGCCGAGTTCCTAAATCAACTCGTAGGGTCCTATGAACATCATCAGAGTTTCTCCCTCGGACTCACCGAGTTTCCTTATGAACTCATCGAGTCCCTTGCAGATCTAACCTAATTAACGGGTTTCACACTTCTATCACTCCAAAATATAGATTTGGGTTGTTCCCAAGGTCCACTTCTATAAAGTTGGAGACTTGATGGCTTTGCTCACCTCAAATAGACCCAAACTTAAGTTATAGCAATCTACTTCCATGAATATGACCATGACTTGGATGAAAATGGATTCAAGACTCCTTTATGACTCTAGAGGCTAAATACTATAGGAAAAAGGAATTGCTTTGCATAGAACCCTTGGAAACCAACTTATCCTTCTCAAAAAGGGCAATAAACCCATAAATCAACATACAAGGAGATCTAAGCTATGGGTAGTCAACCAAGGAGATTTTTACCTCAAAAGGTTGCCAAATATGGATTTGCTTCTGGATCTTGTTTCCTCTTCCACAACTTGCTAGCTCCAAGCTCAACCAACTATCTTCAAAAACACAAAAACTTACTCAAAACTCAAGGGTGAACCTCTCAATCGAAATTAGGGTTTCTGGAGGACAGGAAGGCTGGTAAGGGAGGCCCAAAGGGGGGTTTAAGTGGTTTAAATAAGGTGTAAAAACCCCGAAAATAGGATTTCCTCCAGGTAGACCTACTTGTCGAGTCCATGTTTGGACTCGCCGAGTAGACCCTTTAAACCCCGTGTCCATTCTGGCATCTACTCGAGAAGTTAGGGCTACCAACTCATCGAGTAGCTCAACTAAATACTTGAATAATTTAAATAATTGTGTACCAGGAATGAGGCGTTACAATTCTCCCCCACTTGTCTTAGACCTCGTCCTCGAAGTCTGCTGCGTCTGAAAACAATTCTAGGTAGTGCTCCCTCATTTCCTCCTCGGGCTCCCACATCCACTCCGATCCCTTGCGATGCTGCCACTGCACCTTTACTAGCTCGATCCTTTTGTTCTTTAGCTCATTTGTCTTGCGATCTAGAATCGCCACCGGTCTCTCTATGGAATTCAGGTTGTCATCAACATGAATATCCTCCAAGAGTACCACTACTGAATCATCCACCAAACACTTCTGTAGCTGGGAAATGTTGAAAGTGATATGGATCTAGCTGAGCTCTGCTGGAAGGTCTATCCGGTAGGCAACCCGACCTACCTGGGCCAAAACCCTAAACGGACCAATGAACCTGGTGCCCAACTTCCTTCGCTTCCGAAACCTGATAACACCCTTCCAGGGTGACACTTTCAGGAGGACCATATCGCCCACCTGAAACTCCAAGTCTGAACACTGCTTGTCGGCGTAACTCTTCTGCCAGCTCTGAGCAGTCTGAAGCCCGCTCTGGACTTGCTGGATCCGCTCTTTGGTATTGAGTACTACCTCCGTACTCCCCATGACCCTCTGACCGACCTCACCCCAATAGATTGGGGTCCTACATTTCCTCCCATAGAGCATCTCAAAGGGAGGTCGGTCTATTCTAGCATGGTAACTATTGTTATACGTAAATTCCGCTAACTGAAGATAAGTATCACAACTGTCGCCAAAATCTAACACGCATGCACGTAGCATGTCCTCAAGATTCTGAATCGTCCTCTAGCTCTGCCCATCTGTCTGGGGGTGGAAAGCGGTGCTGAAGTGGAGACAAGTATCCATCTCCTCGTGAAACCGTTTCCAAAATCTGGAAGTAAAACTGACATCTCGGTCTGACACCACCGAGACAGGCACTCCATGATGTTCCACTATCTCTCGCACATAAATCTCGGCCAACTTCTCGGACGAGATGTGTTGGGTCAAAAATATGGTTTATACTTTGCTTTTCTAGGAAATTGTATTTTTATGTAATGTTTATGAGTTTACGGTCAGATGGTCTGTTTACGGTCGTAAACCCATTTATGACCGTAAACCCATTAGGCCCATATTCTCCAAGTATAAATATAGGTGTAAGGGGTGAGGAATAGATTGATGAACAGTAGAGAGTGTACGGTAGAGAGAAGAACAAGTGTGTATTGTGTGTTAATCTTGTAAGGGAACTTCATTCTAATCAATTCAAATAAGATTCATATTATTAGTCTTCTCCTTCTCTTCTATTTAATCTGACATCATCCGTTTGATTGGGATTTCGCTCCATCAAACGGATCTGATTGATACACAGGCATTTAAGGGACTTACAATTGGTATCAGAGCAAGGATTGTATCAGTCAATTTTGTCAGATCTGGAGCTTATTTTATCTTATTTTCAAAATACTTTTGCACTTTTGGATAGATCTCTGAAATTTAAGGGGGGTTTCTTCTTTGCATTTTTCATAAAAACGAGTTTTTGATCGAGTTTTGGAGCAAAAAAGGGTGAAAATGTCGTTTTTAGCGAACCTGTTAAAGGTTTACGGCCTTTGAAGGGTTTACGGCCAAAAATAGTTTACGGTCGGCGGCGGCGGCGTTTACAGCTAGGGTTGCCTGGAGTTTACGGTCGCCGGAGTTTGCGGCCAGCGGTTTGCGGTCGCCGGAGTTTGCGGCCGGCGGCTTACGGCATGGTGGATCGCAGCTTGGAGGACGGCTCGGCTCGGCTCGGCAACATCAATTGATTACTGGCGCGCTTCAATAAAAAGGGGCAAAATTTGGAGGTGTCGGGGATCCAACCCGAGACCTCTAGTTCATAAACTCAATGCGTTAGCCAACTCAACTACCTGATTTCTTGTTCCATTCCTACGAAATTTAATTCAAAATGCGTCTTTCTCGGTTCCAACTTTCGAAATTTGACACTTTTAACCCAAAAACTCAATTTCTTTTAGTTTTAAATTCTTTTTTCATCCAAAATATAAAAAAATAAAAATAATAATAATAATAATAATAATAATAATAATAATATAAAGAATTTAATAATAATTTTTAATTTTTGGCTTTTATTTTTGACTTTTGTCTTCGAAAATTGACTTTGACTTTTAAGTTTGACCTATGACTTTAAACTTTGACTTATCGTTTGACTTTTAAATTTTCAAATTTAGCTTTTCGGTTTGACTTTGAAGTTTGACTTTTTCAAGTTTGACTTTTGAGTTTGATTTTTTAAATTTGACTTTTAAGGTTGACTTTTGAGGTTTATAGTCAAAGGGCATTTTTAAATTTGACTGATAAGTTTGAATTTGGCTTCTATTTTGTGCTTTTAATGGCTTTTGAGGTCTACGAGGGAATTGAAGACATGAAAGATAGTCGTCAGGAGATGTTAAGACAAAACTTCAACATGTTTAATTATTTCCTGGGAGAAACCTTGGAAGCTCAGTTGCAACGATTTACTACACTTACTACTGAGATGAATATAGTTGGGATCTTCTTGACTAAGTCGGAGATAAACAAAATGCTACTGAATTCACTTCCGAAATCGTTGGATATGAACGTGGCTGTCATCAAGAAGACAAAAGATCTTAGTCGTCTTAGTATTGCTGATGTAATTGAAGAGCTTGATGCTTTGAAATGTAGAGAAACAATGAGTTCTGCAAACATCCCAATCAATGAAGTTTCATGTACTCCATCTTGTGAAGATACAATTAAAATTCTTCGTGAACATAATGATTTGCTAAAAAGGGAAGTCGAGGACCTAAAATATGAAGGATATCAACTCAGGAAAGGACAGAAACCCCTGAAGACTGAATTAGAAGCAAAAACCAAAGACTTTAGGAAGCTTTAGGAAGTGTATAACAACAAGTGTGAAAATTATGACTATATTAAGAGACAACTTGCTGCTGTAACTAAAGAACTTGACACTTTGAAAATTAAGTGTGGAAAAACAGATGTTAGTTTCAAAAATTATACTGCGTCAAGTCAGATAGTTGAGTCCTTATTTGAAACCCAATTAAAATTCAAAGATAATCAAAAAAGGGTCTATGGTATGATAGTGTTCCTCCACCTTTCAATCATAACTACACATCCATCCCTATGACACGTGATGAAATTGACAGGGAGGCACATCTTAAATATGGAAAACCAGTTGGATTTGTGTTAGGAGGTATTCAAGTTGAAAATACTATTGCTTCTACTTTATGAGCAGGTAAAGTAGCAGAAGATGAGACACAAGGAGAAAACCATTGAACAATCCAACATCTCCTTGAAATCAGAATATGTTGCTTCGAATTCTGTTATTCCTAACAAACCTGCCGTTGAGAAATACAAGCTACCAGTTCCAGTGAAACAGAGTGCCTATTGTAACTGTGCGTGTGGGAAAAGCAAGAGACAAGGCATGGATACGCCACCAGGGGTAGGAATAAATAACTTCATAGTGAAGAAAAAGACTTGTTTTCACTGTGGAACACCTGGACACATTGCCAGAAATTGTCCTAACCGCGCATACGTTCCCTACTATGCACAAGGCTGGCAGAACGTGCCAAGAGGGGGATACTTCAAAAGAAACCCTTCATGGTCACGTTCAGACAATGGTGATTGGAACGCGCATAAGGCTAAGAATCAAACTCACAAGGCCAAGAATCCGAATCCCAAGGGCAAGAAGGAAATGCCGACCAAGAAGCCCAATCCAAGAGATGCTCCAGTGAAACAAAGACCGGTTAGATTAAAGTCATTTCAATGGCCGACATCAAGATCAAAAGCAAGTGTCGAGGCACCCATCTGATCCAAGAAGAAATGGGTTGAACCCGACTACAAATGGGTACCAAAGGTTAAATCTCCCAAATCAATTAATGATTCTAATATTTCTACATCTTCTGTTTGTGATAAGCAGGATATGTCAAGGGAGAGAGTATCGTGCATTGATAACAAAGGTCGACCCAGTTTTAAAATGGATTGGGTTCTAAAGACCAACTGATCTCGCTCTCTATCAGAGCAGCTATGGAGGCATATCACCAGACTTCGGTTTGTTGGTAGTGGCTGCTCCTGGCATATGATAGGGGACATCTCTCAACTATACAACACTCAGAACTTTGTTCGAGAGTATGTGTCCTTTGCGGGAAAGGAAAGAGAGGAGGAAAGGAAGAGATCACAAATGGGGTTTAGTGCGTAACGACATGAAGAATTTTCAGATCTGTTCTGAGATTATGCCTGTTGTTCTTAGACCTTCTGGATGCAAATTCAATCAGTGAATTACGGTTTGCGTTTTCTTCTCTATACTCCTGAGTTTATCCTACTATGATTCGTTTTAAAGACGAATTTTCATTTTCTTAATAGTTTTTTGTTAGTAGTTATTATCGGGAAATGATATTAGCAAGTGATAACGGGCAATCTGAATTTGCGTAACGTACCTAAATTGAATTGTCTACGCTTTGTGCTCGATGCGCTGGTAGGCACGAAAGATTTTAAATGGACTTGAGTAAGGAGAGTTGAACTTAAGAAATTCAAGGACATGACAGACATTGACCTAGTTAGATCCATTTAGCCTGACATTACGACGCTCGGATATGTTGAGCAGGGAGATATACATTGGAATCTACCAGTCACATTAAAAGAACCCGTATCTAGAACTATGGATTAACTTTTCCTCGATGTGCGGATTTTGTCCTTAATTCCAGTTTTGATGGGTGACTAGGGAATTTCGATAAACTAGGTCTGTAGAAGGTTATTTTCTTGCTTTCTGTCTGTTAGTCATATGTTGCCTCCTCTGCGTGATCGAGATATTCGACCTGGACTCTAACATATGCAATTCTATCTCTCTGAATCTTCTCTCTATGCAATTCTTTCTATCTATTAGCCATATACTGTCTCCTCTGCGTGACTCATAACTCGACCTGGTACACAGTATATGCAAGATTCTCTTCTAAATCCCTCTAAAACCTCAGTTAGTAATATGTTTCATCCTTTGTGTGATTGGAAGAGATCCGACCTGGATGTACAACATATGCATTCTAAATCTATCTTCTCTCTTAATAATTGTCTGCTCACCTGGTGTAAGGAGTATTTTGGAAGTCCTTGATGGATGGAGCATATCAGGAAGCGGGAAACACGTTCTAGTACAATTAAGAATTGAACACATACAGATTGTCTGTAGATCTCGCTACTCAATTTAGGTGGACAACAATATCCCTGGTTGTAGTCAGCTAAATGGTCCCAAGGAAATTTATTTAAGAATAAAGGCTAAAAATCTCGTGTCATTCGTAAATTGTCCAAATTCTATCACAAAAGTTTCATGCTTAAGTGGACCACAATACCGACGATCGATCAGACGAAGACATGAAAATAAGGGTACTGACAAGTGGAATAGGGCTGTCCAACAACTTTGATCCCAACTTTAGGGGGAGAATTAAAAAAAATAATAATAAATAAATAAATAAAATCAAAAATCAAAGAAAAATCAAGAAAAATAACCCAAAAATATTTTTATTTCTGTTTTATTTCTTGTTCAGAAAAATCAAAAATCCAAAAATATTTTTGTTTCTGTTTTAATTTGTGTGCTGCATTTTCTTTTAGTTTTGTTTTGTCTTGAAAAGTGAATTCAGGTGTAGATGAGATTCATGGAGTTTGTGTTGAAGATTTCTGAGCCAAGGCTTCATCCGTGAGCATCGAAAAATTGTCATTCGAAGGAGCAAGAAATAAAGATTATTCTTTCGACATTCAATCCTTCAACCCTAGAAGCAAGGTGAAGCTGAAATTGAAGATTATTTGACGGATTGCGCTGAAGCCTCCTCAATCAATCTACTTCTATCTTAAACCTGCTGAGTGATCAAGAAGATTTGTTTTCTTTAATGTTCTCTCTAAAGATTCTCAAACTGAAAGCGCTATCTTTCAAGAATCAGTACAAGAAGTCTCCTCACCCAATGTGCGTTCAATGTCAAATTCTGAAGAAAAGCCCAACTGCTCAAGATGAAGTCATTCACTGAAGATTCATCAAGTTCATCTTGAATTCGTGAAGAATTTGAAGATTAATGCTGAAGCCAAGCTCTCGATGAAGATTGACAAGAAAAGTCAGCTACTTTTTAGGGGGAGCTTGTTGGGTCCATTTAGAAAAGAAAGTTATAAACCAAGGGGGAGATTGTTGGGTCAAAAATATGGTTTATACTTTTCTTTTCTAGGAAATTGTATTTTTATGTAATGTTTATGAGTTTACGGTCAGATGGTCTGTTTACGGCCGTAAACCCATTTACGACCGTAAACCCATTAGGCCCATATTCTCCAAGTATAAATATAGGTGTAAGGGGTGAGGAGTAGATTGATGAACAGTAGAGAGTGTACGGTAGTGAGAAGAACAAGTGTGTGTTGTGTGTGAATCTTGTAAGGGAACTTCATTCTAATCAACTCAATCAAGATTCATATTATTAGTCTTTTCCTTCTTTTATATTTGATCTGACATCATCTGTTTGATTGGGATTCCGCACCATTAAATGGATCTGATTGATACACAAGCATTTTAGGGAATTACAAGATGCTCTCTGGATCGGTATGAAATGAGGGCTCTTGGTCAACCGATCCACGATGACCCATATCAAACCGACCCCACATGCGGTCCTGGGAAGCTTAGTAATGAAATCCATGGTAATATCCCCCCCATTTCCACACAGGAATGTCTAACGGCTGCATCTTGATGTGATGCCTATGGTGCTTTGCCTTGACCTTCCTGCAGGTTAGACATCTCTCCACGTACCAAGCTATGTCCCGCTTCATGCAGAGCCATGAGTAATCGGGTCGAAGATCTCTGTACAACTTCGTCGCCCCTTGATGGATGGAGAACCTAGACTTATGAGCCTTATCCATCAATACTTGCCATACTCCACCCCAGTATGGTACCCAAACCCTCCTATGTAGGGTTAACAACCCTCGGCTATCATAATCAAATGAAGCTACTCGACCCACAATCCTCTCGCACTTCTGGCACTCCTCCTTCAGGCCCTCAACCTGTGCCTCTCGGATCTGCTCCAGTAATGGTGTAATCACTGTCATCGTTAGACAGATGTCTTAGATCGGGGCCGCTACCGCGTTACATCTCAGGGCATCAGCCACTACGTTGGCCTTGCCCGGGTGGTAAAGGATCTCACAATCGTAATCCTTCGCCACGTCTAACCACTGACGTTGCCTAATGTTCAGATTTGACTGATCCATGAGGTACCTCAAACTTTTATGGTCGGTGTAAATGGTACACCGGACCCCGTAGAGGTAATGCTACCAAATCTTGAGGGCTAACACCGCAACCCCTAGCTCCAAATCATGCGTCGGATAGTTAGCCTCATGAGGCTTCAACTTCCTTGAAGCATAAGCTATCGCATGGCCTCCCTGCATCAATACTGCTCTCATATCTGTGATCGAGGCGTCACAGTAGACTACCAAGTCATCTACTTCCTCTGGCAGGGTGAGAATTGGCGCCTCACACAATCGTTGTCTGAGCGTCTCAAAGCCTATCTGCTACTTAGAACCCAACGAAAAACCACCGACTTCTTGGTCAGTCGGGTCAACGGAACTGCTATATTGGAGAAGTCCGGGATATATATCATGTAATACCCTGCCGGACCTAGGAAAGTCCGAATCTCAGATGGAGACCTCGGAATCTCCCACTACATCACGGTCTCTATCTTGGTCGGATCTACTAAAATACCCTTCTGGTTGACGAGGTGCCCAAGAAACTACACCTCGCGCAACTAGAACTCACACTTGGAGAACTTTGCGAAAAGTCTCTCCCACCTCAGTGTCTCCAACACCTCTCTCAGGTGCTCCTCATGCTGCTCCTGAGTCTTGGAGTAAACCAAGATATCGTCAATGAATACTATTACAGAAAGATCCAGCATCGGTCGGCACACGCGGTTCATGAGGTCCGTGAACGTGGATGGAGCATTGGTGAGCCCAAACGGCATCACCACAAACTCATAAAGACCATAGCGGGTCCTAAAAGCGGTCTTCTATACATCATCATCTCTGACCCGCATCTGGTGATATACGGACTGTAGATCAATATTGGAGAACCAAGATGCTCCATGAAGCTGATCAAACAAATCATCTATCCTCGGGAGTGGGTAACGGTTCTTCAACGTTACCTTGTTCAGCTTCCGGTAATCTATGCACATGCGATGCAACCCGTCCTTCTTTTCACAAACAGGATCGAGGTTCCCCATGGTGAATTGCTCGACTTGATAAAACCCTTATCTAGTAGCTCCTGCGGCTGCATAAACAACTCATGCATCTCGGGAGGAGCTAACTGATATGGTGCCTTGGCTATCGGGGCCGCACCATCTCGGGAGGAATACCTGTCTGCTGCTCCGGTGACTCTCCGGCTATAAATTTCATAAGGACACTTAGTCAAAAGCTGATAACTATTCTTTAAGGTAAGATGACCATTTTACCCTTGGTCAATGATGTGTGCAAACTCACTTAGTTTTAAACCTACTTTTAATTACAAAATAAACACACAAAGGCAGTGGACCTATCAATTGTGGTATAGTTAAATAAGTAGGGTATCGAACACAGGGAACGGCAAATTAAAACTAAAAACTAATTCTATCTAAATTAATTAATAAGTAGGGGGTTTTCTTCTAGTTTTACAAGACTAGAAACTTACTAACTATTACTTAATATAAAACTTAGAAAAACAAAGAATTAACTAGATTCAATAATGGGAAGGAACTTCTGTTTAGTTCAAATCAATTGATCCTATGGTTGATTTCAAGGTAATGGTGCAATGGATTAACTCTTTTGTTGGTTACCGATTCAAGTGATTAGATTCGCGTTCACTACACTAATCCTTAGCAAATAAACTAACTTAAACAATGGCCAATTGTCTAATTTAATTTAAATTCACTAGGTTATTTATTCGGGTTAATTTAGACTTGCAATAGTTAACTAAATTGGTCGTTTAATTAACTTCTTGTTGATGGTCATCACTCAAGCTCACACATGAATTTACTTAATTTTCTTATTAACTCTAGTTTCATGTTCATTAATCCTAGACATATGACAAAGTGATCACATAGCATATGAGGTTGATAATTAATAGATGTTCATGCTATTCAGTTACCTTCCTATTAACAGAAAATTAATTATCATTCACACACAAGGTTCTTTAGCAAACTAAAATAACTAAAAAATCACCAACTTTAAGTTAATTCTACCAAGAATCAAACCATAGTATCAATTTTGTATCCCCAAACAGAAGTTTAAGAGTTTTAGCTCATGATTGAAGTAAATAACAGCAAACAAATAGATTCTAATTGTTTAACCATAATGAAAAACAAAAGATTAAGTAGAATGATGAAAGTTGCCTCAAATCTCCTTCGGAATTGGATTCTAGCTTGTAACTTCGTCCTCTAGGGTTTTTCTGACTCTTTAATCGCAGCTAACCTCTTCTGAATCATTCCAGAATTCCCTTCCATCGTTCTGAGAAGTTTTCTTTATATATGCGAATCGACTCGTCGAGTCAGGTGCCGACTCGTTGATTCCATCTCTCAGTCCCCGTATGCGATAAGTCTTTGGGTCTCCGAGACTTTATCTTCTCGAATATTCGTGTGGACTTGCCGAGTAGTCGACCCTACGCGCCGAGTAGGTGTTATTTTTAGTGTTTTTCTTCTTTATTCCATTCTCGAGCTCTCAACCGCTTCTCCTGCTTCCTTTTGCTTCCGAGCTTCACTTTTGGACTGAAAATATAATTCAAACACTTTTAAGTACCTTTTGTCCTTGAAATGCAATTATTTAGCTAATAAATGAATAAAAATCTACACTTAATATGAACTAAATATGCACATATCAAAATACCCCACACTTGAGTTTTGCTTTCCCCCAAGCAAAACTGAATTTTAAAACATTAGAATCACATATGACAACTCCAATCTAACCCAACCATTATGCCAAGACCGCAACGCATACATTTGTGTCTTAAATTGTCCTAATAACCCCCATACTCCAAATACTTACAATCCTCATAAACATTCGCCCACTCACCCCGAACTATGCTCATTTTATGCATCCCTCCGAATCCATCCGCAGAAAACCTCTTACCCTCAAGGTATTTTTAGTTGAGCAACCCAAGCATACATAATCTAGAATTACAATTTATGATACCACATTGGAGCTCTTTGGAATTCTTCACTTCTTTGACATTTGATCTTTAATTTTTTGAATTCACCACGTTTATTGGTTGATGGTGGTGGAGATAAGGAGATGAATGAGACGGTGTGTAGGCGACCGAATGCTTCCCTCCTGGGCTGACTTCGGAATGTACACTTTGTTAGCAATCGTATTCCACCAACCCGTGCTCGTCACACCATCGGGGAACACTTTGTGAGAGCATTCCATAAAGGCGCGAAAAATAGCGGTCGAGACCACCGGCCGGTCATAAATACCCATTCGACAAGCAAGATCAACAACGGAGCACTGATGAAACTCGCCCCCAAGACAGAAACTAACACTCGTCAGGTGATAGCAATCATCTACTCCATGAAAAGATATTGTGGAGAAAAATTCTAGGCAAAGCTCCCGGTACACCGACTCTTGAATACGAAAGACCCGGCTCCACCCATCGCAAACCATCGTCTCCCCCTGGTAAGTAAACTCCTTTAAAAGATAAGGAGCCAACTCCTCTTCATAACGCACACTTTGCAACCAACCCCAATCAATTCTGTTGGGCACATAAATCTCTTTCTTTCTTACTTTAGATAATTTCTTCTTCCATCTCGTCATGGTTGAAGCGGATTCGATTTGAGGAGAATTTAACCAAGGAAAATCTCCTTGGCGTCCATTGGAACCTTGACTTCTGTGAAACATTGTCCATGCAACACAAAGAACACCAAACCCAGAATAACACATAAAATCATTAAAATAAGTCACACCGGGGTACCCGAGTGGACTCGTCGAGTCCATGAACGACTCGGCGAGTCGCAAGAACTGTGCGAGTCAGTCGGCGAGTCTGTCAAAATTTAACCACTAAATCTCAAAATTACTTCAAGGGTTTTGTCCAGGGACATGTCTACAATGTATTAGGGCAAGAATGATCATCCAATACAACATAATTCATGAAAAAGCAAAACCCTAAAAATTCATTATAACTGAAAATCGGGTATTCTATGAAATTACTACCATAGATCATCTAAAAATCATTGCTTTTAATAGAAATTAGGAAGAAATTTAGTACCTTTTGTGATGGAAATTGAAAAACTTGAAGAAAAATTGAAGAATATGATGAATGCTTGAGAGAAAGAGTTGGGAGGGAGGCGCACGACGAGTGAAGTGTGAAAAAAACTGATTTCATTAGGGTTAAAACCCTCGTTACCGGTTGTAAAAGTAATTTCAAATTTTTTTTCTATAAATAAAACCGACTCGTCGAGTCAGGGTCAGACTCGACGAGTCTGGTCGCGATTTTATCCTTCTTCTGAAATCTGAATGGACTCGTCGAGTCATGGTCAGACTCGGCGAGTCTCTTGCAAACAATTTATAAATTATAAAATTTTGCCATTTATTTAGAAAAGAAAATTTATTCCACCCCACACTTAGTTCATATGCACTCTCAAGCAGACATGTCTGACGAATTGGAAGATTAAAATTCTAAAAACGAAAAAAAATTCAAACAAAACTAAAAAGATAAAAGAAAGCAAACTCTAAATAACGGGTTGCCTCCCACCAAGCGCTTCTTTTTAAGGAGTCGTTAGCTGGACTCCTTTCCATCTACGTCTTGTCATCTTCCAGCATCGGGAATGCACGCATAATCTTTTGTGGTTTGTACTTTGTCTTGTAAGCGTGAACCTTCTTTTTGTAAGCCCGTTTTAATTCCTCTCTTTTCTTTTTTACAGCATCGTCCTCAGCTGCTTGGGCTTCCCTTCTCCTCTTTTTCTTCTTCACCCCACTCTTTTTCACCTTCTCTTGCACCTCCTTTTCCTCAAACTTAATCACTTCATATTTTGTGAAAATTCGTGCTCTAGGTTTTGTAATGAAAGGTCGATCAACATCAACTATCCTATCCATTGCCTTCTCCTCTTTTTCTGTGCTTACTTCATCTTCAAGCGGAATTGCATCAAGACATGCTATATGGACGTGTTGAACTTCCGTGTCCATTTCTCCTTCTGCTGTTTGTTCTCCTAAAGAATGAGGGAAAATATCCAAGTCCAGCATATGTAGAGAACTAGCAACAAGCAGATTTAAGTTGTCCAAGTTGTTGACAATTTCGACTGGACTCTCGAGTCCAGGAAAGTGACTCGGCGATTCGGATCGTTTTTTACCATTTCCTCTTTGTTTTCCGAGTCGGCTCCTTCCAGTAGCTTTTCTATCTCCTCTAAGTCCTTGTTAACATCTCCATCCTCTACAGAAGGTAGCAAAAACTTGCTTGGATCTTCTTCTTGCAAAAGTGCAAGTTCTTTTTGAAGTGTCTCATCATCGATATCGATAAATGAGATCTCTTCTTTTCCTTCTTCTTCTTGCTTGGCTTCTGGTACAGCTCTAAATATTGCGGACTCGTCTCCAACCCTTAACGTTAGTGTAGACTCACTTACATCGATTAAAGCACATGCGGTGTTTAAAAATGACCTCCCCAAAATAATCGGAATTTCGGGGTCTTCTTCCATATCAAGCACCACAAAGTCTACTGAAAATATGAACTTGTCGACTTTAATAAGAAGATCCTCACAAACGCCTCGTGGATGAATTGTCGTCTTGTCTGCCAAATGGATCTTCATGTTTACCGGCCTTGGCTTCGGTAAATTCAGCTTCTTAAATAAAGAGAAAGGCATCAGATTAATGCTTGCACCCGAGTCGGTCAACGCTTGAGTGACAGATGCATTTCCAAACTAGCACGGAATTATGATACTCCCCGGATCGCCCTTCTTTTCGGGTAACTCACTCAATATTATCTCCGCGACTTCAGCCAAATCTTTCCTAGCAGCAAAGAGACCTTTTAGTAAGTTGAAGTACTTGGGTGTTTTGAGTATCGTTTCTACAAATGGCACATTGACTTGTAGGGCTCTAACATGCTCCATAAAAGCTCTATAAGCTTCAACTTTTTCAACAGTCATGGATCTGATTGGGAATGGCAAAGGGGGATTATATGGCTTTAAGGGAATGATAATTTTGTCATTTACGCATGGACTCATCGAGTCCACTAGAGGGACTTGGCGAGTCGGGTTGGGCTTAGTTGGAGCCGACTCTTCTACCTTTTCTGTCTTCCTATTGGAGATCCTCTATGCATGTGTGAAAATTTCTTCATTGCTGGAAGTCACTGCACTCACATTCTCCATTCTCAGATTGTTTTCGGTGTTACTTGGAAGTTGACCCGGTCTTCTTTCGTTCACTTGATGTGCAAGTTGCCCTAGCCGTTTCTCAATGTTGAGAATGGATGTCTGCTAATTCCTTAGCATATTTCTGGTCTCGTGTATTGCAGCATCGTGATCATTGTGTCTCTTTTCGGACACGGCTATGAATCTAGTGAACAATTCTTCTAAATTTGCTTTCTTTTCCATCACCGTTTCTTCCTTTTGATAAAATCCCCTCTCCTTGTGCTTGTATTTTTCCTCCTTAGCCTTCTTGTATTCTTCGTATGGGAGCCATTCCTTCTTCGGTTTCCGCCAATTCTCGTCGTATCTATCGCCACTTGAGTAGAACACTTGAGCCTTCTTGTTTCCATTTTCATCCAAATCACAATCCTTTATGAGATGGGGCCCTCTACAATTCTCACATCCAACCCGAATAACATGGATTGTTTGATTCATTTTTTTCATCCTTCTATCTAGACTATCAAGCTTAGCTATAACTACCGGTTGAGAAAAATTTTGAAAAACCGAACCCGAGCGTTCGGTTGGTTTCGGTTTTGAAATTTTTTGAAAAACCAAGGAATTTAGACTTTCAAAAAGGAAATACTTTTGACAATAAGATAAACAACTTTGTATATAAAATTTACAACCAAGAAAACTACCTTTGAAATAATGAGCGAGTGCAGATGATTCAACCGAACCCGAACGTTCGGTCTATTTCGCTTCTGACGTTTGAGTTTGAGAGGTAGTTTGTGGTACTGACTCTGATTCCATCATACCTAGCCCTTGTAGAATTTTGTTGAATGACGCTTTAGGAAGAGCTTTGGTAAAGACATCAGCCAATTGATCAGTGGTTCTAACAAAGTGTACTTCAACGTTTCCATCTTCCACATGATCTTTGATGAAGTGAAACCTCAGTGCTATGTGCTTGGTCTTGGAGTGTTGCACTGGGTTATGACAGATCCTAATTGCACTTTCAGAGTCACAATATAGTGGGATCTTTTTCATATTGAGTCCATAGTCTCGGAGTTGACTCTGGATCCAAATCACTTGAGAGGTACAGGATGCAGCTGCAATGTATTCCGCTTCAGCTGTAGACAAAGACACGCACGTTTGTTTCTTTGACTGCCAGCTAACCAACTTTCTGTCAAGGAATTGGCAGCCGCCAGTGGTGCTTTTCCTGTCGAGTCCACAACCTCCAAGGTCTGCATCTGAGTAGGCTTGAACGAAGAAGCCTGAGTTGGAAGGGTACCATAGACCTAAAGAGGTAGTTCGCTTGAGATATTGTAAAATGTTCTTAACTGCAAGCATGTGAGGTTCGCGTGGGTTTACCTGAAATCTAGCACAGTAACAAACAGAAAACATTATGTCAGGCCTGCTAGCAGTGAGATACATTAGAGATCCTATCATTTGACGATAAAGCGTAATATCAACAGTCGGTTTATCCAGGGATGGAGTGAGCTTGGTGCCGAACGCCATTGGAACTTTGACTTTTGAATCTCCCATCATGCCAAATTTTGCTAAGAGAGTCTTCGTGTAAGCTTCCTGGTTAATAAAGATGCCTTCGGGTCCCTGTCTAATATTTAAACCAAGGAAAAAGTTAATAGGACCCATTGAGCTCATTTCAAATTTAGTCTCCATCAGCTTTCTGAATTCAGCTGTTAGTCTGGGATTCGTTGAGCCAAAGATGATATCATCGACATAAATTTGAACGATCATAAGGTGGTTACCTTCCTTTTTACGAAAGAAGGTTGGGTCAACCGAACCTTGTTTGAATTTGGACATCTTTAAAAATTTAGTCAGCGTTTCATACCAGGCTCTCGGAGCTTGTTTCAGTCCATACACGGCTTTATCCAAAATGTAACAATGATTAGGATACTTTTCATTCACGAATCCAGGAGGTTGCTCCACATACACAATTTCTTCGAGTTCTCCATTGAGAAATGCACACTTGACGTCCATTTGGTAGACCTCAAAGTTTTTGTGGGCAGCATAGGCTAGAAATATTCTTACTGATTCCAGCCTAGCTACAGGAGCGAAAGTCTCTTCATAGTCAATGCCTTCCTCCTGACAGTATCATCTCACTACTAGACGTGCTTTGTTCCTTATAACGTTCCCTTCCTTGTCCATTTTGTTCCTGAAGACCCATTTGAGACCAACAACCGAGGCATCTGGAGGAGTTGGAATAAGTCGCCAAACTTTGTTCCTTTCAAATTCATTCAGTTCGTCTTGCATAGCTTGAACCCAATCGGAGTGATCAAGAGCAATGTTAACTGTCTTTGGTTCAATTTTTGATACGAATGAGTTGAACATGCAGAATTCGACTTTTGAAAACAAGGAAGTCTGTTTTGCCTTGAGTTGTGATCGAGTCAGAACTTTTTCAGATACATCACCAACAACTTGAGAGACAGGATGATCTCTGGTCCATTTGGTGAGAGGAGGGTAGTTTGGATCAAAGGTTGGATCTAATTCAGCGTTTATCATTTCTTATGGTTCGGACTGGCTTTCATAGTCGTAAGACATATCAGCATGCTCCCCCTCAATAGAAGATCTTACAGGAATGTCTTGAGAATCTTGAGCTACAGTGGTTTCTTGTGGTGCTGAGCTTTCGGGCGTTGATGCACCTTTGGATGGTGAGGCACTTTCGGTTGGCGAAGTGCTTTCGGTAGTAGTTTGAGACCTTAGCTCCCCCTCAACTTGTGAGCTCGGCTGGGATGATGATGGTGGATCCTCCCCCTCGACTGAAGCATTGGGTGATGGAGGCTCGTCAGAACTTGATCCTCCTTCATTCATTCTCCTTGCAGCGTCTTCAACACTTTGCTTCATATGATCTACCTTGTTGTCTGCTGCACTGGCTTCAGAGAGAGTGGCCTTCTCTGGTTCATCAAAAAGCTCCATGAACTTCTTGAATAGATTAGCGATCGAGGCTGTGACTTGGCCAGTTTGAGGAAAGATTTCTCCAACTGTGTCTTCGTTGGCCTTTAGCTTTTTGACATAGCTATCATCAAAAGTCACGTAGTAAGTTTCTTCTATTTTCCTTGAATGCTTGTTTAATACCCTATACGCTTTAGAAGTGAGAGAATAGCCCAGAAATATCCCTTCGTTGGCTTTGACATTGAACTTGTTGCGGTGTTCTTTAGAATTGAAGATAAAACACCGTGAACCGAACACATGGAAAAACTTCACATTTGGCTTCCTGTTGTTGATGATCTCATAAGGAGTGAGAGTGAAGCGCTTGTTGAGATATGACCTATTCTGTGTATAACAAGCAGCAGAAATAGCATCAGCCCAAAAATATAAAGGTAAGGAAGCGAAACTTAGCGTGGTTCGGGCTGCTTCACACAAAGATCGGTTTCGTCTTTCGACAATCCCGTTTTGTTGAGGAGTGTAGGGAGCTGAGAAGTTGTGAATAATTCCCTTTTCTGCCAGGAATTATTCAAATTCTTTATTTTTGAACTCCAGTCCATTATCGCTCCTGATATTGCGAACGACTTTCTTCAGTTGTACTTCAGTCTGCTTGATGAACACCTTTAGCTTATGAGTCGCTTCAGATTTAAGCTTCAGAAAGAACACCCATGTAAAATGTGAAAAGTCATCAACAATAACAAGAATGTACTTGCTACCACCGATACTTTCGATAGATGATGGACCACACAAATCAATATGAAGTAATTCTAGTGGTTCAACAACTTTAGTGTTTATTATAGATGGATGACTTTGACGACTCTGCTTCCCCATTTGACAAGCAGCACACAAGTGTTCTCTTACGTACTTGAGCAACGGAAGACCTCGAACATGACCTCCAGTGACAAGCTTATTGATATCCTTAAAGTTAAGATGAGAGAGCCTTCGGTGCCACAACCAGCTTTCGTCAGATTGTGCTTTTGATAACAGGCAAATAGCTGGGTTTCCTTTGATGGGTTTGAGGTTTAAGGGAAACATTTCACCTTTACGCTCTGATTTGAGAATAACTCTTTTCGTCTTCTTCTCAATTATTTCTGAACCCTCATCGTCGAATGAAACTTTGAGACCGGTACCTCCAACAAGCTGAGGTACACTGATGAGGTTGTGTTGTAGTCCTTCCACGTATGCAACCTTCCTTATCGTGAAGGAGTTGTTCCTGAACTTGACATTTCCACCGTTTGAAAGAGACCTGTATTCTCTTAGCTCTTCCTTCCTTCCTGTCATGAGACGCGAGCAGCCACTGTCAATGTACCATTCTTCGTCAAACTGCTCGTCACTGATAACCTGCAAAAATTAAGCAGATTTAGGAACCCAAAGCTTCTTGGGTCCACGTGAGCCTTTCACAGGAACAGAAATAGTAAGAGAGATGTCAACTAAATATGTTCTTTTTATTAGTGTTGTTTCATCTTTCTTTTTTATGGTAAAAACTTTAATTTTATTGGGATTCGATGCTTTCGGTTTTGACTCTGGTTTAACCACTGAAACCTTCTGTTTTCCTTTTTGTTCAGCTGATGATTGAGATTTGTGAGAATGAACAGAATGGAATTTAGGATGAGGTGGAGAAGAGATAGAAGAGTTTGAAGAATTAGAAGAATTAGAATGAGAGAGCTTAGATTGAGATGACTTCTTGGTTGAAGATTCTAGGTGACCCTTTTGTTTTTGATCATCAGTGGGACCGACCCTAGAGTTTTGATCTCTTTTGAATTCCAAACCAAACCTTTGCTTTTGGTTGATGTAGTTCTCTGAACCGAACTTCTGCTTTCGGTTGTTATCATTCTCAAAACCAATCCTTTGCTTTCGGTTGGAATCATTTTCTGAACCGAACCTTTGCTTTCGGTTGATGTTTTTCTCCGAACCGAACCTCTGCTTTCGGTTGTTGTTGCTCTCTTTCGATCCAACAGGACTTTTCTCTGACTTTAAGTTCCTGTCTTGATGTGAGAAATAGGCATTCTGAGATTGCCAAAACTGTTTTCTTTCAGAGAGATTCTTCCTGTATCTCTGATTCCTTTTTCGTTTTTGATTTCTCATCTGCTTCGGTTGATGATGGATGTTAGCTTTCGGTTTTTGTTTTTCTTTAGCTGGTTCACTCTGAACTGATGAAGTTTCACTTGGGGATGTGACTTCTTTTGTAGGAATTTCTTTTTCCTGAGGAACATCTTTCGTACCACTAGTACTTGGCATATTGAAGCTATCAGGTTTATTCAAAGGTTCTGGCACATATCTGCCTTTGCTTTTCCATGAAGTCCTTTCAGACAAACCTACCATTTCATCAGCATTGTCAATGGGAGCTGACCAGAAGAACTCGTCACAGCCATCATCATTGTCTTCGTTTACAATAGCTGTGAGTTTAGCAGTCTGATGTTCAGTTACACCTGTGACCTTGTACACTTGATTTGGAGTGGTTCTTACTTTTTGATATACTACTGCCTTCTCTGCAAGAATCGGGGACTTTTGTTGGGACATACGAGCGAACTCCACTGAATTTTCTGAAATAAGATTCTTGTGGTTTTCGGATTCGCTGTTGACAAATTCTGAATAGTCAACTGTATCCTCTACAGAAATTTCACTTATATTGTCGTCCTCATTAAGCTCAGATGCATTTTCAACATCAATTTTATTTTCTGAGCTCAAGTTGGCGTTTAAAGAGTCAAATTTTTGTATGGTTTTAGTTCTTAGTTTCAGTTTATCATTTTCATCCAAAAGGTTTTTAAGCATGTCCTTATGGTCCTTTGACTTAATAAAAGATTCGATTTTGTCCAGTCCATACATATACGTTGGATTAACATCCTCAGATGAAATAACACTCTCACAATTATACGCTTCAGCATCAATTTCATCCTCCTTAAACTCAAGGAAGGGTAAAATCATGCGATGAATCTTTTGTCCTATTTCACAATCCAAATGAAGCTGAGTAATATTAGTGTAAAGACGTTTGGCAGTCAAACAAAAAACATTTCGCTGTTTCAAAAGCTTTAAATTGTCTCTTTGCAAATAAATGTTTTCATCTTTTATTTTGATTAATTCCGACTCCTTCAGTTCGATCCACATCCGCCGTTCCTCACTCTTCGAAGACACCCTGCTTAATTGGTCAGTTAGGTTAGAATTGTTGACTCGAGTTTGAGTTAAACTACTATCTAGATGAGAGATTCTTGAATTAACACTTTTTAATTCTTTTTTCATATGAGCATTGTGGGACTTTAAATGAGACAAAAACTGATTGTAGCTTCTTGATCAGTTCATCAAGCTCGTTGAACTGCACGCTGAGCGGTTTGGCTGTAAAGCACAAGTTCTGTTGCTCCTTCGTGTCATCATTCCCACCATCAATGTTGTATCCCCTCATCTGAGATACGTCGGACACCATCAAGCATCTTCCTCCACTGCTCTCTTCTTTCGCCACATAAGCCTTTCCATGAGAAGGCTTCCTCACTTCATCATCTTCAGAGTCGGTTGACCAGACCTCCACGCCACCGAACTCATCATCAGCTATCAAACCCTGCACAATTAACGCATTCATAGGAGGGTTAGCAGTACATTTCTTCTTCCTGATTTCATCTAGCTTTTTCTGCAACAAAGCTTCTTCATCCTTTTCCTCATCCTTTTCTGCCATCTTTTTGAGGACGCAATCTTTTACATAGTGGTTCTTTCCTCCATAATAATAGCAGCTCACTCCCGAATCTCCTTCAACCTTCGGTTCCTTCTTTGACTCTTCAGCCTTCGGTTCATCTTTGACCTTTTCAGAACTGTAACTCCCCTGCCAATTTCAGTTCTTGTTAGTGGGGAATCTCTTCTTGATGAACCTCTTGGGGTTGGACACCATCATAGCATAGTCCTCAGAAGTGAGGTCATAGTCATCCAAGTTGAGGTCTTCGTCCTCCATCACCGCTTTGCTTTTGTACAGGAGGGCCAACGAACCTAGGCTTGAAACCACATTTTTCTCCTGTAACACAATCTTTTCTTGAGATTTTAGGATACCCACCAGTTTCGCCAAAGAATAGGATTTGAATTGCTCGTGCGCTTTAACTGTGGACACAACTGCTCTCCACTCAGATCTGAGTCCGTTCAAAAACGTAACCTTCTGCTCAATAAGTTTCCTTTCGATGTCGTGTTTGATCATCTTGCTAAGAAGATGATTGAAGCGATCGAATGTTTGAGTCACTGTTTCTTCGGCTCCTTGCTTGAATTCACCAAACTCGGACAAGAGTAAGGTTTGAATGGAGTGTTCAAGATCTTCGTCTGTAGAGTACAATTCACGTAGCCTGTCCCATATCTCTTTTGCAGTCATGCATGAACTCACCAGCCTAAAAGTATTGGATTGAAGAGCGAATCTGATCAATCTTAACGCTTTGATATTGCACTGAAATTTATCTTTTTCGTCTTGCGCAATATCTTTAACATCTTTCAGAAGATCATTATACTCCTTTTGAGTTTTAATAATCCTTGAAGTTGCTGAATGAGAAAAAGGTCCAGAAACAATTGCTTCCCAGATGAGGTATCCATTATCCTCAGATCCTATAACATAATCTTCAAAGTGATGCGCCCAGACTTCATAATCATGGGTGTATAGGATGGGAATCTTCATTGTTGATCCAATGTTGTTCGAAATATTAATGGGATTGGATTGCGACTCGTCCATAATTGATCGAATAACATGTTCAAAGATCAGACTTGTAATATATCAAATTAGGGCAAAACAATAAATATCGAGATACGTCAATTATGAGATGACGGCTCAATAAATATCAATAAATGCAGAATAACCCTAAACGAAACCTTTTTCACAGAAAAGAAGTGTATCGATTACACAGCCTCCTGCTCTGATACCAATTGATAAATTAAAACTAACTTGAAGATCGATTAGATCTATAAAACAGGTAAAGAAATAAACGAATAAATAGCAAGAACACAAGAATGGATCAAAAGATATCGAATGATTAATAAACAATCCTCAGAAGAGCTCGATAAAGAACTTCTACTGTAGAGGATTTAGGGTTTACAAGAACGATGAAGAAAATCTGTAAAGCTATCGTAATTGCTATCACTCGTTAACCTAATATGCATGCAAGCACATTATTATATACTAAACCCTATCAGCTCACGGTTGGACAGGCCCAAACCGGAGTACAAAACATGGACTATTAACCGAGCCCAAACTTCATAATCTGGTTCGGGTGTGAAGGACAAAGGCAAGAAACTTGCTGAGGATGAAGAGGAAGATGATCAAGAAACCATTGCCGACTTGCTGAAACGCAAAATTCGATGCAATGCTGAAGACGATAATGTTCGTGTGGTGAGAGAAGCTGAAGAAGCTGAGCGCAAACAGAAAGAAGCCCACGACCTTCTCGAGAGTAGGAAGACTCTTTTCCCTGCTTGGACTCTCGAGAGGATGATAAAGGAGGCAATCGATACTCCGAGTATCTTATGGCTTGAACCGGTAATCTCCTTTGACTGCTACAACTCCGTCGACTCTCAGTTCGACATGCCCTTAACCCGAAAGGCGTTCATCTTTCACGCCTTCGCCAATGTTGCTGAGTTCCCTCATCTTCATCCGGAAGTTGATCGGGAATTGATTGAGTTCTATCTGAAGGCCGCTCAACCCCAGTACCAAACCTGGAGCGCTCAGAAGATCATCAACGTTCGGGTTCTGAAGCCATATACTGAAGGGAGATTTATCAACGTTCGGTTCAAAGTGCTCAGAGGGTCTGCAAAAACCGAACATACCATCTCTTTAGCAGATCTACCGAACCTCAACCCCCATGACTGGATCGTTCTGCACAACATCCTTCTGACTAATGAAGCTGAATATGGTCTGATCATTGACCATCTCAAGAGGATGTTGGTGTGCTATATCATGGAGGTCACCCTGATGGATCAGGAGATTGCAAATGTCTTCAAGAAGAAACCGAAGATCTCTCATGTTGGCTCGGCCAGTGATCTAAACCAGATGAAGATGGGAAAAATTGACCCGAGGCGAAACTCCGTCATGTTCACTAGGAGTGAAGGACAGAAATGTCTCTTTGCCTTAGCTGATAAACATCTTTATACCACTGCTTGTCTTGAGCATGTGCTGGGGATCATCGACAGGTGCAAAGAAAATACAGCGGATGATATCAAATATTTTGATGATATGATACAATGGTACATCCGATTCAGACAGACAATCCTCGTGCTTATCTCTCGTCTGTTTGAGACTGTAAAGAAGAAGGTTCCTGCTGCTGCTGGCCCAAGTAAGAAGACAAAGTGATCTCGCTCCAATTTGACGCAAAGGGGGAGATTGTTGGGTAGCGTAGCGTAGCATTTTTGATGTATTGCGTCTATTGGTCTCGGTTAATAGTCCATGTTTTGTACTCCGGTTTGGGCCTGTCCAACCGTGAGCTGATAGGGTTTAGTATATAATAATGTGCTTGCATGCATATTAGGTTAACGATTGATAGCAATTACGATAGCTTTACAGATTTTCTTCATCGTTCTTGTAAACCCTAAATCCTCTACAGTAGAAGTTCTTTATTGAGCTCTTCTGAGGATTGTTTATTAATCATTCGATATCTTTTGATCCATTCTTGTGTTCTTGCTGTTTATTCGTTTATTTCTTTACCTGTTTTATAGATCTAATCGATCTTCAAGTTAGTTTTAATTTATCAGCCGCCATGCTATCATTTGCCGAGTTCACTACCCCTCGACTCACTTCATTTATTGGATTATGGTATTCTCTAGAATGCTTAGAGAATTCTTCAATTAACTCCTTTATTACCGGGGGCGCCTTCTTCGTGAGCGGGCCTTGTGAATCGAGCAATTGTCTTGTGGTGACATTTACTCCATCATAGAAAATGGAAACCTCTTGTTGGCTATTGAGGTCATGGTGTGGGCAATTTCTAAGCAAGCTCTTGTATCTTTACCAAGCTTCATAAAGAGATTCTTCGGGTTGTTGCTCGAAGTTGGCAATGGCTTTCTTTAGCTTGACTATCTTGGAGGGCGGGCAAAAGTGGTCTATGAACTCTTCTTTCGTCTTGGCCCATGTGGTAACCGATCCGGGAGGAAGTGAGTTTACCCAATCCTTTGCAGCACCTTTGAACGTGACTAGAAGCATGTGAAGAAGCTGGGTCTCGCGTGGAACATTCGGTACGTTGAAGTAGTCATCCAAATCATTCACTTCGTCCAAGTGCTTGTAGGCGTCTTCGTGATCCTTCCCATAAAAAGGAATCTCCTTGAGTTGAGCGAGAATATGGCCTTTTAGTTCGAAAGTAGCGGTTGCGGGAATTGCGGGCTGCACAAGTCCCGGGCCGGTGTCATCGCGTATCCTCTTCTTCCATTCCCCCATGGGGACTTCAACGATATTAGCCATAGTGATAGCTAAATCGTCTTCAAACTCGGATTCGTGCTCGTATGTGGGTTCTTCTTCCTCGGTCTCGTACTCGGTGTCTTCTTGAATTGGGTCTCCGATTGTCAAAGAGGCACTAGATGCTCCTGATTTCCTGCTCCTCTTCTTGCTGAAAATGGATTTGAGGTTTTTGAGTGGCGAGTTCTTTGAAGAAGCGGATTCTCCAACGGGTTTGCGTTTGTTCCTCCTTAGTGCGGATTTCGGGTCTTCAAGAGGAGGGACCAGAGGTGTATCAGCTCCTCGGGTAATGAAATAATTGTAATCAAAACAGAAAACACGTAAAAAGAAAAAAAATAAAATAAAAAATTAAAACTGTAACAACGATGTACTCGCCGAGTCGGCACGAGTGCACTCGGCGAGTTCAAGGCAAAACACAGAAAAATTTTTCTAGTTACTTTAAAAACGGATTTTTATCAAAACTTATACTACTTACTAAATTACCTTTTAAATAACTTTGTGTAAGATAAATCCCACACAAAGGATTTAATGTCAATTTTAGAACCGTTCCCCGGCAACGGCGCCAAAAACTTGATGTGTGCAAACTCACTTAGTTTTAAACCTACTTTTAATTACAAAATAAACACACAAAGGCAGTGGACCTATCAATTGTGGTATAGTTAAATAAGTAGGGTATCGAACACAGGGAACGACAAATTAAAACTAAAAACTAATTCTATCTAAATTAATTAATAAGTAGGGAGTTTTCTTCTAGTTTTACAAGACTAGAAACTTACTAACTATTACTTAATATAAAACTTAGAAAACAAAAAATTAACTAGATTCAATAATGGGAAGGAACTTCTGTTTAGTTCAACTCAATTGATCCAATGGTTGATTTCGAGGTAATGGTGCAATGGATTAACTCTTTTGTTGGTTACCGATTCAAGTGATTAGATTCACATTCACTACACTAATCCTTAGCAAATAAACTAACTTAAACAGTGGCCAGTTGTCTAATTTAATTTAAATTCACTAGGTTATTTATTCGGGTTAATTTAGACTTGCAATAGTTAACTAAATTGGTCGTTTAATTAACTTCTTGTTGATGGTCATCAATCAAGCTCACACATGAATTTACTCAATTTTCTTATTAACTCTAGTTTCATGTTCATTAATCCTAGACATATGACAAAGTGATCACATAGCATATGAGGTTGATAATTAATAGACGTTCATGCTATTCAGTTACCTTCCTATTAACAGAAAATTAATTATCATTCACACACAAGGTTCTTTAGCAAACTAAAATAACTAAAAAATCACCAACTTTAAGTTAATTCTACCAAGAATCAAACCATAGTATCAATTTTGTATCCCCAAACAGAAGTTTAAGAGTTTTAGCTCATGATTGAAGTAAATAACAGCAAACAAACAGATTCTAATTGGTTAACCATAATGAAAAACAAAAGATTAAGTAGAATGATGAAATTTGCCTCAAATCTCCTTCGGAATTGGATTCTAGCTTGTAACTTCGTCCTCTAGGGTTTTTCTGACTCTTTAATCGCAGCTAACCTCTTCTGAACCGTTCCAGAATTCTCCTCCATCGTTCTGAGAAGTTATATTTATATATGCGAATCGACTCGTCGAGTCCATCTCTCAGTCCCCGTATGCGATAAGTCTCTGGGTCTCCGAGTCTTTATCTTCTCGAATATTCATGTGGACTCGCCGAGTAGTCGACTCTACTCGCCGAGTAGGTGTTATTTTTAGTGTTTTCTTCTTTATTCCATTCTCGAGCTCTCAACCGCTTCTCCTGCTTCCTTTTCCTTTCGAGCTTCACTTTTGGACTGAAAATATAATTCAAACACTTTTAAGTACCTTTTGTCCATGAAATGCAATAATTTTGCTAATAAATGAATAAAAATCTACACTTAATATGAACTAAATATGCACATATCAGTCAAAATCAACATCCTAGTCAAAGTCAACCCTCCAAGTTGACCAAACTCGTCGAGTCAGCTTTTGACTCGCCAATTCCTAGAACTCAGAACCCCGAAATCGCGAATCGGCTGACCGAGTCACCCCATGACTCGTCGAGTCCCCAAATTGCTTGCCATTGCGATTTGTCGAACTGACTCGTCGAGTCGTCCTCAGACTCACCGAGTCCTAACATAATAAGAAAAGGGACAAGATCCTCCTACTCGCCGAGTCCTATGAACATCATTGGGGTTTCTTCCTCAGACTCGTCGAGTTTCCTTATGAACTCGTCGATTTCCTTGTAGATCTAACCTAATTAACTGGTTTCATACTTCTATCACTCCAAAATACAGATATGGATCGTTCCCAAGGTCCACTTCTATAAATTTGGAGACTTAATGGCTTTGCACACCTCAAATAGACCCAAAATCAAGTTATAGCAATCTACTTCCATGAATATGACCATCGCTTGGATGAAAACGGATTCAAGACTCCTTTATGACTCTAGAGGCAAAATACTATAGGAAAAAGGAATTGCTTTGCATACAACCCATGGAAACCAACTTATCCTTATCAAAAGGGGAAAAAGACCCATAAATCAACATACAAGGAGATATAAGATATGGGTAGTCAAGCAAGGATCTTTTTACCTCAAAAGACTGCCAAAGATGGATTTGCTTCTGGATCTTGTTTCCTCTTCCACAACTTGCTAGCCCCAAGCTCAACCAACTATCTTCAAAAACACAAAAACTCACTTAAAACTCAAGGGTGAAGCTCTCAATCGAAATTAGGGTTTCTGGACGACAGGGAGGCTGGTAAGGGAGGCCCAAGGAGGGGTTTAAGTGGCTTAAATAGGGTGAAAACCCCGAAAATAGGGTATCCTTCAGGCATACCTACTCGTCGAGTCCATGCTTAGACTCACCGAGTAGACCCTTTAAACCCCGCGTCCGTTCTGGCATCTACTCGACGAGTTAGGGCTACCAACTCGTCAAGTAGCTCGACTAAATACTTGATAATTTAAATAATTGTGTACCAAGAACAGGGCATTAAAGTTAGAGTATCATCGCATGAATACATAGTTACAACATCGCCTGAACTCATAATTCATAGTAAGGGTTAGAGTATCATCGCATGAATATGTAGTTACAACATCGCCTGCACTCGTAATTTATAGTAAGGGTTCGAGTATCATCGCATGAATATTTAGTTACAACATAGCATGACCTCATAATTCATCACCTATAGGTTATGAGCCTGCTGGTGTTTCCACATGACTGTCTAGAATAGTCTGTGGTCGCCACCTACACTCTGGTAGATGACTACATCGCCACATCGTCTGTCAAGGTTATGGTATATCCTCTCATCTCACATCAACTATTTATCATCACCTATCTATTATCACCTAATTATCATCACCTTTCTATCATCACCCGTTGCTACCCAATATACATTTATAAGTATAAAAATACGTATATAGTTTAAATCACGTAAACATGCATAAATCGTTCATCTAGCATAGATATCGCACATACAATATGCACACATAGGACATAATTTATATTACATACTTCATATCTATGTGGAAGATGAAAATAACTATGTACTCACTTGTTAAAGTGGTGATTCCAACTTGGACAGTGGTTCGCTTCTTAATAATATAATTTCCTGAGACGAAACCTAGTATTATTACCACTAGATTTTAGTCCAACATTTATTGTGACTAATTATGAGTGACTTTGTTTTATAAGTGTTAAACAATACTTTTCAACCACTATGTACAGACAGCGCCAACCATGAAACACCGGAGGACAAGACCATTTTGGCATTATAGCACTTCGGAAATCCAACAACCATATGCGGCCCTTCAAACCAGGTTAAAGATATTATAATAACACTTTATACATATTATATTTTATAATATATATATATATATATATATGTATATATATATATATATATATATATATATATATATATATATATATATATATATAATAAGTTCATAATAACGATAATAAACTTAAACATAAGCTATACTTAAACTAGGGTAAGTATAACTCACTTACCGGCTGGGAACCGAGCTCTGCGGAGACAGAACTTCTGAGCCGAAAGATATTCTTCTCGGAGCCTTTTGGCGGTTCGGGACTCGCCTCTTAGCACTTGGGAAGTAATAGAGCTTGGGGGAGGTTTAGAGAGAAGTTAAAGAGAGAGAGAGAGAGAGAGAGAGAAAGAGAGAAAAGGGTTGAGGTGTGAAGAAAATGAGTGAGCATCGCATGGTTTTTATAGTTGAAAAATGGATAAACTCAGTGAGTTCTGAGCTTCCAACTCGTCGAGTTGGGTGCCAGGTGTCACCATCTGGTGGCAAGGCGTGGGGAGGAAGCAATGGCTTAGATCGTGCTACGTCACCCACTTCGCATCAGCCCATCCCGACTTCTGAATTTTGTAACTTTCGTATACGAGTTCCGTTTTCGATGTTCTTTATATCCATGCATAGGTATTGACAAGATCTACAACTCTCCTTTTGACTCCATCGGCTAATTCTTGACCGATTTTAAATTTAACAGTGTGAGAAGATTACACTGTTTACCAACCGTGTAAAATTCATAACTTCTACATACGGACTCCGTTTTTTATTGTCTTTTTATCGTTGAGCTCCTATTAATGAGATATTAAATTCTCATTTAGGTTGTGTTTCTAAAAATCCTTCGATCTAAAATTCAAATTCCGGGCTACATACTGCTGTGCCAAATCTTAGAAAAATCATAACTTCCTCATACGAAGTCAGATTTGGATGTTCTTTTTATGAACGCTCTCGGTTTAACGTATAATACGACTTTTATTTAGATCCCTAAGGCTAAAAAGTAATTTATCAAAAATTCACTTTTTACGTTACGCAGTGTCGTGTGGGCTTAGCCGTAAAACTTTGACGGGCCAAAATTTATGCGTTATAACTTGGATTTCACGTTTTTTTTATATGTACCAAACCCTTGTGAAATATACTATAACTTGGTTAAGATTATTTATTCTAAATAATCTTCTATCAAAAATTCACTTTTGACGCTTATTGTCTCTAAATTGGTTAGCCCGAATCTGCGGGCGTTACAGTTTACAAAACTCACTTTCTTTATCACAATGAAATGTTAATGATAGTATCATTAAGTTGTATTTCAATCTCCACTATGAAATAATTTATAAAAAATCAAAGGTTTCAACAATAATGAATAAAATTCGTTAGTGAAATTGAATAAACATCTATCAGCAAATCTATTTATGAGATAAAAAGATTACATACATCGCTTATGTATAATTCTTTGTCAAGCCTTATGTTCTTTAACTACTAATAGATAAAGACACTTCTGAATCATCTTCCCATATACATAGGATTCACATATATCAATTGAATCAAGCTCATGTGTCTTAAAAAATTCCATCATTTTTAAGTTGGTATATGTGTTTCATATTTATGTAGTCATGATGATTATCATATAGATAAGTTCCAACTCAAATATCATTTGATTATGTAGGTGTTGTGATCAGAACTATCAAGTTAATGAAAGCTTATAGATTTACTTCATAAATGACACTATGAGAAAATATTCTTTAACACATAATACATCATTTAACAACATCAATGTGAACATCCATAACATGATATGTAAATCTAGATTTATTCATAAATTTACAACTATTATAGGTCCCTATAAGAATACATACAAAACATCTATTGTTTAAATAAAGACTATAACAACACTTGTTATATCTTCAGCATAAAATATCATTAGTTTGTAATCATTTGATTATTTCTTCCAATCATCAACACATAATATCAATTATTAGTGTCACATTAAGTATAACATACATTAAGCTATTTTCCAACAATTCCAAGAGCTCCAAAGCTCGAATCTGGCCCTTCCCAAGGTCTTGATGGATAAAGTTGGAAACTTTATCTATTAAGACATCTCAATTTGTCAAGATTTCAAACTCTTAGTCCTTAAATGTAACTCAATCCATGAAAAGACTCATTAAGCACTTAATCATTAAAGTTACTCCTCCAAAGTTTCTAGAAGGGTTTCTTACACCTAGTGGATCATAAAAATCGTAGCTTTATGGACATGCAAGTCCAATGCGTGCCCCTTCCATTTTAGGTCAAAAACATGGCACATATGCACTCCAACCTTATGCAAGGGACTAAAACTCCAAGGATCATCACATATGGAACATATAACACTAAGATGACCACAAGGGGCCATAAAGTTTCCAACTTTGTGGAATCCAACCTTCCAACCTTCCAACCCATGAAGATCAAGGGACAAAAAGGGCTAGATCTAGAAGAAAGTAACAAAAGACTGAATCTTGGACACTTACAAAGGTCTAGAGAATGCACAAAGGAAGGATGATGAAGCTTTCTTGCTAAATCTACAATCTAAACACCTTCTTCTTATTCTTCAAACTACCAAAGGTCTTGAGAATGCACAAAGGTTCTAACCTGTTAGAGCCTTATTTCCGAACCAAAATACCCCCAAATTGGAGGAGAGCTAAGGCCTGGCGATTTTGGTGTCAAGAAGGAGGCAATAGAAACTAGATATTAGGGGTGAGCATATTAACCAAAAAACCGAACCATAACCAAATTAACCGATATAACCGAACCATTTTAATCGAACCATTACTAAAAGATATGGCTCGGTTTCTAATTTTGATTAACCAAATACATATGGTTCGGTTATGGTTATAATAAAAAACCAAACCATTATAAACCGAACCAAACCAATAATATTAATGATGGTTTAGTATAATATAATATGAAATATATGGTATGTAATTATATTGGGAATTAAAAATTTAAAGGGTAATTATTTAGAGTTAGATAAGATAAGTAATATTCTATCAATACAATTATGCATACACATCATCCACTTTTTATAATGTACACTTTGCGTTTTTCAATTTTTATAGAAAAATATTTTTATTTTTATGTCATCTTGGACCAGGAATCCGTGTGATGGTTCGAAAGTGCTTTCAAATATTCTTCGCATCCCCAGAGAGATACATTGTTTCCATTGTGACTTGGTTGTCAAAAGGGGCACTACTAGTGTTGTGTACTTTTCATTGGAGCACACCTTTCGCTAGGAAGGGATCAGTTACGAGTACGAAATGCTTTTCACATACAAGTCGGATAGCGCAATAAGGCAGTTACACTCCTCCGCTTGGCATTCCAGTTCAAATACTAGTGAGGTAGACAACCTCATGTCATGTGTTAAAATAGTAATGACCTTGCCTACGGGCTCATTGGGACACTCAACTACTAAGGATTTCTCCACTCAATTAAGGAAGGTGTCAGAGCTTCTTTTTTTTTTTGTTTTTTTTCTTTTTTGAGAATCCTAGACTAAAGAAGAAGGCTCCTTAATCAACACAAGGAAAAATCCGCAAGCAGGAGAGCTTTACTAACCTGTCGTCGGTTACTTTATCAAGGCTTCGCAGGAGAAGAAAGAAGGTCTGGGTCCAATTTCTAATGAAGCGAAGGTCTCTTCTCCATTAGAGCTCCAAAAGACATTCTAAAAAAGACCCTGCCCAAATATGCGACTCTATAGGGATAAAAAATGAAATTCAAAATGGTATTCTAAATAGTATCTTACTTTTGACCTCTTCCCTCTTCCTGGGCAGCAGGATAGAGTGGGCTTTATGGTTGATGTCAGCTACTCTCTTCCCGCTTTACCTTCTAGAGAGCCCAGTACATAGTCTAATGGCATGGGCACTCGAAGGAAAGGTATAAATTCCATTTTCCTAGGGATTCGTATTTCCCATTGTCCTTATGGATGAGGGAATCGAGTTGCGAAAGATGAGGGAATCTACTTGAGTCCCCCTAAATCAGGGTATTCTTCCTATTTTCCTTCTTCCTCCAGCTATCAATAGGATAGAGTGGAGCCTCACATAACCCCCTTTAGCACAGAGAAAAGTACACCCAATGCCCGGAATGAATCTAAGTTATTCTATACATTGATTATAAAGTGACTTATGAGTCGGAATGGTCGGGCATAATGAGTGTAGCTTAGTGCTCCCTCTCCTTAACAGTCAAGCTCTGCTTTTGATCTTGCTATGAGTGCCTTTACCCTTCTCTAAAAAACCATAGGACTGTGCTATCTGGGAGGAACCCTTAGGTTTGCGGGGCATTAGATTCAATCCAGCCACAAGTTCTCCCTTTGAAGTAGCATAGACAATTTGTCTTTCTTCGGTTCATATTGTTGAATCGAAAGCAAGTTTAACTGCGAACTCACTCAAGGGTTATATGTTTTCTAATTGTTTGCTGCCCTGTGCTTTCCCATCCTTCCTTTGAAGAGATGGCATAATCAGTCTAGTACTGATGCGTGGTCTTACAAAAGCCTATGTGACTGACTTGCCATTGCCAACCGTACGTCGCGTCCTGATCCTCACGTAGCCGTAGGTCTCTCGTTCCTTTTCTCACTCATCGATGGAACCTCATCATACCCCTTAGCTTGCTTGTATCGGATCAAGGGGGGAGCTTACTTCACTTGTTTTCTTTAAGTAACATGCCAGGAAAGCAGCTGATAAAGAGTGCCATCACCTTATTTAAGAAAGGGCTAATGTGAACGAGAGCACTGCTTACCCAAGAAGAGAATCCGCTTTCCTTGTTTTTTTGCTTATTCCTAGCCAGAGAAATGAAAATAATCTCGAGATCCAGAAACGTATCTATACGCCTAGCATTAAGCTAACGAAATATCGTTAGCCATAGCTCTTAGCCTATTGGTTGTTTGCCTGTGACTTGACTTCCCCGTACTCCTTCTCCTAGAAAGCGACTTCTTTCATTCCTCGACAGCTAGGTCTTTGCCGACTCTTAGCTTTCCAGGCGGGTTGGTGTTCAACCTTCATTCAATAGGGCTATCTATCTGAAAGGGCTTAATAAAAGAATCCTTGTAATAGAAGTTCATTCCTTAAAGACCTTCCTAACTAATCAGTAATTTGATGGTCTTCTGTAAAGACTTTCATGCGCACCTTCCTTCATAAGGACAGGTAACCAGGCGGGTAACTCACTCGTAGGTAGCACTCTTCGATGCTTTAACTCCTTCTTTTAGTAGTTCCTTTGATGCTAGTAACTAGAATATAGGACCCGGAAAGCGGGCTCTTATTGCCAGAAGCAAGTGTAGTTCACCGGTTCCACTGAATGCTCCTATCCGTCGGCAAAGATCGTGTGAGTGTGCAGTTATGCTTCGGATGCTTCGACATAGAATAGATCGTTGATAAGTGCCCGATCTGGGATAGGCTGGCTGGGCATAGTTTTGAAAATCGGATTATTGAGTTCGCCTGGACTACGTTGTCCTTGGGATGCCAGGCTTGATGCTTGAAGAAAGTTCCAAACCAATCTCTGTCACTTGGTAAAGATTTGTGATTTCCGGGTGATGACAAGTAACTCATGAAGGTCTATAGTCAACTACGGCTATTGAGCGTCGAGATGCTTTACCACGCGAGATCCTTTCCTCACGCATTGGTTAACAAATATTAACCATTAACCATAACAATAACCGACTAAAACCATTAACCATAACCAATATTAACCGCTACCCAATGGTTATCAAAATACATTAACCAATTGTAATGGTTATGGTTCGGTTTTAACCAGTAACCGAACCAAACCGCTCCATACACACCCCTACTAGATATAGAGCCTAACAAGTATTTTCATCCTCTATGCAATAAGTTAAGATTTTTCAATTTTTGGTGAAATGTTTAGTTTGGTTAGATTGGTTGAATTTATCAACCTATAGCTTGATTATGGTGTAGACAAGAGTGTTTAAAAGCTTTAATCAAACTTGGGAAGTGACTTCCATGGTGAAATCAACCCAATGAGAGTCGGGGTTTGCAACCCTAACTAGTGAGATTATGAATGATACTGTTAGGTCAAAAATATGGTGTATACTTTACTTTTCTAGAAAAATGTATTTTTGTGTCTTGGACCGTAAACAGCTTGGTGTTTACGACCGTATACGTGTTTACGGCCGTAAACCCATTCACAGCCCATGTTCACCAAGCCCATGTTTCTTATGTATAAATATAGGTATAAGGGGTAAGGAGTAGATTGATGAACAGAAGAGAATAGAGGAGCGTATGTGTGTGTGTTTGAATCTCATGTAAAGGAGCATCATTCCAATCTATTCAATACATTGAAGATTCATATTATTATTCTTCTTCTTCTCTTATATTTGATCTGACATCATCCGTTTGATTGGGATTCCACACCATCAAACGGATATGATTGATACACGGATAAATTAGGGACTTACAATTGGTATTAGAGCTTGGTTGTATCAGTCATTTTTGTCAGATCTGGAGCTTATTTGATGTTATTTTTGAAGGATTCTTGCGTTTTTGGATACATCTCTGAAAATTAGGGGAGGTTTGGTCTTCGTGTTTTTGATAAAAACGAGTTTTTGATCGAGCTTTGGAGCAAAAAGAGGTGAAAAATGCTATTTTTCACGTAGTTTGCAAAGAGTTTACGGCCTTTGAAGGGTTTACGGCTAGAGTTTACGGCCGGCGGTGGCGGCGTTTACGGCTAGGGTTCGCCGGATTTTACGGCTGGAAACTGTTTACGGTCGTCGGAGGTTTACGGTTGCTGGAGTTTGCGGCCCTTGGTTCTTCGTTCAGCATCGTTCTGCAGCCCTTTTCGTTCAGCACCATTCAGCGTCTCATTAAAAAGAAAGGGGCAATCGGAATTTTGGAGGTGCCGAGGATCGAACCTGTGTCTCCTGGCAACTAAACCAAGCGCCTTACCAACTCAACTACATTGCTAGATGACATCCTCCTTCCGAATTTAATTTATAAAGCGTCTTTTTCGGTTCCAATTTCGCATTTTTTACATTTTTAACCCAAAAACTCAATTTCTTTTATTTTTTAAATTCTTTTTTCATCCAAAATATAATAAAAAAATAAATAATAATAATAATAAAATAAATAATAGTTTTTAATTTTTAACTTTTATTTTTGACTTTTGACCTTAAAATTTTGACTTTGACTTTCAAGTTTGACCTTTAACTTTAAACTTTGCCTTTTTCATTTAACTTTTAAATTTTCAAATTTAGTTTTTCGGTTTGACTTTTCAGTTTGACTTTTAAGTTTGACTTTTCAAGGTTGACTTTTGAGGTTTATAGTCAAAGGGCATTTTTAAATTTAAGTTTGACGTTTAAGTTTTACTTTAGCTTCGAGTTGTGCTTTTAATGGCTTTTAAGGTCAACGAGGGAATTGAAGACATGACAGAGAATCGTCAGGATATGTTAAAACAAAATTTCTACATCTTCAACTACATTCCCGAAGAAACCCTGGAGGCTTAGTTGCAGCGATTCACCACTCTCACTACTGAGATGAATATAGTCGGGGTCTTCTTTACCAAATCTGAGATAAAAAAAAGCTATGGAATTCACTTCCAAAATCGTGGGATATGAACGTAGCTGTCATCAAGAAGAAAAAAAGATCTCAATCGTCTTAGTATTGTTGATGTAATTGAAGAGCTTGACACTTTGAGGTGTGGAAAAACACTGAGTTCTGCAAACATCCTGGTCAATGAAGCTTCATGTACTCCATCTTGTGAAGATACGATTAAAATTTTTCATGAACATAATGATCTGCTAAAAAGGGAAGTCGAGGACCTAAAATACGAAGGATGTCAACTTAGGAAAGGACAGAAACCCCTGAAGGCTGAATTAGAAGCAAAAACCAAAGACTTTAGGAAGCTTCAGGAAGAGTATAGCAACAAGTGTGAAAATTATGACTATATTAAGAGACAACTTGCTGCTGTAACTGAAGAACTTGACACTTTGAAAATTAAGTGTGGAAAAACAGATGTTAGTTTCAAAATTATACTGCGTCTAGTAAGACAGACGAGTCCTTATTTGAAACCCAATTAAAATTCAAAGATAATCAAAACAAGGGTCTAGGGTATGATAGTGTTCCTCCACCTTTCAATCATAACTACACATCCATCCCTACGACACATGAAGAAATTGACAGGGTGGCATATCTTCAATATGGCAAACCAGCTGGATTTGTGTCAGGAGGTATTCAAGTTGAAAATACTAATGCTTCTACTTTATGTGTAGGTAAAGTAGCAGAAGATGAGAACAAGGAGAAAACCATTGAACAAACCAACATCTCCTTAAAACTTAGAATCTGATCCTTCGAATTATGTTATTCACAAACCTGCCGTTGAGAAATACAGGCCACCAATTCCAGCGCAACAAAGTGCTTGTTGCAAGTGTGCATGTGGGAACAACAAGAAACGAGGCAAGGATACGCCACCAGGGGCAGGAAGAAACAACTTCATAGTGAAGAAAAAGACTTGTTTTCACTGTGGAACACCTAGACATATTGCCCGAAACTGTCCAAATCATGCATACGTTCCCTACTACGCACAAGGATGGCAAAACGCGCCAAGTGGGAGATACTTCAAAAGAAACCCTTCCAGTTCACGTTCAGACAATGGTGACTAGAACGCGTAGAAGGCCAACAATCAAACCCACAAGGCCAAGAATCCAAATCCTAAAGGCAAGAAGGGAGTGTCGGCCAAGAAGCCCAATCTAAGAGATGCTCCATTGAAACAAAGACCGGTTAGGTCAAAGTCATCTCAACGGCTGACATCAAGTTCAAAAGCATGTACTGGGCCACCCATCAGATCGAAAAAGAAATGGGTTAAACCAAACTACAAATGGGTTCTGAAGGATCAATCTCCCAAATCTTCTAACGATTCTAATATTTCTACATCTTCTGTTTGTGATAAACAGGATATGTCATGGGAGAGAGTACCGTGAAAGGATGACAAAGGTCGACCCGGTTTCAAAATGGACGGGTTTCCAAAGACCAACTGATCCCGCTCTGTGTCAGAGCAGCTATGGAGGCATATCATCAGACTTCGGTTTGTTGGTAGTGGCTGTTCCAGGCACATGATATGAGGCATCTCTTAACTGTACAACATTCAGAACTTTGTTCGAGAGTATGTGTCCTTTGTGGGAAAGGAAAGAAGGGAAGAAAGGAAGGGATCACATGGGGTTTGTGCTTAACGACATGAAGAATTTTCGGATCTATTTTGAGATTATGTGTGTTGTTCTCAGACCTTCTGGATGCAAGTTCAATCAGTGAATTACGGTTTGCGTTTTCTTCTCTATACTCCTGAGTTTATCGTACTCTGATTCGTTTTAAAGACAATTCTTCATTTTCTTAATAGTTTTTCGTTAATAGTTATTATTAGGAAGTGATATCAAGAATGTGATAACGGGCAGTCTAAAACATGTGTAAAGGACTGAATCTAAATTGTCTAGACTTTGTGTTCAATGTGTTGGTTGGCACGAAGGATTTGAAAGTGTGGATTTAGATAGGATTGTTTGGACTGACCATACGACGCTCAGGTAGATTGAGCAGTGAGATAAACACGGGAACCTACAGGATACACTAAATTAATACACATCTAGAATAGTGGTTCGAATTTTCCTTGATGTACGAACTTATGTCCTTAATTCTGGTTCTGATAGGGTGACCCGGGGGGGGGGGGGGTTCTGATAAAGTAGTTTTGTAGGAAATTATTTTCTTGCTTTCTATCTGTCAGACATATGTTGCCTCCTCTGCGTGATCAGAAGATCCGACCTGGATTGCAACATATGCAACTCTATTTCTACGCACCTCCTTATCTATGAAATTCTTCGTATTTGTTCGCCATATGTTGTCTCCTCTGCGTGATCGGAAGATCCGACCTGGAACACAACATATGCACCCTACTATTTCTATAACCCTCTATCCTAGTTAGCCATATGTTGTCCCCTATGTGTGATTGAAATATATCCGACCTAGGACACAACATATGCATCTATCTCTAAAATCTGACTTCCTCCTTAATAATTGTTTACTCACCTAAAGTAAGGAGTCCTTAGGAAGTTCTTGATAACCAGGGTATATCGGGAAGTGGGGAACACATTCTAGTGCAACTAAAATCGAACTATTTAGAAGTTGTCTGTAGATCTCGTTGCTTAATTTAAGTGGACAACAATACCCGTGGTCATCGTCAGCTAAATGATTTATTTAGAAAAGTTGATCGATATCCTTCGTGTTTAAGTGGACCACAATACTGAAAATTGACCAGATCTACTCATGAAAGTGAAGGTACTGATAAACAAGTTTAGGCTGTCTCACAACTTTGATCCCAAATATTTTTCTTTTTGATAAATTTGTTCATAGTTTTCCTCTATGCACAAATTTAGGGGGAGAATTAAAAAAAATTCAAAAATCAAACAAAAAAATTAGAAAATTTAAAATCAACAAAAAAAATAGTGTTATATTCTATTTTATTTCTTGTTCAAGAAAATCAAAAATCCAAAAATATTTTTGTTTATGTTTTATTTTTTTTAGAAAATATGAAAAACCCAAAAATATTGTGTGCTAAATTTTCTTTTAGTTTTGTTTTGTCTTGAAAAGTGAATTCATCTGAAGATGAAACTCATGGAGTATGTGTCAAAGAATTCTGAGCCAAGGCTTCATTCGTGATCATCGAAGAATTCTCATTCGAAGGAGCAAGAAATGAAGATTATTCTTTCAACATTCAATTTTTCTACCCCAGAATGTAACGACCCAATTTTCACGTCCAAAAATTCCGTTTTTAAAACATTACTTAGAAAACATTACTAATTAAAACATTGTTTAATTAAACCATTTCACATCGAAAATCCAAATTTGAAATCCACAACATGTAAACAACCAAAATATCAGAGTATCAATCCCAGAATGAACTCATAACTGCGGAAACAAGAGTGTGTGTGATATGCCGCTACCGCGCCGGCTTCTTTCCCCTAGCTAAAGAGGTACTTGAAACAATAACTGAAAAACGTAAGCACAAAGCTTAGTGAGTTCCCCTACTGTACCACATACCATATAATCACATAACATACATATATTGTCAGGCATATCTGGGTGCCCGACCTACCCCTTCGGTCCTCTCGACCGGACGTTGCCTAGCATACCTGGGTGCTGGCCTCCCCTTTGGTCCTCTCGACCGGATACTGCCTAGCATATCTGGGTGCTGGCCTCCCCTTCGGTCCTCTCGACCGAATACTGCCTAGCATATCTGGGTGCTGGCCTCCCCTTCGGTCCTCTCGACCAGATACTGGGGAACTATTTCTCCCCTCTACTACTACCACATAATATGTATCACAATATCAGAATCTATCTAACATGGCTGAGTATGACTACCCCTTCGGCCCTACCGACCGGATATCTTGGGGACTATCTCCCCCTACTGCCACTAGCACATAGTATCATATCATACTAGCACATAAACATAACACAGGTAGTAGTAATCCCTAGATGAATATCACAGAGACGATCATCTACATACAACTCCTACTGGTGGGCCGGCATTGTGGTCGTAGACCCACCGATACTGGAAGGTAACTCACCTCAAAGTAGCTGCTGATCTGATCGGGAACTGACTTTCTACTGCTGCTGCTGCTCCGGACGTCCTCCGGCTATAATTCCTACAAAACGATCAGTCAAACATTGCTAGATGTACTTAGGGTAAAATGACCCTTTTACCCTTGACCACGTCGAAATCCAAGTCAAAGTCAACTTCTAGTTGACTGGACTCGCCGAGTCCGTGAGCAACTCGTCGAGTCCTTCCCTTACTAATCCGGTCCTACTCGCCAAGTTCCTCTCCCCACTCACTGAGTCACCCTTGACTCACCACTCGGGACTATGGGGCCGAATCGAGTCCCGACTCGCCGAGTCCTGCGAGCAACTCGCCGAGTTCCTCGAGCGGATCCCCTACTCACTTCCAATCCACACCAGAACACCCCATACGAGGGTTTGGGGTTTTGGGACTACGTTACACGGTTAATTCCGTGTGCAGGTACGAAGGGTTAAACCTTCAACGCTTAAACCCCTCTTGCTCTGTGAAAGTTCATATGACTCGCTGAGTTTGAAGAAAAACTCGGCGAGCTCCAGGCAATCTTCATAGGACTCGCCGAGTTGTTCATCCAACTCGTCGAGTATAGGACCATCTTCATAGAACTCGCCGAGTTCCACTTTGGGACTCGCCGAGTTCCTCGACTCATTTCCTGAGTAGGCCAGATCTGAGACATGCAATGCTTCAAAACCACAGATCTATGGTCCTAGGGCATGTTTACCACGTAAAGTTGCAAACTTTACATGCATGCATGGCCCTATGAGCTCAAACATGCAATTCCAAGATCTTTAGGAGGTCCTACACTCAATAGGGACCTCAATCACCTCAACCACAGAGACTTTATGCTACTAGGATGTCCTAAAGGTCCAAATCCGAAGTCCTAGCAGAACATTAACCATAAACACATAGAGATTTAGGTTCTTAGGGCTTAAAACCTCTTTTTAGGGACAAAAAGGGGATTCAATGAACTAAAGATCAAGGTAGGAACTTTTCTACCTGAATAGAAGCCTTTCACGGAGTAGATTACGGATCTTCTTCCCTTCTTGCACTCTTCACCTTCTCCTTCTTCTCCCAAGCTCCAAACCACCTTCACAATGCTAAAAATCACCCACAAGGACACAAAGGGGGCTAGGGTTTCGTTCTACAGATCCCTGGGAGTGCTAGGGGAAGTGGAGGTTGGGTTAGATCGTTTAAATAGGGTGCAAACACCCTGGTTAGGGTTTTAGTCCAGACAGGGTCTACTCGCCGAGTCCCACGAGCCTACTCGCCGAGTAGACATAGTAGATCCCGCATCTAGTCCTGCTTCTACTCGGCGAGTTAGTCCTTCAACTCGCCGAGTACAAGGTTAAAATGCAATATATAAGGAGAGTTAATAATCTAGAATACATACCAGGAACCAGGTGCTACACAGAAGCAAGGCGAAGCAGAAATTGAAGATAATTTGACGGATTGTATTGAAACCTCCTCAATCAATCTGTTGCTATCTAAAACCTGATGAAGTGATCCAGAAGATTTGTTCTCTCTGAAGATTCTCAAGCTGAAAGCGCTATCTTTCAAGAATCAGTACGTCAAGCCTCCTCACCCAATCGGCGTTCAATGTCAAATTTTTAAGAAAAGGCCAACTGCTCAAGATGAAGTCATTCGTTGAAGATTCATCAAGTTCATCTTGAAGCTGTGAAGTCATCGAAGATAAACGTTGAAGCCAATATCCAACTGAAGCTTAACAAGAAATGTCAGCTACTTTTTAGGGGGAGCTTGTTGGGTCAATTAAGAAAAGAAAGATATAAACCAAGGGGGATATTGTTGGGTCAAAAATATGGTTTATACTTTACTTTTCTAGAAAAATGTATTTTTGTGTCTTGGACCGTAAACAGCTTGGTGTTTACGGCCGTATACGTGTTTACGGTTGTGTTTACGGCCGTAAACCCATTCACGGCCCATGTTCACCAAGCCCATGTTTCTTATGTATAAATATAGGTGTAAGGGGTGAGGAGTAGATTGATGAACAAAAGAGAATAGAGGACCTTATGTGTGTGTTTGAATCTCATGCAAAGGAGCATCATTCCAATCTATTCTACACATTGAAGATTCATATTATTATTCTTCTTCTTCTCTTCTATTTGATCTGACATCATCCGTTTGATTGGGATTCCGCACCATCAAACGGATATGATTGATACACGGGCAAATTAGGGACTTACAGACACATTAGAGGTTAGATTACAATAAATTAGGTAGTATGGGATGCTTAATTCATTGGTAGAGTTAGATTAAGAGGTAGAAACATAAAAGTTAGAATATTGATCCCTTGAGTGGTCATTTTGACAAAGAGAGTCATTAAACTCTTAATAGGCTAAGACAAGTTTTAAGAAACTTAATTATGTGTAAGAATAGACCTAAGAGCAAAGATACATCAATGAAATAATTAAGGAGTCTTCACTAACTAACAAGGTGAGTTATAACTCTCTCTCTCTCTAGATTATGATTATATATTTTATAACCTTATATATATATATATATATATATATATATATATATATATATATATATATATATATATATATATATATATATATATATATATATATATATATATATATATACGCATGTATGTTAGATCTTGAGGAATTAAGTGAACGCCCTTAAGTTATTAGATGAAGATAAATTATGAATATACGATTACAATCATGGATCAGAGCATGTATGTATTGTCACGTCCCTTTTAAAATAAATAAAATAAAATAAATAATAAACCCTAAAACTTCGAGATGTATTTTTATATTTTATTTTAGCCCTAAGTCAAATTAAAATAGAGTGATGTACACCTTGAGGATGTTAAAGGTTATAATTTCTTATTTCTGGGGGTTAATTGGTAACATATAGACTTGTGATGAAAAGATTTTAGAAAGCAAGGGTTGTTTGGTAAATATCAGGATTAAATTGAAAGGCGTTTTGATGGCAGGAGGCTAATGTGTTAAAATGTATTTCAATTTGGAAGGAGACGGGATTTAAACCCAGCGCCCTCTCCCCTCGTTTTTTTTCATGTAAACCCTAACCCTAATATACCAGATGCCACCTTAGCCCTCCACATCCCCACCCACCACCGATCTGCTGGTGTGAACAACCGCCGCCGCCACCTCCGTTCCTTGCTGCACCGAACCGTTGAGAATCGCGATTGCTTTCCCTTTTGGCGAGAAGGAGTTTAACGACCGTTAGTGCGTTTGCTGCCACCATTCCTCCACGTTCTTCTTCTTTTTCTTATTCTTATTCTTCTTCTATCTCGCCATCTGCAGTCGTAACACGACAGTTATCAGTGCTACTCCGCCCGCCCCTCACTTTCATTATGTTCCGCAAAAGATAGCCCGTCATCGCCGCCGCTTATACGATCTTTATTTTCGCTGCTTCGGTCGACATTCACCTACCTGAGAGGGGGGGACATGTTGTTTACGTGTTTGTATGTGTGTTCATGTGTAGGTGTGTTTTTCAGTGGTTGTTGCTCGTGGTATGTGTCGTTGTTCACCGAAAAAGCAAGGAAAATACCATGGAAGCCAACATTGGTGGTTGTCACCTAACTGCCGCCTTCTTCCGCCACTAGCCACTATGTTGGGTGGCTGTGAGCATGAATTAATGTTTGTATGTGCTTTTTTGCATAAAATAATGTATTGGGTGCTTGTTTCCAGATTTTAACTCGGAAAGCACCACTACCTTCATGAGGTGGTGGCTGCCGCCATGGACCGCCGCCGACAACCGTTAACCGGAGTGGCAGTGGGTGGAGCCCGACTTCTTAAAATCTAATCAACGTAAAAACCTTTCCTTAGAACTTGTTGGCACGTACTTTGGTTGGAAACCCTAACTAGGGTTTAGAAAAACCCTAGTTTTGGAGTTGGTCGGGACCCGCATTAAAATTATTAATTAAACTTAAAATAATACTTAATAATTTTCTACAATTAACTTAATGAAATATTAGACTTAATGGATTAAGTCCTTAAGGGGTTAAGTGTGGAACACTAACCCTAGTTATTATTTTATGTGAAACCTTAATCGTCATTTTATGTGAAACCCTAATCGTCATTCGTGTGAAGTGGTAACTATTGCAAGTGACTATAACCTGTGATCGGGTATTGACTCAATTATCTTCCTGTAGGTGATTGCAAGTGAGTTGAATCTGATAGAGTCCTTCATTGCTACAGTGTTATCTATGCGCATATCGAGGTGAGTTTGTGTCACTATACCCATGGGTCGAAGGCACCAATGTCGGCCCACTAGTTTTGGTTATCTGTTAGTAGAGGGATACCTTAAGGACTGTGTATAGTCATATAGTATAGACTGAGGATTCTTGATCCAAGATCTCTTACCTGTTCCTCGTTTGGTTTTGGTTCTAGCGTGGGATCATCTGTATGGGTGACTATCTCACCTATGGGTATATACAACCATGCATTCCTTGGATTGTTGATATTGAGTATCCTGCTATGCTGTAGGGATCTGTTAGATACATGTTTTGGTATTGAGTATACTAATATGCTGTAGTGAGCTATTAGATTTGTGTTCTGCTATCAAGTATGTTGATATGTTGTAGTGATCTGTTAGATATGTCTCTTAGTATTCAGTATGTTTCTTTGTGGTAATAATTTGTAGGATTGTATGTTATATGTGCTCGCTGGTTATCATCCATGGAGTGCCCTTAGGGACTATCGGTGGTCATGTAGGATAACCGGAAAACTCTTGGTCTAGGCTCTCTTGCCTATTCCTTGTTTGGTTGTGGCTCTAGAGTAGGACCATCTGTCTGGGTGGCTATCTCACCTCTGGTTACTTATGGTTACACATTCTATGGGGGTTAGTTGGTAGCGGGACTGAAAGTTATAAGAGGACTAGTAGGCAGTAGTGAGCTGTATGATTGTTGTTTTCCTGTATTATGTGCCTACTTGATCTTGATTGTTTATATGTCGACATATTATGTTTTGTTTGGGTTGAGGTGGTTCTGCTTTGTGAGCTAGGCCAAGATACCTGGTGTGGGCTGGTTGTAAGTCGTAGGCATGGAGACTCGGGAAGAGCAGTAGGGTTGAGGTGGTAGACTAATAAACCATGGGTATTCCAACTCGATGGCAGATTTCATCCCGAGGATGACTGGACCCGGAGGTTGACTGGGACTGGGGTATACCAACTCGATGATTCACTGGACCCGACATGTTTGATTGTATATGTGATCTGTTTGTATGGTGGTATTTTGGGTGAAACTCACTAAGCTTTATGCTTACCCAGTTGTTTATGGTTTCGGGTATGTTATTGCTAGAAGTTGAAGGCGGGACTGTACACACTCATTAGCAACATTGAAGATTCTGCTTTTCTACAATACTCTAATTTTTAATAAATGTAATTCGGAATAAATGGTTTTCTTAATTAATGAATTAATAAATTGGGAAGTTTTACCTTAATAAAAATGAAAATTTTGGTTGTGAGAATGGGACATTACAAGTTGGTATCAGAGCTTTGGCTTGAGTGAATTGGAGGAACACTTGTGTGAAGCCAGTCTCAAAATAGGATCCAATAATTTTTGTAAAATGTTTTTGAAAGAAATAATTTATAATATAAGGGTTGGGCTATGGACATGGGCTCGGTCTCTTGTCATGTTCTTGTTTGATTGTTAGCTTGGGATCGGGAATGTGGGCCTTGACGTAACTCTGACTTTCAGGAGGATGCAGTGTGTATAGTCAACCAGAGCCCGAACATGAGAGTGGTTCCCAAAATACCCATACTTGTTATGTTTGTTGAGTTTTGTTTTTTGCTGATATATGAATTGTTAGAAAAGCATGCTAGTGCGTAAATTTCTTTTGGAAGCTGATGGATAGTTATGCCTGATTTCTGTGGCACCTTCTGATTTAGGGAGTTGCTTATCTGATATATATATGCTATTGATTGTGTAATTGCTACGTGTATGTTGATTAGGTGTATATGGTCGGGATTGAATAGCCCTAGAATGACCAACTTGGCCTTACTTCCTGTTCCTTGTTTGGTTGTGGACTTAGGGAAAAGTCGATTATTCGATAATCTATTTGATCTTGTATTGTGTAAAACACGCATGCACAAAAGCAACCAATGGTGCAAGAGCAAGGGTGATCCTAAGGAAAGGGCATAGGAAGTTAGTTGTAGCTCGTAGGAGAAGTGGGTGTTAGCACACATAAGAGTGGATTAATTCAGTGACTTTGGACCTTGGAATAAGTTATGAATCAACTACGGATAGATGTGCAAGGTAGTATGGACCTGTACTACGGAAAGCATAGGACCCGTATGAGATTTAGGAGGAATTCTGAGGATGCTAAGTAACTAATAGGAGTAGGACCTCGTGTGGAGCACTGTATTGTGACGTCTGATCTTTCCTTGATATATTTTCAGTATGGCAGCTATTGGATATTCAGGATCAAGAGTCGGATCTGGTGGCCAGGATGGGCCAAGATTGATAGAGGACCAAGTTATGAAGATCATTCGTGAGGAGGCTGTTACATTTGTCAGGGAGGTGACTCTGGAGTTTCTCAAGATGGTCAAGAATGCCATAATTGAGTTTTTTTAATGATCGTTATGCTACACTTTATGAGGTTTCTGTTGGTGCAGCCACTGCGGCTGCGGCTGCCATTAGGGATCAACGAGATAGAGCTTTCCAATACTGGAGCTTTGATAATATGAAGCCCCCAGAGTTTGATGGGGTCTCGGACCCGATTATGGAAATGAGATGGCTGTCTGACGTGGTGGGTTGTTTCTTCACGTGTTCTTGTCCGGATGACCAGAAGGTCAAGTGCGCCTTGAACCTTATCAGGTTGGGGGCAAGGGATTGGTGGAGACTGGTGACTAGTTCTTACATCTTGAGCATAGGGTTGCGATGACTTGGGAGCAGTTCATAGAAATGTTCCGTGCAAGGTATGTTCCCCTAGTAGAGAGGGAGAGACTGGCCCAGGAGTACCTGGATCTGAGACAGATGACCCAGTCGGTGACGGAGATCACCAAGATTTTCACTGAGAGGGATTTGTTCAGTTCTGATTCACAGCTTCAATGCAGGCTCAGATGACTCGGTATTTGAGCATGCTCATGACGGACATTCGACAGTTTGCGTCCACCCAGAGCTATGGTGTAACAGCCCGGAATTTCAGGTATTACTTTAAATTAATTTGGGGAATATTTAGGGGGGGACTCGGCGAGTTGATGCCTGACTCGCCGAGTAGGACCACGGTCTTGGTCACAGATTCGCGACCGGACTCGACGAGTCCATTTGGGACTCGGCGAGTCGACGCTGTTCAAGCTGAAACCCTAGCCGTTTCGATTCTGGATCGTATATAATGTCTTTAGGGCCGTCATGTCTCGTCTTTTGGCCGATTGAAGATAACCTAAACGGCTGTGGGCATCTGGAGCAAGGGTGAAGGCTAGTGGAAGTTTAAAGAGGTTGTTAGGCAAGGAGAGGCAAGGTGGTGATCAAAGGAGGATCAAGGGGTTGAGCTTTGAAGGTTGGGGACGCAGGGATCACGTTTTCCAGGTAATCCTCGGATCATTTCTGTAGTTTTGGTGTTGTACACGAATCTAGGGTTTAGGAAACCCATTTAAGGATTTGATAGATTATAGAGTTGTTACAAGTGTTTAAATCCCAGTAATAGTATGTGTAAAGGTCCAGGAAGTCCCATATCTATATATTGCGGAATCATGCGAATTACAGGAGGCAGTTGATTGACTGCATGGCGAGGACTCGCCGAGTCCAATGATCAGACTCGGCGAGTAGCTTGAAGATTCACTAGGACTCGCCGAGTTGTTCTTCAGACTCGGCGAGTAGCTTGAAGACTTACTGGAACTCGTCGAGTCGTTCTTCAGACTCGGCGAGTGGTGTCAGGATATCTATACTCGTCGAGTTACCCTTTGTACTCGACGAGTCCGGTCAAGATTGACCGTTGACCTGTATATATCTTAGAGGGGTCAGTTGTCTTGTTTGATAAGATCATTAACTAGGGCTGTGGTATTATAGGGAACCTGCGGACTAGCGGATTGTGTGCGAGTAGCTCGAGGAGGTTATAGCCTGCGTACTACGAGGTGAGTCTTCTCACTATACTTCACCCGGAAGGGTTTGACTGTTAGACCGGAAGGTCGTGTGTGTTATATTCATGCTATGTCTAGAGAGGTAGATGCTTTATATGTGATATGTGCTTATATGCGATATATGTTATGTGGATCGAAAGATCCGGGCCGGAAGGCAATGTTATGTGGATCGAAAGATCCGGGCCGGAAGGCAATGTTATGTGGATCGAAAGATCCGGGCCGGAAGGCAATGTTATGTGGATCGAAAGATCCGGGCCGGAAGGCAATGTTATGTGGATCGAAAGATCCGGGCCGGAAGGCAATGTTATGTGGATCGAAAGATCCGGGCCGGAAGGCAATGTTCTGTGGATCGAAAGATCCGGGCCGGAAGGCAATGTTATGTGGACCGAAAGGTCCGGGCCGGAAGGCGTATGTGGGTAAGTCGTATACTGGGGAACTCACTAAGCATTTATGCTTACCAGTTGTGTTTATGTTTTTCAGGTACTAGTGATGACCGTGGGAAGGCGCCGGCGTGACATGTACACACTGCCACTGTTGAAGATCCTGGAGATTTATTATTTATATTTTGAAATAAACTTGGATTAAACCCTTTTGTCGAATATTGATGTTTTAATTTTTAATGAAAAATTTATTTGAAAATTTGAACTGTTACAATTGGTATCAGAGCCTTGGTTTGAGGGATTCGGGGGTACTTTTGGGTGCAACTGAACTCAGACCGGGGATTTGAGGAAAAACTTTTTCTTAAAAATGATAAGGACGTAACATTTTTTTTTAAAAGGGCAAGGCGGTAAAGGCAAGGGTGGAACAGTGTGTACGAGCAGCCAGCGTCCGACGGTAAAGATCCCCAGAATACCTTACGATGTTATGTTATGCACTGAATAATGAATTGTTATGCATGCTAGAAGACTAGGTGTACATGATAGGAATAGAATTGCCTGTTTTGTGATGCCTTAGTCTAGGGAGATTGCTTATATGAGATATTTGGTAGCGTGCAAGTAAATAGTGCATACAAGAAGTAGAGTACTCGTTATTCGGGATTTGGGGAGGAAGATTTGGGACGAATACTGATACGGTGTGGTCGGTAGTATTGGGCCCGTACTATCGAAGGCACCGGATCAGTGGAAGACTCAAATAAGAATCCCTGGAAATCGGAGACTGGGTAGGGCGCGTATCGAGTACAATTGTACTTGGTGGAGTCTCTGATGATTTTATGTTGTATTTCAGAGACATCATGGTTATCACACGCAATGGGGCGAGTTCGAGCGGTGCGAGTGACGAGGAGATTCGCCAGATTATTCAGGAAGAGGTAGCTGCGGCGGTCCGGGCTGAGATCCCGGAGATGTTTGGGTCTATTAAGACCACGTTGATGGAGGAGTTTGAGGAGCGGTGCGCCGCAATTACTGAAACTGCAGTTGCTGCCGCTACCGCAGCGGTGGCTGCTGCCAGGCCGCAAGGGGGTGATTCGTTACTATTCAGGGAATTCAGCAACACGAAACCCCCTGAATTTGATGGGACGCAGGATCCGATTGCAGCTATGAGGTGGATCGCCGACATCGAGGGGTGTTTCTATACTTGCTCATGCCCGGAGCACTTGAGGGTACGGTTCGCCTTGAACCAGCTCCGTCTTGGAGCGAAGGATTGGTGGAAGTTCGTGACAGCGAACTTCACTCAGGCAGAGATTTCGGCGGTGACATGGGAGAGGTTTACAGAGATGTTCAGGGATGAGTACGTTCCCCCGGTAGAGAGGGAGCGATTGATTCAGGAGTTCTTGACCCTTAAGCAGGGTACTGATTCCGTGGCAGTGATCACACGGAAGTTTCATGAGAGGGCAATGTTCTGCCCCGAGCTGGTATCTACGGAGCAGTCGCGAATGAGCCGCTATTTGGGTGTTTTGAAGAGGGAGATTCGGGAGTTTGTGTCAAACTCCACCTATCGTACTTTCACTGAGCTTCAGGCGAACGCCAGGAAGCGCGAGATTGAGTTGGAGACTCAAGCGAGGGAGGAGGCTGAGTCTCGGCAGGTGGATCGACGGCCGGCCCAGTCTCAGCCGACAGCCAAGCGGACTAAGTTCGCTGATTCGAGGATGGGAGGTTCGAAGGGTCGCACTTGCGCGAAGTGCGGCAAGAGTCACGAGGGGGCGTGTCGAGCTAGTGGTTGCTACAAGTGTGGCAAGGACGGACATATTGCCAGGGATTGCCCTAAGGGGTTTATGGTTTGCTTTCACTGCAACCAGACAGGCCATCGGAAGGCCGAGTGCCCGCAACTTCGTCAGGGAGCTACACCTACTACCCGGACTATTGAGACCCGACCGGCGAAGGTCGAGGCCCCGAGGGCTCGCGGGAGAGCCTTTCAGCTGACTGCGGAGGAGGTCCGCGCTGCGCCCGATGTTGTGGCAGGTATGTTATCTTTCATGTATTTAATTAAAGGTCGAAATGTTATGCTTATGTTAATATATGTGTAGGTACTTTCCTTGTGAACTCTATGCCTGCTCTAGTATTATTTGATTCGGGTGCGAGTAGATCGTTTGTATCGTTAGCTTTTAGTCAGCACATCGGCGTTAGTCGTGAGCCGTTAAGTCGGCCTTTGAGCGTTTCCATTGCGGCTGAGAGGGTGATTTGTGCTACGGAGGTTTTTCGGGGATGTGTGCTAGAGATCTTTGGGGTCGCATTTCCGATTGACCTAATTCCTATCGCGATGGGTGATGTCTGTGTCATTGTAGGCATGGACTGGTTGAGCCGATTCAGCGCTGTCATCGACTGCGAGCGTCAGTTGGTGACTATACGAGACCCTAGTGGGGGAGTTCTTACGGTGTACGGCGAGGGTACCCGTTCGAGATCAGCTTTTTGTTCGGCTGCTAGGGCGAGGCAATGCCTACAGCGGGGATGTAACGGTTTTGTGGCGTATGTGATGGATACGCGGGAGAGTTCCGAGAGACCGAAGACATTGCAGGAGGTTCCAGTGGTGCGCGAGTTTCCAGATGTTTTCCCCGAGGATTTGCCGGGAATACCTCCTGCGAGGCAAGTGGAGTTTGGTATCGACCTAGTTCCAGGGGCGGCGCCTATTGCGAAGGTGCCTTATCGTCTTGCACCTCCAGAGATGCAAGAATTGTCCTCGCAACTTCAAGAGTTGTTGGGGAAGGGATTTATTCGGCCAAGTAGCTCGCCGTGGGGAGCACCGATTCTGTTCGTCAAGAAGAAGGATGGTTCACACCGGATGTGTATCGATTACCGGGAACTGAACAAGGTGACAGTTAAGAACCGCTATCCGTTACCAAGAATCGATGATCTATTCGATCAGTTGCAAGGGGCATCTTGGTTTTCCAAGATTGATTTGAGATCAGGGTACCATCAGGTAAGGGTGCGGGATGAGGACGTCCAGAAGACAGCCTTTAGGACGCGGTATGGGCATTACGAGTTCGTGGTGATGCCTTTTGGGCTCACCAATGCCCCAGCAGTGTTCATGGATCTCATGAACAGGGTATGCAGGCCGATGCTGGATCGGTCTGTGATAGTGTTCATCGATGACATTCTGGTGTATTCGCGGTCTAGGGAGCAGCATGAGGGACATTTGAGGGAGGTCCTTGAGGTACTGAGGTCGGAGAAGCTATATGCAAAATTCTCCAAATGTGACTTCTGGTTACGGGAGGTTCAATTTCTGGGGCACGTTGTAAATCAGGCAGGGATATTGGTCGATCCGGCCAAGGTGGAAGCGGTGATGAGATGGGAGGCACCAAAGTCACCTTCGGAGATCAGGAGTTTCCTTGGGTTGGCAGGGTACTATCGAAGGTTCATTAGGGACTTCTCCAAGATCGCAGTGCCACTTACCAAATTGACCCGAAAGGGTGTTACATTCTCATGGGGACCCGAGCAGCAGACTTCCTTCGAGACACTTCGTCAGAGACTGTGCGAAGCACCAGTATTAGCCCTTCCTGAAGGGATGGAGGACTTCGTCGTATATTGCGACGCATCGATTTCAGGACTGGGTGCAGTGTTGATGCAGAGGGCCCATGTGATAGCCTATGCATCGAGGCAGCTGAAGCCTCACGAAGCTAGATATCCCACGCATGACTTAGAGTTGGGGGCAGTAGTGTTTGCCCTCAAAATTTGGCGTCACTACCTGTACGGGGTTCGTTGTACCATATACACGGACCATAAGAGTTTGAAGTATTTGATGGATCAACCCAACCTAAACATGCGCCAGAGGAGATGGTTAGACGTGGTTAAGGATTATGACTGTGAGATCCTATACCACCCAGGCAAGGCTAATGTGGTAGCCGATGCTTTGAGTCGTAGGGCGGAGGGTACTCCATTGCGGGACGTATGTTTGAGATTGACGGTGGTGACTCCGGTATTAGATACTATTCGTGGGGCACAGGCCGAGGTTGTGAAGTCTGGGATGCAGAAACAGGAGCGGGTAGTCGGGTTAATTTCAGAGTTCGTTACGGATGGGCGGGGACTTCTGACATTTCAGGGTCGGATCTGGGTGCCATTCGTGGGTGGTACGCGTGTCATTTTGATGGAGGAGGCACATAGATCGAAATTCTCGATCCATCCCGGTGCTACGAAAATGTATCTGGATTTGAAAAAGGAGTACTGGTGGCCTTGCATGAAAAGAGACGTGGCTTGGTTCGTGGAGAGGTGTTTGACCTGCCGTAAAGTTAAGGCCGAGCACCAGAGACCGCACGGTAAGTTGCAACCCTTGGAGATCCCTGAGTGGAAGTGGGATCAGATCACGATGGATTTCATCACCAAATTGCCGAAAACTGCCAGGGGAGTCGATGCGATTTGGGTGATTGTGGATAGGCTAACAAAGAGTGCACATTTCCTTGCCATTAGTGAAAGTTCATCAGCAGAGAAGTTGGCGGAGTTGTACGTGAGAGAGATAGTATCTCGGCATGGAGTGCCGACCTCGATCGTTTCGGACCGCGATGTACGTTTCACTTCCAGGTTCTGGAAGAAATTCCATGAGGAGCTGGGTACTAAACTGCATTTTAGTACCGCATACCATCCCCAGACCGACGGTCAAAGCGAGCGGACGATCCAGACATTGGAAGATATGCTTAGAGCGTGTGTGTTAGACTTCGGGGGTAGCTGGGATGCGCATCTGCCGCTGGCTGAGTTTTCCTACAACAACAGCCATCATTCGAGCATTGGTATGCCACCTTTTGAGTTGTTGTATGGTAGGAGGTGTCGGACTCCCATTTGCTGGGGAGAAGTGGGACAGAGAGTGTTGGGCAGTACAGAGATCGTACTTCAAACGACTGAGCAGATCCAACGGGTGAGGCAGAGGTTATTGACCGCCCAGAGCCGACAGAAGAGTTATGCGGACAGACGCCGGTCTGAACTCGAATTCCAGGTCGGTGACTTCGTTCTCCTAAAGGTTTCTCCTTGGAAAGGGGTGATTCGGTTCAGGAAGAGGGGCAAATTGGGGCCCCGGTTCATAGGTCCATTTCGGGTAATTGCAAGGGTAGGTCGGGTAGCTTATCGGTTGGAGTTGCCAGCGGAGCTGAATCAAATTCACAATACCTTCCACGTATCACAGCTGAGGAAGTGTATAGCCGATGAGGCAGCAGTGGTTCCGCTAGAAGATATCCAGGTAGATGCGAGTCTGAATTATGCCGAGAGACCAGTAGCTATCAGGGATCGGAAGATCAAGGTTCTACGGAACAAGGAAATACCTCTGGTGTTGGTTCAGTGGCAACATCGGAAGGGATCGGAGATGACTTGGGAGCCGGAAAGAGAAATGCGGGAGCAACATCCGGAGTTATTCGCAGAATGAGAGACTTCGAGGGCGAAGTCTAGTTCTAGTGGGGGAGAGTTGTAACAGCCCGGAATTTCAGGTATTACTTTAAATTAATTTGGGGAATATTTAGGGGGGGACTCGGCGAGTTGATGCCTGACTCGCCGAGTAGGACCACGGTCTTGGTCACAGATTCGCGACCGGACTCGACGAGTCCATTTGGGACTCGGCGAGTCGACGCTGTTCAAGCTGAAACCCTAGCCGTTTCGATTCTGGATCGTATATAATGTCTTTAGGGCCGTCATGTCTCGTCTTTTGGCCGATTGAAGATAACGTAAACGGCTGTGGGCATCTGGAGCAAGGGTGAAGGCTAGTGGAAGTTTAAAGAGGTTGTTAGGCAAGGAGAGGCAAGGTGGTGATCAAAGGAGGATCAAGGGGTTGAGCTTTGAAGGTTGGGGACGCAGGGATCACGTTTTCCAGGTAATCCTCGGATCATTTCTGTAGTTTTGGTGTTGTACACGAATCTAGGGTTTAGGAAACCCATTTAAGGATTTGATAGATTATAGAGTTGTTACAAGTGTTTAAATCCCAGTAATAGTATGTGTAAAGGTCCAGGAAGTCCCATATCTATATATTGCGGAATCATGCGAATTACAGGAGGCAGTTGATTGACTGCATGGCGAGGACTCGCCGAGTCCAATGATCAGACTCGGCGAGTAGCTTGAAGATTCACTAGGACTCGCCGAGTTGTTCTTCAGACTCGGCGAGTAGCTTGAAGACTTACTGGAACTCGTCGAGTCGTTCTTCAGACTCGGCGAGTGGTGTCAGGATATCTATACTCGTCGAGTTACCCTTTGTACTCGACGAGTCCGGTCAAGATTGACCGTTGACCTGTATATATCTTAGAGGGGTCAGTTGTCTTGTTTGATAAGATCATTAACTAGGGCTGTGGTATTATAGGGAACCTGCGGACTAGCGGATTGTGTGCGAGTAGCTCGAGGAGGTTATAGCTTGCGTACTACGAGGTGAGTCTTCTCACTATACTTCACCCGGAAGGGTTTGACTGTTAGACCGGAAGGTCGTGTGTGTTATATTCATGCTATGTCTAGAGAGGTAGATGCTTTATATGTGATATGTGCTTATATGCGATATATGTTATGTGGATCGAAAGATCCGGGCCGGAAGGCAATGTTATGTGGATCGAAAGATCCGGGCCGGAAGGCAATGTTATGTGGATCGAAAGATCCGGGCCGGAAGGCAATGTTATGTGGATCGAAAGATCCGGGCCGGAAGGCAATGTTCTGTGGATCGAAAGATCCGGGCCGGAAGGCAATGTTATGTGGACCGAAAGGTCCGGGCCGGAAGGCGTATGTGGGTAAGTCGTATACTGGGGAACTCACTAAGCATTTATGCTTACCAGTTGTGTTTATGTTTTTCAGGTACTAGTGATGACCGTGGGAAGGCGCCGGCGTGACACGTACACACTGCCACTGTTGAAGATCCTGGAGATTTATTATTTATATTTTGAAATAAACTTGGATTAAACCCTTTTGTCGAATATTGATGTTTTAATTTTTAATGAAAAATTTATTTGAAAATTTGAACTGTTACATATGGTTCTCTCGCTGAGCTTCAGGATGCCGCGAGGAGATGAGAGATTGAGATAGAGACCCAGGAGAGGGAGAAGTGCCTGACTCTGGATCATTCCCCTCCTATAGCGAAGCGGTTCAAGTCCGCTGACCAGAGTTCAGGATCAGTTGGAAGGAGGCGTAGACCTTTTGTATGTTACAGGTGTGGCAAGGAGGGTCATTTTGGAAGGGACTGCAGGCGGAGTGTGCAAGTTTGTTTTCATTGCGGTCAGGAAGGCCACATCAGAACTCATTGTCCTTTTCTCAATGAGGTGCTGGATCCTATGCCCTTAGCTTAGCAGTAACCCGATGGTCGTAAGGGGACTGCTGGGGTCCCAAGGACCGAGATTTGAGTTGGCAGTTCTTCTATTTAGCAAGTGTGGTAGTATTGGTATTTATTTGTAATCTCTTTATGTGTTTCAAGGTTCAATTGTAATTTTGGACCACTAGTTAAATGGAACTATCTTATTATCTATATTCTAATTAAACTCTATTATGAATGGATTAAGTATCTTTGTCCTCAATTGTATGTGTGTTGGAATTTGGGAATGTTGTGTGGGTTTAGATTCTCCGGTGTATATGAATATCAGTGGTTGGGATGAAGTGGTAGAGTTTGAGTTAATCTGGGGATAGAAGGACTATGGAGTTCTTAGTTTCTAGCATATTTCAAGTGGGGGAGAGTGGAACCTCGCAGCAGACAGACTTTGTGCCAAGATTTGGTTCTCAGTCGGATTTCTCTAAGTCCCTGACTTCTGCGCAACTATTAAATCTTCTAGTTTTGCTGCAAGATCATTGTCAGCTATTGGACTTTCCCTTCGATTTGTATTAGTCTTGGTTGTGATAGCATTTGTAGGGAGTGCTTTTGCTTAGGCCCTAGGGTTTTAGGATCTTAGGTTGAGGATTTGCTTGTCTGTTATCGTCTAATTAGGGGTGAGCCCCAACATTGATAGTGGATACTTCAACTGGGCTGTCGGAGTAGAGAAAGAGTTTCGTTCGGTTCAATATGAGATCAGTTAGTTCTCATTGCGATGATGCCCTTTTGGTGCGGGATTAGAGTGTCGGAATTTGGATGAGAAGCTCGGAGATCAATTAATTCCGCAGATATTCATTCATCTTGGTTGTAGCATGGGAGTGCATTTTGAAGTTGAAGCGAGAGCTGATTTCAAGGACAAAATCTAATTTAAGTGGAGGAAAATTGTAACGTTCCGTTTAAAATAATTAAAATAAAATAAATAATAAACCCTAAAACTCCTAGATGTATTTTTATATTTTATTTTTGCCTCAAATCGTATTAAAATAGAGGGTGTACACCTTAGGGGTATTAAAGGTTATAATTTATGATTTTTAGGGGTTAATTGGTAACATAAGGACTTGTGATGTAAAGATTTTAGGAAGCAAGGGCTATTTGGTAATATCAAGTTTTAATTGAAATGGGTTTTGATGGCTGGGGCTAAAGTATTAAAATGGATTTCAGTTTGTAAGGAGACGACATTTAAACCCAACGCCCCCTCCCCTCGTTTTTTTTTCATGTAAACCCTAACCCTAATATACCATCTGCCACCTTATCCCTCCACATCCCCAACCGCTGCTGACCTGCTGATGTGAACAACCGCCGCCGCCACCTCCGTTCCTTCATGCACCAAACCGCCGAACATCTCAACTGTTTTCCCTTTTGGCAAGAACGAGTTTGGCAATCGTTAGTGCGTCCACTGCCACCATTCCAACACCTTCTTCTTCTTCTTCTTCTTCCTCTTTTCTGTCGGCATTTGCAACTGTAACACGTTAGTTACTGGTGCTACTCCGGCTGCCCATCACTTTCATTTTGTCCCGTAGCAGCTAGCCCGCCACCGCCGCTCGTATGACCCTTCTTTCCACTGCTCCGATCAACGTTCACCATCCTGAGGGGGACCTGTTGTGTGCGTGTTTGTGTATGTGTATGTGTTCACATGTAGGTGTGTTTTTTAGTGGTTGTTGCTCGTGGTATGCGTGGTTGTTGGCTGGAAAACCAAGGAAACCGCCATGGTTCCAACCATAGAGGTTGTCACCTTACTGCCGCCACTAGCCGCCGTGTTAGGTGGTTGCGTGAATGAATTAATGTGTGTGTATGTGCTTTTCTACATAAAATAATCTATTGGGTACTCGTTGCTGGGTTTTGACTCGGAAGCCACCATCACCGCTGTCAGGTGATGGCTTTTGCCATGGACCATCGCTAACAACAACTGCCCAGGGTGACCGTCTTGTTAAATTCTAATTAACGTAAAAACCTATCCTTAGACCTAGTTGGCACGTATTTGGGTTGGAAACCCTAACTAGGGTTTAGAAAAACCCTAGTTTTGGAGTTGGTCGGGACCCGCATTAAAACTATTAACTAAACTTAAAATAATACTTAATAATTCTCTACAACTAACTTAATGCAATATTGGACTTAATGAATTAAGTCCTTAAGGGGTTAAGTATGGAAAACTAACCCTAGTTATTATTTTATGTGAAACCCCAATCGTCATTTTATGTGAAACCCTGATCGTCATTTCATGTGAGGTGGTCACTGTTGCAAGTGACTATGACCTGTAATCGGGTATTGACTCAAGTATCTTCCTGTAGGTGATTGGAAGTGAGTTAAAGCTGGTAGAGTCTTTCATTGCTATAGTGGTTATCTATGCGCATATCAAGGTGACTTTCGCCTCCCTATACCCATGTGTCAAAGGCACCAATGCCGTCCCACTAGTTTCGGTTATCTGTTAGTAGATGTATACCTTAGGGACATTGTATAATCATGTAGGATAAACTGAGGATTCTTAATCTAAGCTCTCTTACATGTTATGCGTTTGGTTTTGGCTCTAGAGTGGGATCATCTGTTCGGGTGACTATCTCACCTCTGGTATATACGACCATGCATTCCTTGGATTGTTGATGTTGAGTATGTTGTTATGCTGTAGTGATGTGTTAGATACGTGTTCAAGTATTGAGTATGCTACTATGTTGTAGTGATCTGTGTTATGGTATCGAGTATGTTGTTATGATGTAGTCATCTTTAGATCTGTCTCCTAGTATTGAGTATGTTGCTTTATGGTAATAATTTGTAAGACTGTATGTTATATGTGCTTGTTGGTTATCATCTATGGACTGCCTTAGGGACTGTTGGTGGTCATGTAGGATAGCCTGAGAACTCTTGTTCTAGGCTCTCTTGCATGTTCCTTGTTTGGCTCTAGAGTAGGACCATCTGTACGGGTGGCTATCTCACCTCTGGTTACTTATGGTTACACATTCTATGGGGGTTAGCTGGTAGCGAGACTGTATGTTGTGAGAGGAATAGTAGGCAGTAGTCAGTTGTATGATTGTTGTTTTCTTGTATTATGTGCATACTTGAACTTGATTGTTTATATCTCGACATATTGTGTTTTGTTTGGGTTAATTCGGTTCTGCTTTGTGCAGTAGGCCAAGATACCCCGTGCGGGTCGGCTGCAAGTCGTAGGTAAGGAGGCTCAGGAAGAGCGGTAGGTTTGAGGTGGTAGGACAACAAACCCTTGGTATTCTATCTTTATGGCTGATTGGACCTGTTGTATATTGGCATTCCAACCTGGGGTATTCCATCCCAAGGATGACTGGACCTGGAGGTTGACTAGGCCTGGGGTATTCCAACCTGATGGTTGATTGGATCCGACATGTTTGACTATAAATGTGATATGTCTTGTTGGGCTTTGAGCATTCTAACACTCCTAAGTGTACATGCAACCCTAAATACCTTGGATCTATGTATTCTCTATTATACATGCAAATATGAACATCCAAGGTATTATCCTAATCTAGCATGCAAAAACAATGAATATAACAAGATAGAATACATACCTCTTTGATGTAGAATGTCCTCTAGAAGCTTGAGTGCCTAGTGCCCCAAGTGTGACACCTCAAATGGTTCACACAACATCATATGCACTTGGAAGACTTAGAAAGAAACACCACACTTCATGAAAATTGGCTAGCCCTTTCTTATTTTCTCTAGTGGCCGATTTTTCCCAAAGAATATGATCTTATATAGTTGTTACAATTAGGGTAAACCCTAATTGTCATGACTTTCCATTTCCTTGGATCCATGGGTTCAAATACACCATGGAGCATCCGTGGAGCATCATATGGGTTTTAGCCCAACTTGATAATCCATGGAGCATTAGCCCACTATACAAGTATGGATGATTTACACAATCAACCCATATATTTAATTAGTATTCTTTTGGTCACTTAATTAATTCTAGATTAATTCTTGATCAATACTAATTAAATAATCTTATTAATATATTAGAACTTAAATATATTAACCAACCTTAAGTGTTATTTCTCACATTATAGTCTATCCAAATGCATGATGCCATGCAACCCAAATGGACCATGCCGAGTCGGGTCAAGTATTACCAATTATAGTTATGGACTTAGACATTAATCCAATAGTCTCCCACTTGGATAAGTCTAAAACTATTATTGTGTATGACTTCAAGAACCGACTGGCAATCGTAGCTCTCAAAAGCTTCCGTCGAACTCTGACCTTGCCGATGATCTCTGACCTTTGTCAATGACTTGTCCATTAAATAAGGGATCATATATTCCTCCATTCTAGATATCATATGGACTGAGACATGGATTATAAATCATTCTCTCTGTCCATTTGTTGTTTCCTGATTTCCGATTTATGACGACTGACTGATTGAACAAAACAAATCAGTCCTGGCTTGGCCAAGCACTCACATGTGTCATCGCTAAATCATCGAGGGGCCCACAAATATCGCTTTTATCCCGAAAGTAAAAGGAATGGATAAACTTCGACTCATATGGCTTGTTCTGCTACTTGTTGAATCATACACAAAGTCACGTTTTATAGCATCGAGTTACCAATGCGTTTCCGTGCAATCAATGTACTATCAACTCATAGTAACAACTCATATCTCTAGGTTTGAAGAATATAAGATATTATCGTCTCATGATCACTCGTGATAAAATCCATGAAGTGATTCAAATGAGCGCGGGTTGAATCCAATACTCAGAACTTATGAGCACTCATGAGCGTTCTAGCACAACTTTGTCCACCAACTTGGACCTCTACAATCCAACCCATGACAGTCTTGATTCATATCTACTTCCAACATATGACCGACTATGGATGGTTTGAATAACTTAGTCATTCCGGAAGAATAACCTAGTTATTATGGAAGTCAAAACATGCAAAGTGAACCACAAGAATAAATGAATCTAATATGGTATCAAACCCTATGAATATAAATAAAACACTTTCTATTTATCACCATACTGATTACTCATTATTCATTGTTTCGGTTTTATCAACTTTATACTTGAATTAAAAACACTAGTTGTCCCATGCCCCAAGCATGTACACTATGTTTTTCTAAACAATAGCTTTGCCATACACCAAGTATGCACTCTATGATCCTTACTTTGTGAAATAAACCAATTGACCAAACTTTCAACGATTCTAATTTCACACTCCCGAATTCTTAATGCAGGAATTCCAAATTCATGCCATTTTACCGAAATCTGTTAGATTCTAAACTTATATGCAATGATTCTCTTGTAATGATTATGCAAAAAGTCACAAAAACTTGACAACAAACATTACAGAGTATTCCAATGAAGACCTACTCCATGGACACAAAGCCTTATGTTCAAAGTATGCATTGCTTTGAACATGCTTCTTGCACTAAGTTTTTTTTATAATCTTACACAAATTGCTTCCATCTATAGAGACAACTCTATATTCCCATTTTGACTACCACTTCTGAACAAGAGTTGTCTCTTTTCAGACTATGTCAATATGGTCCTTCCAATATTAACAGTATACTTCCAACTGTCCTTGAGCAACCAATCTTTGGTAAACCTTAGATTGTCCTCGACAATTGCTTAATCACTTTAGTCATATCCAATTCTATACATTTTCCTCCTTAATGCCCAAGGCATTTGGAAAATTCATAAAGAATAAATATTATAGCACATGTAATCGACCTTGTACCCAAAGTAAATGGGACACGATTCATGATGTTTCACATAAAGAAGACATGGTTATAGACCAGTCTTTTGCCATAATAATTTTTTGTTTGCCATATTCTCAAAATTTTACTATGAAAGGGATGCCGTAATCATAATCGAATTTTGAGAACGCAATATATAGAATTTTCTTTAGTTGAACCAATCCAACATGAAATTCATATATATATTCTTGACTAAAGGTGATTAAAATCTCAATATAAGCTCTTAGAATGATTATAAACTCAATCTAAGCTTTTCATAATTGAAATGAATTATAATTTCCTCTCCCTTAATTATAGCAAAACAACTTTTTCAACCCCTGCAACCTCACGAATTGAAACTTTTGTTTTCTATAATTAACATTGCTAACTTGCAATACTTATCATAATTATCATGCTCCCACTAACATGATGATTATTAGCATAACACTTATGCTCCCACTAGCTTTGACATGTACTCAGAAATCAGCTATTGACTTTTTTTACCAAAGTTCAGATTTCTGATACTAGATTGCTTTGATAAGACTTTATCAAAATCATACACCTTATCTTAGATAGCTCACAAGTGTGTCTAAACAATTTCAAAACTATGAAAAGGGATTCCATAATCATAATCTTAATTGTTTAGATCTTTTCTATTTCTCATAAGTCCATGTTAGTGTGCCTACTAACAACTTTGAGAATGCAAAGATTACTATCTACTTACAAAGCTACTTAGTGGAAGTGTTTCCTCAGCATCATTTTCATGAATCGGAGAGAAACCTTATGACACTTAGATTTTTATGGTGTATGAGTTCCTACCCATATGAATTTGTCAAAACCATAATCACAAGACAAGTTTAGTGACAAATCCAAACTCATACGGATTGAACTTGTGCAGTTTTAACTTTTTGCCACCTGGCTGTACAGGGCCTGCCATTGCTTCCAAGTTGTTATGCAACCAACTGAGAACTCTAAGAACTCATATGAAAAGCCAACTTTAATTTGAATGGACACAGAATATGTCAACACGATAGGTTATAAACCTCAAGTCATGTGCTAGTGAAGAACCTCAGGTTTTATTCATCATTAGTTCTTGAGACTTTCAAGACCTTTAAGACTCCCACTGTCCTCTTGACATATAAGACTCTCTTGTCAAATATTCAAGGGATAGTGCGGATTCTTTATCAAGACAAACACTTCACATGATTGGTCTAAGTTGGTCTTTGTTTTATCCAAAACATCACAACTTACCAACTTCAAATGTACAAGAGTAGGACACTTTTACTCTTACATTTGACACGTGTTTTTTAAACCTTTCTTTAAGATATGTCACTCAAGTTACAATCTTAGAGTATAACTCTAAGGATTGTTTTGGAACGAAGTATGACTCATCTTCTTGATTTAACCACTTCAACAATTCATAACTCCTCTTCTTAGGTATCAGAATGCACTTAGAGGATGAAATGTGATAAGGTCTCTTAATCTTTAAGATGATCATATATCATAAAGTACTCTCCCATCTTTTCAGATTTGAGAAACTTTTATCCTTCTGCCTAATTTGATTCTTCTCATTCATTCTGCCATACATCGAGACTTTTCCAATGCTTCAGAATTATACTTAGACTTATAAGTATAACCATATTTACTAAACTTTCGTAAATCATGACGAATAGTCTTATCCATTATTTGTGGTGGGCTTGATCAGTGCACAAGAATGTGTACTCGATCCCTTAGTCCTTTACTTGACTCACACATCCATGTGAACAAGTAATTAGTCTTAATTTTCCAATCCTTGAAAGTTCTCATTCATCATACTATACAACTTGCATGATTCCATGTTTCGGTCCAATTGAAACTTGGGTGATGAGAAATTTTCTTTATTTGGTAAATTTAGACACTACCACAAATGAAAGAATCAAAACCATTTTCCATTATTGCCATCAATGGAATCATATAAACAACAATTTCTTTCACAAATGCCATTGTAAGGATACTTAAAATAAATAAAATAAAAAACTTTTCTTTTATTTTAAAACTTTGCATAAAAACTAATCCTCACAATGCAAATGTATATGAAAACTTGTTGTTATCTATTCCTAAGCAATTTATCATAACTCTTAAGCACCTGCTCAAAATTCTGATCATTAACCATGCGATCGAAATCCATCTTCGCGATCAAAATCAGCATATTCTTTCTTTAAGTTTCTTTACCTTACTTTGATTCTTAAAACACAAAGATGTGACCCAGTCAAATCATGTAATAAGAATCTCCAAATAGGAACTTAATAGAGTTAGACAATGGACTTTACCTGAAATAAAGTCAAACTCATTGACTTTACCATCCTTAGGTAAGTTTGGCAGCTTAGCAACCAATGCCCCTTCCTTTGGCAATTTAACATATGGGCTCTTTGATAATGGTACATGGGATTATCACAGACTTAGCATTTCTCTTTACCATTTGGTCAACCGAGTTGACTATGGCCGATCCCTTTCCATTGGGAAGAGAGAGCTTTACGGGATACCCAATGCCATCATTGTTAATGTCCATAAAGTTTTAGGAAGTTGATCTCAGCAAATAGATAAGATCATTAAGGATCTTGTCATAGTTTGTTTCATAGGAGTCCCAAAGGAACTCACTATGTGACTTAGAAAGTGATTGAACATCCAACTTTCTTAAGACATTGACACCCAACTCTCCCGGCTTGTCAATATGTGACTTCATCTCCAAGATGTGATCACACTTAGACCTTGCCTTGCCAATAGGGCTTGAGTGACCTTGAACTTGTGGGTTAGGGAGAATAATTGGAGGAGGTGGAGGAAGTGAAGTTCCTAGAGATTTGGGAAGATCATAGATGTTTGAACTAGACATCTTTTGGGAGATATTCAAGTTTAGTTGATTTAAAAGTCCTTAATATAACACCCAATATGAAATATTAAGGCTAGGACCCTACAAACTATTTTATAACTCAGAAGAGGGATGTCGTAATCCAAGCTATAAAATATTTGAAGGTAGGTAAATGACGATTTACCAATTTCCACCATGAAAAATGAAATATAATTAAGTTTTAGTTGGATTTGAAACTCCTAGATATTTTGAGATTCATTGAACTTTTCAATGGCATGTTTCAATCTCAAGTGTGCCCTTCAGGTTTTGTGAATGGGATGCTGAGGATCACAAAACAAGGTGTGAAATAACCATACAAATTACTTGGTACTCTTAAATGTTTATCACCCAACCGATGTGCCAGTAAACCACACACGCTCCACCGGCCTATGATTAAACTTTAAGAAACCCTTTTTCTACCTTGTTAAATCAAGCTAGTGTGATGGTAAACCACACACACTCCACCAACCGACTTAAGCAAAGTGCCAAGTGTAATTTCATGGGTTAGCACCTTATTCACATTTTTCCTAAGTAACTAAGATTGGGAATTATAAGTGTTTAGTTACTTAGTATTTATCATTATGACTTTTAATGAAGGGAGAACTTATAGTCTTTGTCCTACCCGTTCGGCTAACGACCCTCCACCAGTCAAGGAAGCGGTGGGTGAGAGTAGACACCCATTAAACTGCCATTTTATAGGCAGTAACCTTATACCCCCTTATAGACCGGCTTCGTGAATGAGGCCTACTAACGGTAAGACTGACTTTACTCTTATACATACATATATATATATATATATATATATATATATATATATATATATATATATATATTATTAACTTATAATATTATAAAGTATAAGGGTTGAATTTTAACTTTTAAAAATCTAAGGGCTAACTTTGAAATAAAGTATTCATAAGTGAAAACTTTTCAAATTCCAAAACTTGAGGGCAAGTTTTGAAACTATTCAAAACTAATTAATTTCATAACTTATGAGTTTAAAATAGTTTTAATTAAAAAACTCTTCAAGTTCAATAACTTGAGGACAAGTTATGGAAGACTTTAAACTAATAAAAGAATTAACTTATCTTTATTTTATAACTTATGGAATTAATTAAGGTTACACATTTTATTACTTAATGAAGTGACTCTTGAACTTCCATAACTTGAGGACAAGTTATGGAGTCATAAAACCATTCAATGAGACAAGACTCTTCATTTTGTGACCTTTGCCAACTTTTATGAGTTTTATGAAACTTAAATGTGACTTTTCATATAACTTGAGGATAAGTTACAAAAACACATTTTAGAATCAATTCTTAGATTAAAATGGATCAAAGACACATAATCAATCAACCTTTTCTATTAATCTAAGCAACTCATATGAACATGATAATTGGAATCAAACTTTTTCATGTAATTAACATAACACTTAAACTAATACAAAACATGAATCTATTGGCAATTATTTTTAAAATTGGATCAGTATGAACATCACCACATCAAAAATAAGTTTATAAGTCCAAAAACAGCTTAGGGTAATGTTCCTAGTCCATTTCTAGCCAAAAAAGTCGAATATATGTTGTCTGGGGCTCCTACTCGTCGAGTGCATGAACCTACTCGATGAGTAGGATGATTTTACTCATGGACTCGGCGAGTTCATCAGTGGACTCGGCGATTCCAGTGCCCAGAATCCCGAAATTCGACTTTTTCAGCATTTTTCAGCAATTTGCATCAAGTATAATTGAAAACAAGCCTAGGCTCTGATACCACTGTTGGGTTTTGAGCATTCTAAGACTCCTAAGTGTACATGCAACCCTAAATACCTTGGATCTATGTTTTCTCTATTATACATGCAATTATGAACATCCAAGGTATTATCCTAATCTAGCATACAAAAACAATGAATATAACAAGATAGAATACATACCTCTTTGATGTAGAATGTCCTCTAGAAGCTTGAGTGTCGAGTGCCCCAAGTGTGACACCTCAAATGGTTCACACAACATCATATGCACTTGGAAGACTTAGAGAGAAACACCACACTTCATGAAAATCGGCTAGCCCTTTCTTATTTTCTCTAGTGGCTGATTTTTCCCAAAGAATATGATCTTATATAGTTGTTACAATTAGGGTAAACCCTAATTGTCATGACTTTCCATTTCCTTGGATCCATGGGTTCAAATACACCACGGAGCATCATATGGTTTTTAGCCCAACTTGATAATCCATGGAGCATTAGCTCACTATACAAGTATGGATGATTTACACAATCAACCCATATATTTAATTAGTCTTCTTTTGATCACTTAATTAATTCTAGATTAATTCTTGATCAATACTAATTAAATAATCTTATTAATATATTAGAACTTAAATATATTAACCAACCTTAAGTGTTATTTCTCACATTATAGTCTATCCAAATGCATGATGCCATGCAACCCAAATGGACCATGCCGAGTCGGGTAAAGTATTACCAATTACAGTTATGGACTTAGACATTAATCCAACATGTCTATATGCTGGTATTTTGGGTGTAACTCACTAAGATTTATGCTTGCCCAATTGTTTATGGTTTCGGGTATCGTCGGTTATTGTTGGAAGCCAAAGGCGGGACTGTACACACTCATTAGCAACATTGAAGGTTTCGCATTTCTACAATACTCTGATTTTTAATAAATGTAATTCGGAATAAATGGTTTTCTTAATTAATGAATTAATAATTGGGAAGTTTTACCTTAATAAAATGAAATTTTTTGTTGTAAAAATGGGACGTTACAAGTTGGTCAATCGTACCCCCATGCAGTGCCATATAAGGAATATGGAAATTATTATTGCGGTTGTTAGTAAATTTGTTGGACATCTACCATTACGACCTCCTCTCCCATTGCAACAAAACTTTCCCTCAATGATAACTACCTCGTTTTGAAGCAGTATTCTTGAACACATGAAGGGGGGGGAGTAGAGTAGTCTGACTGAAACATCAAACTTGATTCATTATTTGTTCTCCAAGTAACAACATTGATTGAGTCTCAAGGAAAGCAGGTAGTGGTGATCTGTGACGTATGAGGCTTTTAACATAGTCAAATTTTTAGATAAGCCTTTAATCGTGTAAATTACTATATTCTTCTCCAGAATTGTAGAATCGATGTTGCTCAATTCATCTTTGATTTCTTGATTCTTATATTGTATTTCGTTATGGAAGACTCACTAGTGGTGATAGTTTTGAGTTCATTATCAAGTTGAGAAGCGGTGGCTTTTTAGTTTCAAGATCACATACAGTATGGAGTGGGAGATCATGCCATATATTAAAGTTTTTACTATTGAATCAATATGGGTCCACGATTGCTAATTGGTTACAACCAATCTTTGTCACGTTGTCTTTCCATATGATTAACTACAATGTTATACCATATCAGATATGGTGGGTGTAGAAAAAGCTCGTCAAGAATTTTAATAAAGACGCTTGAGATCAAGAATCAAAGGAATAGACGAGGTGATGTTAGTTATGCCATATGGTTTCTTATGAGAGATATGTCACATCCGTTTCTCAGGTATAAATTTTCTAAAGTCAACACTCTTCCAATTTGGGAATTTAGGGTTTTTGTAAATCGCGCATGGCTCATGGTGTATGTCACGGCACGACCACATCACTTAAGGTGCGACACGGTCAACTGTGAACCACGACGAGGTGGCAAATGGACTTAAGACCCTAGATCTCGAATCTTGAGCCCTATTTAAAGGATGTGATGCCTATAGTTTCCTCTACCCTTAGCCTCCATCACCCCCCATAGAGTACTTGTCAAACCCTAGCCTTTCCTATTGGTTATTGAGCTTCTTTTACTTGTTCTTGCACATTAAGGGAGAAGGAAGTGCGTTAGTAAAGCAAAGAAGCAAAAAGCAAGCCCTATCCAACCTTTTAAGCACCTTCTGTACCATTATAAATCTTCGGGACTCAACCTTTGTGCTTATTATTTTTTAGATCTTGAGTTTTATGCTTGATTTTTTCATTTTATGGTTTATGGATGAAGTTTTGGAATAAAGTTTATGACTTTATTATCCACTAGAGTCCCATGAGTGTTTAGTGTCTTGGATGTGGTCTTTAATCTCCAATTGGTACCATTCATGGAGTTATGACTATATGTTACCATTTGTGACCTAAAATGGTGTGAGACACGCATAGGATATGCATATTTATAAAGTTATGATCTTTATGGACCTTAAGTGAGTAGCCTTCTGGAAAGTATGAGACTTGGAATTGATGAATTAAGTGTTGAATGGGATAAGTACTATGTCATAGGAACCTAGTTGCATTAAAATGATGTAATACCATGAAAAGCCTTTCGGAGGGAAGTGGTCAATGTTACGCCAACTAGAGAAAAGCCTCTCCGAGGGAAACTATTTGTACTGGTGTAAAGTATGCTATCATATGTTATGTGATTGAATGTGAAGTTATATGTGATTACTATTTGATGTTTATGTGTATGATGTGAAATGCATATGATCTGTATAATGGATAAGTGTTATGGCTTTTCACTAAGCCTTAGGCTCACATATGATAATTTATGTCTTTACTTGCAGGTCCTTCAGGTTCGAAGGGCAAGTGTAACGACTCAACTTTTTTCTCATCTAATCATCTAGGGATTATCATAATTTTCTAAACAAATGTGGATTTCTATAACTCTAAAACTTTTACATCTCAGGATATAATTAGATGCTAAAGGTATTATGATTAATACCTATAGATTAATAGATGAAGATAGAGTGTGGTTATATGAAATATAATCTTATAGATGATTATATGTGTGTATGAGTAGATGTTAGTGGTATTTGTGTTAAATACCTAGGGTATATTAAATTTAGATAGAATGTGAATGGTGTGATTAGATGTAGAAGGTATTATGTTAAATACCTACAAGAAGTCATATGGAGATAGATTATGATTATATGTTATAACCATGCTAATAAGTATGTATGTATGCTTAGAGTATATATGTGTGGTTGAGAATAGAGTATGTATGTGGGATGGGAGATAGAGTATGTATGTGTGGTTGAGAGTAGAGTATGTAAGTGTGGTTAGATATTGATGATATTGTGTTATATATCCTTAATAGATTGGATGAAGATAAAGTATGAAGGTATGGTTAGATGTCAAGGGTATTGTGTTCATACCTATGTGTACTAGATAAAGATTTAGATTAAAGACTTAACGAGTTAAGTATTAAAGTGGTGTATAAGATCTCTTGGTGAAAAAGATGAGATAGATTGTTATGAGATCCATGATGTGTAAGACTATGGTGAGACCATTGTTGGGTTTTGAGCATTCTAACACTCCTAAGTGTACATGCAACCCTAAATACCTTGGATCTATGTTTTCTCTATTATACATGCAAATAAGAACTTCCAAGGTATTATCCTAATCTAGCATACAAAACAATGAATGTAACAAGATAGAATACATACCTCTTGATGTAGAAAGTCTTCATGAAGCTTGAGTGCTTAGTGCCCCAAGTGTGACACCTCAAATGGAATCACAATCATCAAAACACTTAGAATGACTTGAGAGAATTCTACACTCACCAAAATCGGCTAGCCCTTTCTTCACACACACTAGTAGCCGATTTTTCCTCAATAATAAGATGCTTATATAGTTACACAATTAGGGTAAACTCTTAATTGTCATGGCTTTCCATTTCCTTGGATCCATGGGTACAAATACACCATGGAGCATCCATGGACCATCCTATGGGTTTTAGCCCAACTTGATTATCCATGGAGCATTAGCCCACTATACAAGTATGGATGATTTACACAATCAACCCATATATTTAATTAGCCTTCTTTTGATCACTTAATTAATCCTAGATTAATTCTTGATCAATACTAATTAAATAATCTTATTATTCTTATTATTAATATACTAGAACTTATAATATATTAATAACCATAAGTGTCTTATTTCTCTCATTCAAGTGCATGATGGTATGCAACCCAAATGGACCATGCCGGGTCAGGTCAAGTCTTACCAAATATAGTTATGGACTTAGACATTAATCCAACAGTCTCCCACTTGGATAAGTCTAAAACTATTATTGCGTATGACTTCAGGAACCAACCGGCAATCGTAGCTCTCAAAAGCTTCTGTCGAACTCTGACCTTGTCGATGAACTCTGACCTTTGTCAGTGACTTGTCCATTAGATAAGGGATCATATATTCCTCCATTCTAGATATCATATGGACTGAGACATGGATTATAATCATTCTCTCTGTCCATTTGTTGTTTCCCGATTTCCGATTTATGACAACTGACTAATTGAACAAATCAAATCAGTCCTGGCCCGGCCGAGCACTTCCATTTGTCATCATCAAATCATCGAGGGGCCCACAGATATCGCTTTTATCCCGAAGGTAAAAGGAACGGATAAACTTCGACTCATATGGCTTGTTCTACTACTTGTTGAATCATACACAAAAGCGCGTTTTATAGCACCGAGTTACCGTATGCATTTTCGCGCAATCAATGTACTACCAACTCATAGTAACAACTCATATCTCTAGGTTTGAAGAATATAAGATATTATCGTCTCATGATCACTCGTGATAAAATCCATGAAGTGATTCCAATGAGCGCGGGTTGAATCCAATACTCAGAACTTATGAGCACTCATGATTGTTGTAGCCTTGTCCAACACCTTAGACCTCTACAACCCATCATGACAGTCTTAATTCATATCTACTTCCAAAATATGACCGACTGTGGATGGTTTGAATAACTTAGTCATTCCGGAAGAATAACCCAGTTTATTCGGGAAGTCAAAACATGCAAAGTGAAACACAATAATAATTGAATCTAATATGGTATCAACCCTTTGAACATAAATAAAACACCTTTTATTTATCACCATATGATTACACATTATTCATTGTATACTGTTTCAGCTATCAACTTTATTCTTGAATTTAAAACAATAGTTGTCCCATGCTCCAAGCATGTACACTATGTTTTCTTAAACACTAGTCATGCCACACACCAAGTATGCATACTATGTTTGTCTATGATCTTTACTTTGTGAACTAGATCAATTGAACATAACTTCAATGATTCTCTTTTCACACTCCCAAATCCTTACTGCAAATGCAAGAATTCCAAATTCATGCCATTTACTGAAATCTGTTAGATTCTAAACTTATATGCATTGATCCTCTTGTAACGATTATGCACAAAGTCAGAAAGACTTGCCAAAAATCATTACAGAGTATTCCAAAGGAGATCAACTCCTTGGAAACATCCTTCTTGCATTAAGTTTCCTAATCTTAAACAGATTGAAAATTCTAACTTTGAAACATTTCCAGATTCCATTTTGACTATCACTTCTGAACAAGAGTTGCCTCCTTACAGACTATGTCAATATGGTCCTTCCAGAATTATCACTATACTTCCAATTGTCCTTGAGCAACCAATCTTTGGTAAACCTTAGATTGTCCTCGACAATTGTTTAATCCTTTTAGTCATATCCAGTTCTAAACCTTGTCCCTTCTTAATGCCCCAGGCATTTGGAAAATTTTAGAACGGATGAATACAGCACATGTAATCGATCCTATATCCGAAGCATATGGGACACGATTCATGATGTCTCACATAAAGACTAAACCAGTCTTTTGCTATAATATGTCCATTTCTATTTGCCAAGTTCTCATAATTCAGATTATGAAAAGGGATGCCGTAATCATAATCGAATTTTAGAACGCAAATAATGGACCCATATACAGAATTTCCTTATGTTGAGTCATTCCAACATGAAATTCATATATATATCCTTGACTAAATGATTAAAACCTCAGATCTAAACCTTATAGATTTGATATGAAGTATAATTTCCTCTCCCTTAATTATAGCAAAACAACTTTTCCCCAATTGAAATTTTTTGTTTTCTATAATTAACATTGCTAACTTGCAATACTTATCATAATTATCAGGCTCCCACTAACATGATGATTATTAGCATAACACTTATGCTCCCACTAGCTTTGACATGTACCCAGAAATCAGGTGGACTTCTAGAAATCAATACTTCATTGACTTTCTTACCAAAGTTCAGATTTCTGATACTAGATTGTTTTGATAAGACTTTATCAAAATCATACACCTTCCCTTAGATAGCACACTTGTGGGTCTAAACAATTATGAAGAGGTATGCCGTAATCATAATGGCTAGACCTTTTTTGCCACTTCTCACAAGTCCATGTTAGTGTGCCGGTTAACCACACGCGCTCCACTAACGACTTTGAGAATGCAAATATCACAATTGCTATCTAGATAAAATCTACTTAGTGAAAGTGTTTCCTCACCATCATTTTCATGAATCGGAGAGAAACCTTATGACACTTAGATTTACTGGTGTATGTGTTCTTATCCATGTGAATGGTCAAAATCATAGTCACAAGGCAAGGATAATGACAAACCCAAACTCATATGGACTGAACTCAATCTTAATTTCTTGCCACCTGGCAGCTCAAGGGCCTGCCATTGCTTCCAAGTTGTTATGCAACAAACTGAGAACTCTAAGAACTCATATGCAAAGCCAACTTTAACTGGAATGGGCACAGAATATGTCAACACGATAGGTTATAAACCTCAAGTCGTGTGCTAGTGAAGAACTTCAGGTTTTACTCTTGATTAGTTCTTGAGACTTTCAAGACCTTTAAGACTCCCACTGTCCTCTTGACATATAAGACTCCCTTGTCAAATATCCAAGAGATAGTGAGGATTCTAATCAAGACAAACACTTCACACAATTGGTCTAAGTTGGTCTTTGTTTTATCCAAAACATCACAACTTACCAATTCCAAATGTACAAGAGTAGAAAAACTTTTACTCTTACATTTGACAAGTGTTTTAAACCTTTTTTTGAGACCTGTCACTCAAGTTACAATCTTGGAGTATGACTCTAAGACTTGTATTGGAACGAAGTATGACTCATCTTCTTGATTTAACCATTTCAACAATTCAAGATCCCTCTTCTTAGTCATAAGAATGCACTAAGATTTCCTTAGAGAACTAATTGTGATATGGTTTCTTAATCATTAAGATGATCACAAAACTGATACTAAAGTACTCTCCCATCTTTTCAGATTTGAGAAACTTTTATCCTTCTGCCTAATTTGATTCTTCTTATCGATCTTTTGTGGTGGACTTAATCAGTGCACAAGAATGTGTACTCGATCCCTTAGTCCTTTACTTGACTCACACATCCATGTGAACAAGTAATTAGTCTTAATTTTCCAAAACTTGAAAGTTCTCATTCATCATGCTATACAACTTGCATGATTCCAAGTTCCGGTCCAATTGAAACTTGGGTGATGAGAATCTTTCCTTATTTGGTAAATCTAGACATTCCCACAAATGAAAGAATCAATTTCATACTTCCACTTTTGCTATTAAAAGAATCATATAAGCAACAATTTTTCCTCAAATGCCATTGTAAGGATATTTTAAAATAAATAAAATAAAAATTTTTCTTTTATTTTAAAACTTTGCGGAAAAACTTATCCTTACAATCCATATGAAAACTTGTTGTTATCTATTCCTAAGCAATATCTCATAACTCCTAAGAAGTAGCTCAAGAATCCGATTTTTCAAACTATGCGATAGAAATCCATCTATGCGATCAGATTCAGCATATTCTTTCTTTAAGTTTCTTCACTTTTTCTTTGATTCTTAAAACATCACCATGTGACCCAGTCACATCATGTATCAAGAATCTCATAATAGAAACTTAACAGAGTTAGATAGTGGACTTTACCTGAAGTAGAGTCAAACTCATTGACTTTAACATCCTTAGGTAAATCTGGCAGCTTCGCAACCAATGCCCCTTCCTTTGGCAATATAAACATATGGACCCTTTGATAATGGTACACGGGACTATCACAGACTTAGCTTTTCTCTTTACCATTTGGTCAACCGAGTTGACTATGGCCAATCCCTTTCCATTGGGAAGAGAATGCTTTCCGAGATTTCCTGTGTCACTATTGTCAATGTCCATCAAGTTTTAAGAAAGTTGATCTTAGATAAGATCATTAAGGGTCTTGTCATAGTCTATTTCATAGGTGTCCCAAAGGAACTCACTATGTGACTTAGAAAGTGATTGAACCACCAACTTTCTCAAGACTTTGACACACAACTCTCCCGGCTTGTCAATATGTGACTACATCTCCAAGATGTGATCACACCTAGACCCTGCCTTGCCAATAGGACTTGAGTGACCTTAAACTTTTCAAGAACTTGTGGGTTGGGGAGAATAATTAATAATTGGAGGAGGTGAAAGAAGTATGATTTCCAAAGGACATCATCTTCATTTAGGAAACCTTGTTTCAAGAGATTTGGGAATATCATAAATGTCTAAACCAGACATCTTTTGGGAGATATTCAAGATAGTTGATTTAAAGTCCTTAATATGACACCCAATATGAAATATTAAGGCTAGGACCCAACAAACTATTTTATAACTTAGAAGAGGTATGCCGTAATCCAAGCTATAAAATATTTGAAGGTAGGTGAATGACGATTCACCAATTTCCACCAAGATAAACGAAATGAATTATTAGGTTTTAATTGGTTTTGAAACTCCTAGATCTTTGAGATTCATTGAACTTTTCAAAGGCATGTTTCAATCTCGAGTGTGCCCTTCAGGTTTTGTGACTGGGATGCCGAGGATCACAAAACAAGGTGTGAAGTAACCATGCAAATCACTTGGTACCCTTAATAAATTACCCCTCAATCGATGTGCCGGTTAACCACATACGCTCCATCGATACTATGATAAATATTAAGTCACCCTTTACCTACCTTGTTAAGTCCAAGTTAGTGTGTCGGTTAACCACACACGCTCCACTAACGACTTAGACAAAGTGTAAAGTGTAATTTCATGGATTAGCACCTTATTCACATTTTTCCTAAGTAACTAAGATTGGGTATTATTAAGAGTTTAGTTACTTAGTATTTTTCATTAATACTTTTAATGAAGGGAGAATTCTAGTCATGTCAAACCCGTTCGGCTAACGACCCTCCACCAGTCAAGCAAGCGGTGGATGAGAGTGGACACCCATTAAGTTGCCATTTTATAGGCAACAACCTTATACCCACCTTATAGACCGGCTTCGTGAATGAGGCGTACTAGCGGTAAGACTGACTTTACTCTTATACATATATATATTATTAACTTATAATATTATAAAGTATAAGGGTTGAATTTTAACTTTTAAAATTCTAAGGGCTAACTTGGAATTAAAGTATTCATAAGTGAAAACTTTACAAATTCCAAAACTTGAGGGCAAGTTTTGAAACTATTCAAAACTAATTAATTCCATAACTTATGTGTTTAAAGTAGTTTTAATCCAAAAACTCTTCAAGTTCCATAACTTGCGGACAAGTTATGGAAGACTTTAAACTAATAAAAGAATTAACTTTTTCTTTATTTTATAACTTATGGAATTAATTAAGGTTACACTTTTTTTTAATTTATTATTTAATGAAGTGACTCTTGGTCCTCCATAACTTGAGGACAAATTATGGAGTCATAACACCTTTTAATTAGAACTAGACTCTTCATTTTTGTAACCTTTGCCAACTTTTTATGAGTTTTATGATTCTTAAATGTGACTTTTCATATAACTTGAGGACAAGTTACAAAAACACATTTTAGAATCAATTCTTAGATTAATTTGGATTAAAACCAACTATCACATAATTTTATTCATTAATCTAAATTTACTCATAAAACAAGGTAACACAAAAAACTTTTGGTGATCCATAACTTATTCTTAATTTATGGAATCCTTTAAAACATTAACACCAAATTTTGTAACTCCAAAAAAAACTTTGAATCAATTTTTTTTTAAAACCTTTTCATATCCATAACTTATGGAGGTTTCAAAAAATAAAACTCTTTAGATCAAACTTTTAAAACTAATAAAATAATCATATTATTTTATCTTTTATTAAATTTGACCTAATTCAACTCATAAAGCAAATTATTCAAATTTTACAAATAATTAGTTTTTCACAAGAACAAGTAATTATCTTAAAATTTGACAAACTTCATGTTTTTTTTTCCACTTTGAAAATAAAATATTTGCATCAAAATAACAGAAAACAACCTGGCTCTGATACCACTGTTGGGTTTTGAGCATTCTAACACTCCTAAGTGTACATGCAACCCTAAATACCTTGGATCTATGTTTTCTCTATTATACATGCAAATAAGAACTTACAAGGTATTATCCTAATCTAGCATACAAAACAATGAATGTAACAAGATAGAATACATACCTCTTGATGTAGAAAGTCTTCATGAAGCTTGAGTGCTTAGTGCCCCAAGTGTGACACCTCAAATGGAATCACAATCATCAAAACACTTAGAATGACTTGAGAGAATTCTACACTCACCAAAATCGGCTAGCCCTTTCTTCACACACACTAGTGGCCGATTTTTCCTCAATAATAAGATGCTTATATAGTTACACAATTAGGGTAAACTCTTAATTGTCATGGCTTTCCATTTCCTTGGATCCATGGGTACAAATACACCATGGAGCATCCATGGACCATCCTATGGGTTTTAGCCCAACTTGATTATCCATGGAGCATTAGCCCACTATACAAGTATGGATGATTTACACAATCAACCCATATATTTAATTAGTCTTCTTTTGATCACTTAATTAATCCTAGATTAATTCTTGATCAATACTAATTAAATAATCTTATTATTCTTATTATTAATATACTAGAACTTATAATATATTAATAACCATAAGTGTCTTATTTCTCTCATTCAAGTGCATGATGGTATGCAACCCAAATGGACCATGCCGGGTCGGGTCAAGTCTTACCAAATATAGTTATGGACTTAGACATTAATCCAACAACCATAACATTCACATGAAAGATTATTAGAAAGTAGATGATGATTCCTTCAGGAATAAAGATGGATGAATCCATTTGGGAATGTGATGATGATTGCTTCGAGAATGTAACTAGATGATTCCTACTGGAATAAGATGTTGTGTGATTAGATAAGTTTGAAAAGGTTCCATGGGTGAAACAAAATAAAAAGTTTCTTTTGATAAAATTTATATAATTTGTGAGGGATCATTGAAATCTACAGGTGATTCGAGAAAAGAGAAGTGGTCAAAGGATCTGGTGGGATCAAAGGGAGGCGACTTAGTCCAAATGGTTGTACTCTGGTACGTATATTGTCCCCTATATGATAGGTGAAGCTATTATAGATGATTAGAACGGTTGGGTTTAAATGAGAATAGAGAGGCGGGAGGCAAGATGAGATGGGACAAAGAGCAAGGAGAAAGTATGACATATTCTTTAGTTGATGCATCTTGATCCTTCTTCTTTATTCATGGTTTAGTCATACAACATATCAATTTTCTTAAAACTTGTCTTAGATTATTAAGAGCTTATCTACTCTCTATGTCAAAATGATCACTTAATTGATCATAATTCTAACATCTCATTTTGTAGTTCAAAATCTATTCCATCCAATGAATTAAGCATTCCATACTACTTAATTCATTTCACTCTAAACTAATTCATCAATTCACCACTCTCATTAGTTAGTGTTTCAAACCCTAACTTCACATATATGGATTTTACCATGGAAATCACATACAAAGCTCCTAAATACTCTCAATAACATACTAATTGAGTTATAATCCTAATAACTCAAACAATGCAACCAACATAGAAATCTCACCATTAAAGCTCAAAGTTTAATAAAATAGAGAAATCTTTACAACATCGTGGTGATAGTGTCCACCACGCCATGGCAGCCTTTCTCACCGCTATATGACAACAGATTCCTTAGCTGATTTCATTCCAGCTTTGAGACATTTTCTTCCAATCTTCAATCCTTCATATCTTCTTCGTCCTAAACCCATTTTCTATTACCTTTATATCCATGCAACGGTGGGGATGAATTCTACAAACTCCATTAAGTCACTTCTTTCTGACTTAATACGATTTTTAATCTATTAAGTCACAAACTTGAAATAAAAGAATAAAATTTCCTATTTTGGCCTTTTGGCCTAAATACATTATCTATTGCATTTTTTCTCTTGAACTTACTTATCTTATCTCATCGAAGTGACTTATACTTATCTTGGACAATTTCATGAAGTCACAACTTCATAAACTTATTATATTCTTACTAATGACCAAATTTCTCTTTTGGTCAATATTTGCTTAAAAGTAAAATTTTCTAAATTTTAGGTTCTTCTGTAGACGTTCTCGATGGCATGACATCTACTCTATGTGTATATATTATGTATTTTTTAAAAACAAGAATGTAGGTTCCGCTTTGATGATGATTTTCTAATACTATTTTTGATGAGTTTATGGATGGAACACCTTTTTAGTATTTTCAATCTCTAGTTTTTTTAAAAAAAAAAATTGGTGGGCTTTTGGGATGTTACAAGATAGTAGATGATGAACCTGAGATAATCATCGTCTAATGAGGAAATATAATGGTCGGGGGCCTGAAGGAGTGTTAGGGTTACGAGATTAGAAAAGATAAGAAAATGAATGAGAGATTTTAGAAAAAAAATTGATACCATACTAAGGAATACTTTTACAGGAAAAATTACCATTCCTAAATATATATATATATATATATATATATATATATATATATATATATATATATATATATATATAGAGAGAGAGAGAGAGAGAGAGAGCTAGGTTCAAATGTGGATTGACATCTATTGTGCGGACGTGTGGACAGTGCTATTCTGTGAGAATGGCAAAGAAAATATGTTATTTGGTAATGTGAATACGCTCAATCTTACAAAACTATTGTTATTATCACGCTTTCTCACTAATTAAATCATCTATAAGGTTATTATAGACTTTCTATTATTATTCTCATTCTGTCAGAATGTTTATTAAGTTGTACTATGTAAGACTGAAAATAAGTAAAAAACGATGTTTAAGAACAAAATTGAATAATAATTAGTGAGAATGCATGAAAATGACGATAGTTATGTAATGTTGAACGTATTCACATTAGCAAGCAACTTATGCTCTTAATAAATATCACAGAATAGCATTGTTCATACGTCTGCACAATAGTTGTTATGCACATTATAACTTATATATATATATATATATATATATATATATATATATATATATATATATATATATATATATATATATATATATATATATAGGGTGAGGTTCAATAGAGAACCATAATTAACCAAGGAACCAATCTTTTTTTCAACTTTTAGAACTTATTTTTTATAAAAAAAAACTAAAAATACAGAAATTCATAACTTTTTATCCTTTTTCCAATGATATAAATTCGATCTTTTTTACGTCAAATTCACAATGTGAATATTTGAAAATTCACAACGTGAATCCGGATTCACACGGTGAATCCGAAAAATATTTTTCACATTCATAATGTTAATATATGAATTTAGATATTTTTTTTCGATAAAAAATAAGCTCTAGAAATTGGAAAAAAAAAATTTGGTTCCTTGAAGAACCAATAATTATGGTCTCTATTGAACTTTTCCCTATATATATATATATATATATATATATATATATATATATATATATATATATATATATATATATATATATATATATATATGTAAAGCTTTTTTCTTAAAGAGGCTGTGTGCATTTCACGAACGTCATTTTTCTGGCGTGTGAAAAAGAGTCTGGCTTCATCCGTAAAGTTCAATCGCCTAATCCACGTCCTTGCCCACCAGTATTTCTCCTCCATTAGAAACGGCAAGTCATGTTTATAACCTTGCCACAACTCATTGTAGCTTGCTAGCTGCCCATTAAAGAAGTACCCATGTTTTAGAGAGAATACAACTGATCTCCACGTATCTTTTCTCCTTTCTCAATACACCACCATAGACAAATCTTTTTTGTCTCGACAATTTCATTCTCTCTATCTCTCATCGTTTACTCCTTCCTTCTGATGGATCTGATATAAAACCCTTCCCGTTTAAGCCACTCATGAAGACTCTACCACTCCGACACTACATCCACCTCACTCAACCTCTGCAACACCATCCCTTGCCGCCTCGTTTATTCTTAGTCTGTTCATGACTAACTGCTTCTTCATAGAAATCCTTAAATTGATCTTTCTGTTTTTCATATTTTCGGAAAAGGTTTGATTTTTCCATCTCAAATTGATGGCCTTTGACTTCTTACCTTCTCTGATTTGAACATGAATTCACCCGTGTCTCTTCCTTTTTAACGTCTAGTATATATATATATATATATATATATATATATATATATATATATATATATATATATATATATATATAAGTTACTATACCAGAAACATACATAAATTGTTAAATACATATACACGTTAACAATAAGTCCTAACACTTAATTGTAAGATTGATATAATATAGGGAAAATAATACAAAAGTCACAAAGTTTAAATAAAAATTCTAATTTTATACTGTTTTTTTTCTTCTAAATTTGACATTATGTTTTCCAATTTGATACAATTATGACTATTTAACTGATCAACCTGGTTGTCTGCTGACGTGACAAGACGACGTGACAGACATGCTGACATGTCAAAATTGATTTTTTCCATAAAAGACACTAAGTTTTCACAATTTTCAATTTTGACACTATGTTTTTTTGTTTTTCAATTTTGACACTATTTTTTTTTGTACAAATTGAACATCATTTTTTCCAATTTTGTTCATTGTTTACCATTTTCAATTTGAAACTGTATAAATATAGTTTTATTACATTTCAAACCGAGTAAATTCATTTCTTTTTTATTTAAAAACCATATTTTTGTATAAATACTAGGTTTTTCATATTCAAACCATAATGTTATGTACAAATATTTATTAGTTATATAAAAATCATATTCTGTTTATTTTGTTAGTTCTTCATTTTTAAAGGAAAATTGTGTTTGACTTTATATATAAATTTAGGATGTTGCTAAAAAAATCCATTAATGATAGCATACGTGTTTGTGGGTGTGTGGCCTTGTGGGCGTATGCATTGTCCCATACATATATGCCACATCATTAGTAGTTAAAGTGTTGGATTAGTGTCTAAGTCCATAACTATTTAGGTATGTACTTGACCCGATTATGAGCATGGTCCTTTTGGGTTGCCTTCACCATAGCAATTTGTAGGATGAATTAAGGAGAGAGAGGTTTAATTCTGATTTATTAATATATTATGCGAATAATATATTAAAGGAGAAATCATATTGTTTAATTAATATTAGTCAAGAATTAATTAAGAATTAATTTTTGTGGCTAAAAGAGATTAATTAAACTTAGGGGATTGGATTTGTAATTATAAGATAATTGCAATTGGGCTATGGATTACCTAAATAATATAGGTTGGATGAATTCTATGGGAAGCCCATTAAGAATTCATCCAAGGGATATGTTAAAAGAGTCCATGGGCTGCTTAGGGCTTAAGCATCCAGATTAGTGTTTCCTAGTTACAAACCCTAATAGCCTACATGTATATAAAGGCCCTCTATGCACCAAAAACGTGGTGAACTCTGGGATTAGGGTTTCTGGACGATTTTGGCAACCTCCTCTCTTCTCTTCTTCATCTTGTTGCTTAGTGGTGTTTGTGACTCCATTAGAGGTGCAACACCTGAGGCACTAAGCTTTCTGAAGCCAATAAAAGCAAGGAATTGATTATTATTACAATATAACAATCAAAGGTAATTACTAAACCCTTATTTCAGTTCTTATATGATAGATCTAGGGTTTATAGCTTTGGATATTCAATTGCATGTTCATTAGACAAACTAGATCCAAAAGCTATTAAGGTTTGCATGTACACCATAGGAATGATGTTTTGCTCAAATCCCATCATAAAGATCCTCCAAATTTAACATATTTTATTATTTTATGTCTGAGAATACCTAATCAGAATAATATAAGATAATTAATTCATATCATTCGAACAAAACTAATCATAAGCATCAAATAAGAATAAGTAATTTTTAACAATTATCGCTTATGTTTATTTAATTATTTTTTTTGTAGATTTTTATTTACAATTATAACGTTCGTTTGAAATATTGAAGAAGATGTAAGAAATATGAACAAAATATTAAAATTGAATGAGAATACTAACATAGATGTAATAATTACGACATTTATCCTTCATAAATATTTTTGAATGTAAAGACACCTTGTATTTATTAAAAACATGTGGTTTTTCAATAAGAACAATGTATTTATACGGTTTAAAATATAATAAACAAATATTTATACGAGTTCAAATGAAAAATTGTCAATATTGAACAAAATTGAAAAAAAAACGTTTTCGATTTAGAACAAAAAAATAGAGCACCAAAACTGAAAAAAATAAAAATAAAACTTAATGTCAAAAATGAATAAAAAAAATGAAAACTTAGAGTCTTTTGTAGAAAAAAATTCAGTTTTGACACGTCAAAATGTCATGTCAGCATGTCATGTCATCAAAATCGACATGTTATCATGTCACGTCAGCATACAACCGAGTTGTCCGGTCAAGTGGTCAGAACTGTAACAAATTAGAAAAAACAATATCAAATTTGAGACAAAAAACACATTGTCAATTAAAAATTTGATGTAAACTTGATGACTTATGTGTTATGTTCCCTATGAAGAAAGTATTGATGCATTTTTTTTTGAGAAAAAGAAACAAACATTTCTACTTTCATCGACTAATTTTCAAAAAATAATACAAAATAGTAAAATAACCAAAATAATCATCAACTTTTCCTATGGTATCTGCGAAAGTGCAGCATCTTCAAAATGATAACGTCATATGAGAAGAAAGTGCAACATCTTCAAAATGATGACGTCATATGAGAAATTTGGTGAACTTGCCGATTTTTCTCTAAGAATTCGACAAGTTCCAAAGAGGACTCGACGAGTTTTCTGTTCTGTTGCCGGGATTTTCGATTTTCTGGCCAGATTTTGATGGGTTTTTATTACCTAAAATCGATTTTTTATGTTTGGAATGTTTATCCTTATCAAAATTGATGGATTTGGTTAAATATGGATAACATAGGATTATTACTAGACAAATATTTGACCTAGTAAGTTTGAAAAGTTTCAATTTACACCCTTTAGGTTCAATAGTTTAAATTTGAACTTAAAAGGTTTTGTTTTTGAAATTTAAATAGTTAAACCTTAATGTTTTGAAAGGTTTCAAAACTTGTCCTCAAGATTTGGAATTTGAATTTTGATTAAAAGTTTAATTTTGAAATATTTAAATTTTAAACCCTAAGTTTGAAAAGTTTCAAAACTTGCCCTCAAGTTTTGGATTTTAAAATTAATTAAAAGTTTTAATTTGGGATTTTAAATTCTAAAACCCTAGTAATTTGAAAAGTTCAAATCACACCCTTATGATTTTATTAATTAATTAAAGTGTATAACTAAAAGAGATTTAATAAACCCATAAAGTTTTTGTTTACATTTAATTAAATTAAAAGTATAATGTACTAAATTAAACCACCTAGTATTTTAAAAGTGTAAAATACACCCTATACTATATATATATATATATATATATATATATATATATATATATATATATATATATATATATATATATATATATATATATAAACAGTCAGTCTTACCGTTAGTAGGCCTCATTCACGAAGCTGGTCTATAAGGGGTGTTTAAGGAAATTGCCTATAAAATGGCGATTGAATGAGTATCCACTCTTACCCACCGCACTCTTGACTAGTAGAGGATCGTTATCCGAACAGGTAGGATAGGACAGAAACCTTCCATTATAAGTATAATGAAGTACAAAGTAACTAAATGTTTTTAAAAATTCCCAAATCGTAGTTACTTTAGGAAAAATGTGAAATTGTATGCTAATCCATGGAATGACACTTTGTATCCTTACGGAGACGTTAGTGGAGTGTGTGTGGTTAACCGGCACACTAATTTGGGGTTGGCATTGGTGGCGAAGGGTGACTCGATGTTTTTCATAGATCAATGGAGTGTGTGTGGCTAACCGGCACATTGATTAGGTGATAGTAGCATTGAGTGCACCACATGATTTGTATGGTTATTCACACCTTATTTATGATCCTCGGCATCCCAGTCACAAATAGTAGGGCATAATCGAGATTTAAAGATGCCGTTGAAAAGTTCAATGAATCTCAAAAGATCTACGAGTTTCAATTCATTTAAAACTTAAACTTCCTTTTCGTTTTTCATGGTGGAAATTGGTAAATCGTCATTTACCTACCTTCAAATATTGTGCGACTAGATTATGGCATCCCTCTTCTAGGTTGTAGAATATTGTGTTGGATCCTAGCCTTAATTACTCATTTGGGTGTCTTATTAAGGACTGAATCAACTTAACTTGAATTTTCTCCCGTTTTGTAGATGTCTGAATCTTACAATGGTCTTCCCAAATCCTTTGGAACAAGCTTTCCAAATGAAGATGATCTTCCGAGATACGATCAAGGAAATGAGAGTCATGCTTCATTTCCTCCACCTCCTCCAATTATTCTCCCTAACCCACAAGTTCGAAGGCTTGAAAAGTTCAAGCTCACTCAAGCCCTTTTGGCAAGTAAACACGAAGATGGGAAACCTATGTGTGCACACGTCTTAGAGATGAAGTCACACATTGATAGGTTAAGCATGTTGGTTGTCGAGATTTCAAGTGAGTTGGCTGTTGACTGGGTTCTTCAGTCACTTCCTGAATCATATAGTGAGTTCGTTAGAGAGTACTATATGATGGATCACGACGTGACCCTCATTGATCTCATCTATTTGTTTATAGCAGCTGAATCAGCAATGATTTGGCGTGCTGGTCAAGCAAATTTTTCTGGCGAATCAAACTCCCAAACATCAATGGATACTGGCAACATTGGAAGTCCAGAAAGAACTAAGTCTGTGATTGTCCGATGTCTTGTGCCAAAGGAGTCCATTTGCTTTTATTGTCAAGAGAAGGGGCATTGGAGACGAAGCTGCCTAAACTACATGAGAGATCTAAGAGATGGGAGAGTCAAGACGTATGACTCTGCTTCAGTTAAAATCCATTAACTAACTCTTTTAAGTTCCTATTCTAGATTCTTAATACATGATGCGATAAGATTACATTTTGATGTTTTGTAGGATCGAAGAAAAGAGAGGAAGCTTAAGGGAAGAAGTGAGCTGAATCTAATCGTCAAGAAATGGATTTCAGTCGCATTGCTTGAAGATTGGATTCTTGAGCTACTACTTGGAGTTAGAAAAGATTGCTAAGAAATGTGTAATAACATAGTTTTTCAGTTGAATTGCATTGTAAGGACAAATTTTTCCGCAATAAAATGAATTTTGATTTTATCTTATTTATTTATCCTTGCAATGGCATGTAAGAAAAATTGATGTTTGAAGGTTTCTATTATTAGCAATAATGGATTTGATTCTTAATTATGTTATTTGTGGAAATGTCAAGAATTTGCCAAATAGGGAGAGTTTCTCATCGCCCAAGTTTTAATTGGACAGAAACTTGGAGTCATAAAACTTACTTGTGTGATGAATGAGAAACTTCATATTTGAAATTAGACTAATTCTTTGACAAAGTGTCAAGTGAAGGACTAGGAGATCAAGTACACTAGGTTGTGCGTTGATTTAGTCCACCACAAGAGTGATAAAGATATTCGTCATGATTTACTAAAGTTTAGTAAATATGATTATACTTATAAGAATAAGCATAATTCTGAGTTAATTAAAAGAGTTTCAATGAATAGAAGAACGAATAAAGAAGAATCAAGTAGGCAGAAAGATAAAAGTTTCTCTATTCTAAGAAGAAGGGAGAGTGCCTTTTATTGTGTTTTATGATAAGTCTTAATGATTAAGAACCATATCTCAATTGATCCTCTAAGTGAGTCTTAGTGCATTTGTATGTCTAAGAAGACGAATCAAGAATTGTGGAAATGGTTAAATCAATAAGTGGATCATACTTCATTCCAATATCAAGTCTTAGAGTTATACTCCAAGATTGTGAATTGAGTGACAAAGTCTTAAGAAGGTTGATAACACTCAACAAATGTGGAATTTGGAAAAGTTTTCTTATTCTTGCACATTTGAAATTAGTAAGTTGTGATGTCTTGGATAAGACAAAGACCAACTAGGACCTATTATGTGAAGTGTTTTGTCTTGATAATAACTACACTAACTCTTGAATATTAGTTTGTCAAGAAATGTTTCTTGACAAGAGAACTTTATATGGTTAGTAGTCAGTGGGAGTTTTAATGATCTTGGAAAAGTTTCAAGAACAGATCAAGAATAAACCTTATCGATCACCACTAGCACACGACTTGAGGTTTGCAACCTATCGTGTTGACATTATTTTGTTTTATGTGCCATTCCAATTGAGTTAATTATGCATGTGAGTTCTATGAGTTCTCATTTGAATGCATAAAGACAAAGTACCTTGATCGATGGAAAGTACATTGATATGTAAGGATAAGTTGCTAAACTACTTAGAAGACATGGTGGGCACTCGTGTTACCATAAGGTAAGAAATCAAGATTAAGAAAGTTCAGTCCATATGAGTTTGGATTTGTCGCAAACTTGGTTTTAGCAAATTCACATGGATAGGAACTCATACACCATAAAATCTAAGTGTCATAAGATTCCCTCCTTCATAAGAATGACTGTGAGGAAATGCTTTCACTAAGAGAGATTTTAAGAAGATAGCAATTGTGAAAATTGTATTCTCAAATTCGATTATGGTTACGACATCCCTTTCCATAGTTCGAATTGTGAGATTTGGCAATTAGTCTAACATTTGGGACTTATTGATATAAGTTCTGAATTGTTTAGACACACATATGAGCTATCTAAGGCAAAGGTGTATAAGTTTAAGAAGCTTAGATAAAGGCTTATCGAAGCATCTGGTATTAGAAATATGAATTTCAGAAATTCAGTAGGCATTGTTTTCTGGAAGTTTAGTTGTTTTCTGAATACATGTCAAAGCTAGTGGGAGCGTAAGTGTTATGCTAATAATCATCATGATAGTGGGAGCATAAGTGTTATGCTTATATGATTATTATGGAAAGTATTGCAAGTTAGCAATATTAATTATAGAAAAACAAAGATTCAATTTGCAAAGTTGCATGGGTTGAAAAGTTGTTTTTGCTATAATTAAAGGAGAGAATATTATACTTCGTTTCAAAATCTAAAGCTTAGATTGAGAAATTTTAATAAATATAGTCAAAGGATACATAGTGTGTTCTCAAATTTCGATTATGATTACGAAATCCCTCTTCATAGTTCGAATTGTGAGAACGTGACACATAAAATATTATGGCAGAAGATTGATAAAGTATCATATCTTTATGTAAGACATTATGTATCGTGTCCCATACGCTTCAGGTATAGGATCGACTGAAAATGCTATGATCAATTGCAAATGCTATAACATTTGACCATTCTAAAATTGTCCAAATGTCTAGCGCATTTAGAGGGAAAAAGGACTAGAATCGGTTTTGACTAAAATAATTAAACAACTATCAAAGGACAATCCAAAGTTCGTTGAGGATTGGTCGCTTGTGAGTAGTTGGAAGTATGGTATTGGATGGACCATATTGACATTATTATGAATAGATAAGATTCTATTAAGAATGAGTTGTCATATGGCAAATGTGGAAATGTTTCTATATTGGGAGTTGGGTATTGAGAATCAATGTCTAGATTAGAAACTTTTATGCAAGAAGGATGTTCAAAGGAATATACTTTGAATGTGAGACTTCACGTCTATGAAATTGTCTTGTAACAATTTCTGATAGAGTACTTTGTAATTTCATTGGCCAAGTCTCCATGACTTTTGTGCTATGACTTTGCGAAAGGATCATTGCATAAAATGTTAGAATCTAGCATATTCTAGTAGTGGCAAGAACCTTGTGTTCTAACACTAATGATAAGGATTGGGAATTGTGAAATGAGCATCATTGAAAAAGTTTTTTTTTCAGTTGATCTATTTCACAAAGTAAGGACCATAGGAAACATAGTGTACATGCTTTGTGCATGGGACAGCTATTGTTATAATTTGAGAAATAAGTTGATTTTCTGAAACAGTAAACAATAAATAATGAGTAATCAATATGGTGGTTAAATAGAAGTGTTTTATTTACTCTCACAAGTTTGGGGCCATATAGGATTAAGTATTATTATTGTGTTTCGGTTTGCATGTTTTGACTTCCAGAATAACTGCGTTATTCGAACCTCCACAGTCGGTCATACGCTGGAATTAAGTATGAAGGAATACTGTCATGAAGAGTCTATAGATTATCTGAAGAGTTTGGACATAGCACAAGTTTGTTGCAGGGTTCATGAGTGCTTTGATAAGATTAGAGTATTGGATTAAACCCACGCTCACTTTGATCACTTCATGGATTTATCACGAGGGATTAGTGAGACGATAATATTGTATATTCTTGAAACCGAGACGTGTGAGTTGTTATTTGTGGGTCGGTTGTGTTGGATTAGTGTCTAAGTCCATAACTATTTTGGTATGTACTTGACCCGATGGTGCATGGTCCTTTTGGGTTGCCTTCACCAAAGCAACATGATAGGATGAATAATGGAGAGAAAGGATTAAATATGATTTATTAATATATTATGAGAATAATATAATAAAGGAGAAATCATATTGTTTAATTAATATTAGTCAAGAATTAATAAGAACTAAGTTTGTGATTAAAAGACATTAATTGAACTTAAGGGACTTGAACTGTCAATTGTATGATAGTTGAATATTGAGCTAATGGACTCCATATTAAAGGGGTGGACGAATTCTATGGGGAAACCCATTAGAAATCGTCCAAGGCCTTTAAGAAGGGAGCCCATGGGTTGCTTAGGGCTTAAGCATCCAAATTAGGGTTTCCTTGTTAGATAACCCTAATAGCCTCACTATTTAAAGAACCCTTATACCCCAAAAACATGGACAAGCTTCCTTCTAGGGTTTCCACACGTTTTGGGCAGCCTCCTTCTCTTCTCCTCTTCATCCCCTTGCTCTTGGTGTTTGTGAACCATTAGAGGAGTGACATTTGTGACTCTAAGCTTTCTAAAATCATTGCAAGGAGGAATTGTGATTGTTATTTCTACATAACAATCAAGGTAATATCTTAAACCCATTCTTATGTTAATATGATTACTTGTATACTAGAACTAGGGTTTATAGTCTTGGATGAATTGCATGTACAATAGAGAAACCTAGATCCAAGTATTAGGGTTTGTATGAGCACATAGGATGTCTTACTGCCAAAACCCATCAGGTTGCACATTGATAATAAGTAAACGCACCAATAACTTGGTGTTATAAAACTTATTGTTGTGTGTGATTCGATCGGTGAATGCAAGAAAGCATATGAGTCAAAGTTTATCCATTCCTTTTACCCAAAGTGGGATAAAAACGATATATGTGGGGCCCTCGATGATTTAGTGATGACACTTAAGCGCTTGGCCAAGCCGGGAATAAGTTGATGTGTTCAATTGCAGTCTGTTGTCAGTCGTCATAAACCGGAAGTCGGGAAACAGTATAGAGAGATTGATTGAAACTCATGTCTTGTGTCTATACGATATCTTGAGAATGGAGGAATATATAATCCCTTATCTAAAGGACACGCTATCTGAAAAGATCAGAGTTGGCTACGATTGCTGATCAGGTTCTGAAGTCATACGAAAAATAGTTATTAGACTTATCCAAGTGGGAGACTGTTGGATTAGTGTCTAACTCCATAACTATTTTGGTATGTACTTGACCCGATTATGAGCATGATCCTTTTGGGTTGCCTTCACCATAGCAATTCGTAAGATGAATTAAGGAGAGAGAGGTTTAATTATGATTTATTAATATATTATGAGAATAATATATTAAAGGAGAAATCATATTGTTTAATTAATATTAGTCAAGAATTAATTAAGAATTAATTTTTGTGGCTAAAAGAGATTAATTAAACTTAGGGGACTAGATTTGTAATTATAAGATAATTGCAATTGGGCTATGGATTATCTAAATAATATATGTTGGATAAATTCTATGGGAAGCCCATTAAGAATTCATCTAAGGGATATGTTAAAAGAGTCCATGGGCTGCTTAGGGCTTAAGCATCCAGATTAAGGTTTCCTAGTTGCAAACCCTAATAGCCTACATGTATATAAAGGCCCTCTATGCACCAAAAACGTGGCGAACGCTTGGATTAGGGTTTCTAGACGATTTTGGCAACCTCCTCTCTTCTTTTCTTCATATTGTTGTTTAGTGGTGTTTGTGACTCCATTAGAGGTGCAACACTTGAGGCACTAGGCTTTCTGAAGCCAATCAAAGCAAGGAATTGATTATTATTACAATATAACAATCAAAGGTAATTACTAAACCCTTATTTTAGTTCTTATATGATAGATCTAGGGTTTATAGCTTTGGGTATTCAATTGCATGTTCATTAGACAAACTAGATCCAAAAGCTATTAAGGTTTGCATGTACACCATATGAATGATGTTTTGCTCAAACCATCATAAAGATCCTCCAAATTTAACATATTTTATTAGTTTATGTCTGAGAATACCTAATCAGAATAATATAAGATAATTAATTCATATCATTCGAACAAAACTAATCATAAGCATCAAATAAGAATAACTAATTTTTAACAATTATCGCTTATGTTTATTTAATTATTTATTTATTTTGTAGATTTTTATTTACAATTATAACGTTCGTTTGAAATATTGAAATAGATGTAAGAAATATGAACAAAATATTAAAATTGAATGAGAATACTAACATAGATGTAATAATTACGACATTTATCCTTCATAAATATTCTTGAATGTAAAGACACCTTGTATTTATAAAAAACATGTGGTTTTTCAATAAGAACAATGTATTTATACGGTTTAAAATATAATAAACAAATATTTATACGATTTCAAATGAAAAATTGTCAATATTGAACAAAATTGGAAAAAAAAACGTTTTCGATTTAGAACAAAAAAATAGAGCACCAAAACTGTAAAAAATAAAAATAAAACTTAATGTCAAAATTGAAAAAAAATGAAAAATTAGAGTCTTTTGTAGAAAAAAATTCAGTTTTGACATGTCAAAATGTCATGTTAGCATGTCATGTCAAGAAAATCGACATGTCATCATGTCACGTCAGCATACAACCGAGTTGACCGGTCAAGTGGTCAGAACTGTAACAAATTGGAAAACACAATATCAAATTTGAGACAAAAAACACATTGTCAATTAAAAATTTGATGTAAACTTGATGACTTATGTGTTATGTTCCCTATGAAGAAACTATTGATGCATTTTTTTAGACAAAAAAAAAACAAACATTTCTACTTTCATCAACTAATTTTCAAAAAATAATACAAAACAGTAAAATAACCAAAATAATCATCAACTTTTCCTATGGTATCTGCGAAAGTGCAGCATCTTCAAAATGATAACGTCATATGAGAAGAAAGTGCAACATCTTCAAAATGATGACGTCATATGAGAAATTTGGGGTGTGCAAAAAAGCGCACAAACCGCCCACACCACACCGCATAATGCGGTTTACAATTCCGCGGTGCGGTTTGCGGTTCGTAATTTTGTCAAACCGCACTATGCGGTGCAATTTGCGGTTTATAGTTACCGAACCGCAGTTCAAACTGCACCGCGTCGTATTAATGTGTGCGTGTGTGTGTGTCTATATATATATATATATATATATATATATATATATATATATATATATATATATATATATATATATATATATATATATATATATATATATATATATATATATATATATGGAAAAGTGAATATACCCATAAGGGTATATAAGTTTAGATACCCAAACTCACTATACTATGTCATTGTGTATCATATATATACATTGTAATTGTCCAATGTTCTTATAATTAAACTTCTAACTTGATTTACTTCCAAAAATTTTATAATTTCACATTTATCTTCCTCTCATATAATTTTCATTTTAAACTATAATATATATAACCTAATAGGTGTTCGGCCAAAAAATGTGATGTAAGAGGAAGATAATAGTGAAATTTTGAAAATCTTGAAAGTAAATCAAGTTAGGATTGATGTTTAAGAACATTATAATGAATATATCAAACAAAATGATGTGTTATAATGCGTTCGGGTACCTAAGCTTATATACCCTTAAGGGTATATTCACTTTTCCCATATATATATATATATATATATATATATATATATATATATATATATATATATATATATATATATATATATATATAGGGTAAGGTTCAATAGAGAACCATAATTAACCAAGGAACCAATTTTTTTTTCAACTTTTAGAACGTATTTTTTTATCAAAAAAACTAAAAATACAGAAATTCATAACTTTTTATCTTTTTTCCAATGATATAAAATTCGAATTTTTTTTTACGTCAAATTCACAATGTGAATCTTCGAAAATTCACAACGTGAATCCGGATTCACACGGTGAATCCGAAAAATATTTTTCACATTCACAATGTTAATATATGAATTTAGATATTTTTAGATTTTTTTTCAATAAAGAATAAGCTCTACAAATTGAAAAAAAGATTTGGTTCCTTGAAGAACCCATAATTATGGTTCTCTATTGAACTTTTCTCTCTCTCTCTCTCTCTTTCTCTCTCTCTCTCTCTCTCTCTCTCTCTATATATATATATATATATATATATATATATATATATATATATATATATATCAAAGTTTCCAATCACCAAACACTTCATACTGTCTAATAACTTTTTTTCTATATCACGATGGTTTAATATGATAATTAAAGACTTACTTAACTTAAATATGATAATTATAGTCTTTTAAGTCTTTAATTATCATATTTAACCATCGTGATATAGAAAAAAAGTTATTGGACAATATGAAGTGTTTGGTGATTGGAAACTTTGATATATATATATATATATATATATATATATATATATATATATATATATATATCAAAGTTTCCAATCACCAAACACTTCATACTGTCCAATAACTTTTTTTCTATATCACGATGGTTAAATATGATAATTAAAGACTTAAAAGACTATAATATCAAATTTCATAAGTCATAACAACTTAGCAAAAACATTATGTTGTTTTTTTTGGTTGCAATATATATGTCTTTTAAAGGGTATGCAATATAATTAATAAATTTTGAAAGTGTTTAAATGACATGAATAACAACCAAAGTTATAAATTGAAACAACTTATCAAACTGCATAAACCGCACAAACCGCCCGCGTGAAACCGCACCACATAATGCAATTTAGAACTTTTGTGGTACGGTTTAGAGCTTTTGTAGTGCGGTTTGCGGTTTCCAAAAAAACTCAAACCGCATGTGCGGTGCGGTTTCAACTCTAAACCGCACCAAACCGCACCGCGAACACCCCTATGAGAAATGATGATGTGACAATACAAACGACGTAGTTTTAAAAGAAAACAAAAATCTAAAAAAAAAATCCTAAATACCATCTAACAAAATACAATAATAATAATAACTAGAAAGGTTACCCCCGCTACGCGGGGGTCAAAGTTGATGTGACAATACAAACGACGTAGTTTTAAAAGAAAACAAAAATCTAAAAAAAAATCTTAAATACCATCTAACAAAATACAATAATAATAATAACTAGAAAGGTTACCCTCGCTACGCGGGGGTCAAAAACTTTCAATGTTGTTTCCGAATCGATAAATATGACAGACGTAGAAAGTGCAAGGATGAAAAGCCCGGACTTTGCCACGGACCGTTTTTTTCATGTTTTTATGAAAAAATGTAAAAGTTTGACTGCAAGGACCAGAAGTGTCAAAATGGCTAAAGAATTAAAGGGGTAAGAATTAGCAACTTTTTCGAAAAGGGATCAAAGTTGTCAAACCATTAAAGTTTTGTGACCAAACTTTAAATATTAAAAGGTTCTTAAAAAGTGTAAAATTATTAATTGTAAGGACCAAAAGTGTCAAAATGGCCAAAGAATGAGGAGCCCAAAAAAATGACAAGTTTAGTATTCCTAAGATTCATTTCTTTAATATATATATATATATATATATATATATATATATATATATATATATATATATATATATATATATATATATATATATATATATATATATATATTAATAATAATAATAGAGGTATTTTTTTGCTCCAGAACTTTTCAAGCTTTCCTTTACTATATAAATGACCTTTTGAAGATTTCTAACACAAAAATCTTCAAAAATAACTGGATTGTTTGGACTTTTGCAAATAAAACCTATAATTTTTACGCTGTCATTTGTGTTGAGAATTCTTTTTTTCTTTCAAAACCACGTTATCTTGTTTGCGAAGTTATAAATGACATCATCATTTCGCAAATGGTTTGTCATTTCGAAATTCATGACTATTTTGAACTAATGTTTAATTATTATTTTAAAATTAAATATATTTATATTTTTTTTACATTGTTTTTCTAGATATAAATAATGGTAGAGGTCCGAGGCTCCGAGCATCCCGTTAAAGGGCACCAATCCTAAGCCTTTGCATATGAAGGGGTCATGGGCCATGGGTGAGATAGCGTGATGAGCCATATTTGATGTTGAATTGAGAGGGAAAGGGGTTGTACTTGCTTTTGTATTGTTTAAGTCAGTTGGACCCCATTGTTTTTTATCATCAAAAATTCCAAATTGTAGGGTGACCACTTTTTCCATCGTTTCTTTTCATTAATTATATTGATAAAACTAGAAGTCAAGTGATTCGATGTATATATTTCGAGTAACAATTATTCACATCATGCATGAAAAGTTGTTTCATATACCGAGTTAAACCTCATATCACTGTATTTGAGAAAAGTTGGGCGGTTTCATACATCCAATAGCTAAGATCTCAGTTGCATACAACAATATCAAGAATATAATTCAACTTTTTATCTGTAATATTCACATTTGAATTCGATTTTACATGAGTTTTGTGAAAATTAATGTATTATATTGATCGTATGTCGTAAACCGGTAAACGTGTCAAAAATAAAATTTGTTTTTCCAATGTAGATAGAACAAACATAGTTGACTCCACATAAAGTATTTGGTCAGATTGTATGCCAAGTAATTTTAATTTAAGAAAATGATTATTGAAAAACTAAAGTAGTATGTCTGATTTGAAAAAAAATAAAAACTTTATAACCGTAAATAATTTAAACTGGAATTAATAAGTTATATAATGACTTAAGTTATATGCAAACAAAATTGAAAATAAAATCAAACAAGGTAAATGATTTGTGGATTTTTCTGTCAAAGAGATCCGGTTGGTTATTGATGATTTTGTTTTACCCCGTACTCGGGGGTGTTTGGCTTATATATTTGAAGGCCAAAAGTCTTTTTGACAAAAGTTACAAAAAGTCATGATTTTCTGATTTTTCTAAAAAGTTATTTTTCTTTATATCAAAAATCTAAAAGTTGCTTTTAAAATGTTTTTAGTACCAAACATCTTTTGCATTTTATCTTTTCCAAAAAGAACTTTTGAGCTCTCAAAAGACAAGCCAAACACCCCCAGGCCCTAATACTCAGACAAGGTGGAATTCGTTGATTCCAGTCAAGGTCGATATCTGTTGCTGGAGAACTAACATGAATCGACTTCAAACTAAAGATAATTTAGCTGCTAGAGGTATAGATGTTCCTTGCTCTTTAGGTCCAATTTGTTCGAATGAAGTGGAAACCGCAACACACTTTTTTTTGCATGTGAGGTTGCTAAACCTCTTTTGTCGAGAGTATTTAATTGGTGTGATATTGATTGCTTGGGTGGCTATCATTAGCACTTCATGGTGGGTGATTTGGAACCATAAATAAATATGTGTTTGAACATATTAAGCCTACGAATGATAGGTTATTTGAAGATATGGTTGCTTTTTATTTTAATTGAGTGGTTCATAGGAAACTTAAATTTTGAATTAGGTTGAATTTATGGCTTCAAAATCCAATTCTAAGCGTTTTGATGTAATTTTTGTTTGTCTTGGTCTCTAGCTTATTGCTAGTGTTTATTTATTTATATATATTTTTTGTGTGTGTTTTATAAAATTTAGCCGTTTGATAAAAAAAATTTGTGGAATGTGATCGTTTATGAGTAAAAAATTACATGATTAGAATAATTTATTTATCTTTCATTTTGATTGTTTAAGATAAAATCACATTAAAATAATTTTGGTTTTAACAACAAGTTACAATCTTAAATCATAAACACCATATGTTATTCCAATTATTTGTATTAGTCTATTAGTTTTGCAATATGTTCAATACGCATAAGGGTGTCTGACACTCCTCCAACTCAATTGTCACTTCATTGTCACACCAACTTTTCTATCATATACCATATATATCATAGTCATTACAACAGATGATTTTACATAATGTTCTAATACTCAATACTAATACATAGATCAAAGCCAATAACTAGAATATCGAAGTCAATACCTCGAGCATGACCTTCAAACTTGGCTTGAGGAAGAGGCTCCGTGAAAGGATCCGCCAAATTTTGATCGGTATGTACTTTGCAAATATTGATTTCACCATCGTCAACTTCATGTCGAATGTAGTTGAATCTCTGGCTAATGTGCTTGGTCTTCTTATGCGATCTGGGTTCTTTAGCCAAAGCAATAACACCCTTATTATCACAAAATACTTCTAGGGGATCCCAAATGGAAGGAACAACTCATATATCTCCAATGAACTTCTTCTTCCAAGCGGCTTCTTGTGCAGCTTCAGAAGCAGCGATGTATTCCGACTATGTAGTGGGCTGTGCTACAACACTTTTCTTGGAGCTTTTCCAAGACACTACACCCCTATTGACAATGAACACATATCCTGATTGTGACTTACAATCATCTCGATCTGTTATGAATGAAGCATCAATGTAAAACTTTACACTTAGGCTTTCTTCAACGGCTCTATAGATGAGGAACATGTCCTTAGTTCTACGCAAGTACTTAAGGATGTTCTTCACAACTATGACTTTCCCCTAGATTTTTTTTAAAACTTGCTTGTCATGCTCATAGCATAAGCATGATCCGGTCTATTAGAATTTGTGGCATACATGATGGATCCAAATGCCGAAGCATATAGAACATCTTTCATCTTGTCCAGCTCAGCCTTTGTGTTAGGACATTGGGATAAAATTAGAATCGTGCCATGTTCCATAGGTACAAATCTACTCTTATAGTTTTCCATCTTGAACGGTTTCAAGACTTTATCAATATATATACTTTGGCTCAAACTTATTAATCGTTTTGATCTATCTCTATAGATTTCGAATACAATAATATGTTGAGCCTCACCAAGATCCTTCATTGAGAAGCACTTTCCTAACCAAGCCTTTACACCTTGTAAAGTCGGAATGTGATTTCCAATGATAAGTATGTCATCCACACATGGGACCAAGAAGGTCACCGAGCTCTCACTAGTTTTCATGTAAACACAATATTGATCTTCGTTTCTAACAAAACCATACTTTGTAATTTCATCATCGAAACGATGATTCTAATTTCGAGATGCTTGCTTTAACATGTAAATTCATCTCTTGAGCTTACACACGTTATTAGGATTCTTTTGGTCGACAAAACCTTCAGACTAAACCATATAGACATCTTTTTCTAAGTGTCCATTTAGAAAAGTGGTTTTGACATCCATTTGTCATATCTCATAGTTATAATATGCAACTACAGCAATCAATATCCAATTAGATTTCATCATAGAGACTTGTGAAAAGGTTTCATCATAATTAACTCCTAGGGTTTTAGTGAATCCTTTAGCAACTGTAACGTCATGATTTTACCCCAATTTTTTCTTTTTATTTAATAATTTTTAACAGAAAATGCAATGGAAGTCTTTTATAAAATTCATAATTTAAATAAACCACACATTACCATCTTTAAAAACAACCCAGTTGTAACATCCCAAAATTTTCACCAAATTTAAACCTTTAAAAAACGACCGATTTAGTAATAAAAGTGTTTACATACTATTATTTCCAAAACATTAATCAAAATTAGAGTCTTCCATGATCCAGTCAGCTGTAAACCAAGGATGTGTACGATCATGTCTTTGCCTTGCCATGGTCCATTAAAGTACCTGAAACTATAAACCAAAATTGTAAGCACGAAGCTTAGTGAGTTCCCCCAAAATACCAACACACGAATAAATAACATATTTAAAATAACAACATACTATGAGTCCAATCAACCATCGGGTTGGAATACCCCAGGCCCCTCAACCATTGGGTTGGAATGCCAACATACTATGGGTCTAATCATCCTTGGGATGGAATACCCCAAAACATAAATCTGACTTCCTTGAGCTGGAAAACCACGTAAAGTTGCCAACTTTATGTTCATGCATGTCTAAATGAAGCTCTTAAGCTTAAAAGGACTTAATAATTGACTTAATGCATGCATAAAACTAAAACTCTCATTAAGTTTGCACTTTTATGCTCAAGGATACCAAAACCAACTCAGATCTGAAAGAACCAACCCTTAAACGACCTACTCATCCATTAACCCAAAAGGGACCAAAAGCACAAGAAACTAACTATGAAGAAATCTAAACATGTACAAGACAATATGCAAACTTGATACCTCAGAAAGTGTGACATCCCCAAATTTCACGGCCAGAAAGACCGATTTCGTTTATGCTTTTATAAAAAAATCAGAGTAATCTTTCAAAGAAAAATGTTGCGGAATTTGTTCCAAAAACAAAATATGATAAAGATTTATCAAATCATTTCCTTAAAGAAATGTAATTTCATTGTATTACAAAACTCGGGATGTCAACATCGATATAGATCAAAAGCATAAACCAAAACCATCCTAGGCCACAAAACAAAATTGGCCTAAAAAACAACATAGGGCTTACAACATTATATTTATTTTCTATAAGCTTAAAATCCATAATCTCTCGTCAGATCATCCAACTATGCTCTTGCCACTACCTGTAATACAAGAAACTGAGTGGGTCAGGCTGGTGAGCCTGGTAAGCATATAGGGTTTACAACTCATAATAAATATGTTTATTAATTTCATCAAACCAATCAAACCTGATTACCCATTCCTATTTCCTCAGTTTACGTCCCTAAAGCATCTAATAAAAGGGACCTAGCCTAAGGATCATCTTCGGGGTAGACACTATTGCTGAGAGGATTCCTCGGCCAGAAGTGTCCTTAAGGCAACCATAAGGGGGATGGAGTACACCGGTGAACACATCGTTCACAAACACCTACATGTTTCGAGTCTGCTATCGTTCCACTGGACTTCCTAGAAAAGTTTGTGGTCGTCATCCATACACTGCTAGATGACTGGATCATCGTCAATACCGATGACTCTCATCATTTTATTTCATCACACACCAACTATTTCATCTACCCATGTTTTACCCAACATATTTGTAGATATAAAATACATATACAATTCAGATATAAAAAACGAAGCTTAAATCTTTCATACAACATAGATCTCAAGTATATATATATATATATATATATATATATATATATATATATATATATATATATATATATATATACACACACTAGTAGCGTACCCGCGCAATGCGGCGGCGGCGATTTGTTTCATTCCGACGATTAGTTTCCGAACGAAAGTTAGTATCATTTCAGCGGTCGTCAAATTGTTTCATTTTGATTTGTTTCATTCTGGGGATTTGTTCCTTTTGGCGATCAGTTGTCTCTAGACGAACAGTAAATAGTAATTTCCGTCTATTACTCTTTATATGGCAGCAGACGACGATTAGTTTCATTAACGAATATTGTTTTCTTTCAATATGTTGTTAAATCATTATAGTTTAGCCTAAAAACGAAAAAAAATTGTATTCTTTTAGTTTAAATATATTACTATGTTAATTTGGTTACAAATAATAATATGTTGCTATTATAGTTTAAATATGTAAGCATATTGCTATTATAGTTTAAATATGAAAGTGTATTGTTATAGGTTAAATATGAAAGTGTGTTGTTATAGATTAAATGGATTGTAAAAATAATTAATTTACTAAACTAACTCTAGTGAAAAGTTTATACTTTCTCATGGCTTGGCTTCAATATTTAACATATGATACATATATGATCCATTTCCTTTGCATTGATTGTGTGAGTGTAAAAGGTAAAGTTTCACGACCATCATTCAAAATGAGATGAATTACGTAGCCATTGTAATAATTTGAAATATTAATTTTAATAGTAATAATAATTAGTATTTGATAATTATAATGATAATAATATTCTAAAATCTTACGATTTAGCTTGAATAAGTAAATCAAAAGTAGAATCATGGCTTTAAAGTCGGCTATCACATCTAAATTAGCATTTTAGTAAAACAAATTGAAGTTATTTTACAAAAAATAAGTTGAATAATATTGTAATAACTATTCAAAATTTATCGATCAGTTCCAGTTGACGTGGATTTCTCAGAAGAAATTTGATGGACTCTACCAATATATAAGTCGAAAATTGATTTCCAATGACCGGCTGAAGTAGAGTAAATTGTTAGGCTTGGTTGACAACTATGACATTTTGATAATCAACAAAGTTGTATCCTTCATAATTCGAGAAGTCGCCAGGAGTATAATTGAGTTTAAAATGATTTATGGAATATAAGCAGCCTTCCATATTTCTTTCTAAATATCTTCCTATTAAAATGATTTTTTGGTTAATTTCCGTTTTTTTACACTCAGCTTTTTTATTAAACAAAACCTTGAAATATGTTTTTATATGCTTCAATATTGCTTAACAATTGTATAAAGATTAATCGAAACCCACAGTAATTGAGGTTTGTGTAATAGTATGTATTAGCTTGACAACTTATTCGGGTTTGGCACAAAAGTCAGTCCTTTGGAACAAAGAATTATAGGTTGTTATTTTTGTTGTTTTTATCCCTCTTTTAAAATAATCATAAAATACATGCATATATGGAAATTGTAGGCAGACAAAAATTAAGAGCCACAAATTCAATTACATGCACATAAATACACACACACAAAGATAACAATTTTAAGTTCAATAGAAAACGATATGATATGGACTCAGTATTTTCTAATCTTTAAAAAAATATGTAAATGTTCATAATATCCTCATAATCAGAACCTATCCTTGATGGTTGTCAAGACAAATCCAATGATACAAAAATGTACAAATTATAGGAACTTACTATCAAATTACAAAAGTACAAGACTATAATAAGAAAATTACAAAAACGACTTGTGATATGCTTTTTTGATTAATTTCTTCAAACCAAGAACTTACTACCAAAATACAAAACAGCAATGCTTTTATAAGAAAAAAAATAGAAACTTGGTCATTTTGGGTGTGTCTGCGGGTATATTGGTCCTTTAGGGAATGCTATAATGAGAAACAAACAAAGAAAGGTTATTTTACAAACATAACACCAAATTCAAAAATCATTTTGGGTTTGGGTTTGGGTTTGGGACATGTTGGTTATTTCGGGATTGGGACCTAAAATCAAAAACTACACAAAAATCAAACCAAGAGAGAAAAAAAACTCATACAAAATCAAACCAAGAAAAAAAACAAACATGTACCTTGTTTTTTGGCAAAATCTTGGAAGAATTCGGTTTTTTTTACCTCTAGCACCTGAAATCAAAACCCACAAAAAAATCTTGGAATACTAGTTGTCTCTGCGATACTTGCATGAAAGACCAGGATCTGGCCCCTGACAATTGTATTAAAGACCAGGATTGGGCCCCTATCACTTGTATGTAAGACTGGGATTTAGCCCTCAGCATTGAAAGGAAAGACCACGGGGGTAGCCCATGACACTTGTATGTTTTGGGTATGAGGTATTTTTGGGAAATCACTAAGATTTCTGCTTACGGTTTCATATTTATGGTTTTAGGTACTTTATGTTTGAAAGGGAAGGGCCCGGCATGACTGCACAACATTCCCCAGAGTTTTCCGCATTGGAAATTAAGGAAATTACTCTGATGTTTAAATAATATATTCACTTTGATTGGATTTAGAACAACTCATTCTATGTTTTGTTGATTTAAAAATGAAAAGTTTACCTTATAGTTTTTGGGACGTTATAGGACCTTTTGTTGTTACCAATGTTATTGAACATGGTGTCATGGAGATTGAAACTGAACAAACGGGAAAAAATTTCAAAGTTAATGGTAATCGGCTCAAACCTTTCTATGAAGGTTTCCAACTCACAAACAAAGAAGTGGAGGTTGTTGAAATCCCAACATACCACAAATAAGTAGGGGTGTTCGTTTGGATGGATCGGTTTGATCCGATCCAATCAAGTAATCCAAATTGATTTCGGTTTTCAAAACATGGATCCGAATTGTCCAAACTAAATTCAAATTCGATCTGATCCGATCCGACTACAATTCGGTTGGATCGGTTTTTATAATTCGGTTTTCAAAAACCGAAACATTTTAAAACGACATATAATTATAATATTACTCAACTTTACATAAGAAGCAAAAACAAATAATTTAGTTGTGATTTGAAATTTATAAACAATTAATAAGAAGATATATTATAGTTACATATTTTATAGATACAAAATTTTCGAGAGAAAATGCATATTAATGTTTTTTTTATCGGGTGAAACGTTTTGAACCTATTTCGAAAAATACACTACAAAATTAATAAATAATTATAGATATATATTATAAATAGATGAATAATAAATGTTGAAAACCAAAATAATAATTCGGTTTTGTTGAAAACCAATCCAAAAATCCGAATAACCGAACCAAATAGTCCAAACGAAATTGTCCAATTGGATAATTCGGTTTTATCCGAATATTGAACAGCCCTACAAATAAGAGGAAGTCAAGTAACAATGTCGAGCCAACGACAGTAAAAATAGGCAGCTTATCGGGAGGCAAGCCATGTATTTAAACTTATTTTGTAAGTTTTTCTTTATTTGTAGGGTGGTTTTAGGAATTAATTAGTTTGTTTTCAACATTGAATCATGTTTTTCAAAACAGGGCAGCAAGAGAGTTTTGCATTTAAAAATTCAAAAATTGAGGTGTTTTTATAAAAACACAATTGTGCTTTTCACAAAATCACGATGGCATTTACGCTTTGCAGTTTTAAAAATTGAAAACAAAAATCGGATTTCTAAAAAACACGATCGTGGGTTTGGCAAAACCATGATCGCATTTTATGTTCGACGATTTTTTGGTGTCGAAATTGTAAGAAAATTAAACGTACGATCGCAAACAGGAAAAACATGATCATGTTTTTCGATGGGGTTTTTCTGAATTCTCCTATAAATTGCGCCTTTTTCCAAATTTATCACTTTCAAACTTTCATAACTCCCTCTTTCTCTCTGGTTGCTCTCTAAAACTCGAAAACTCTCAGAAACTCTAGAATCTTCGTCATTTGTTGGATTTAAGCGCATAAGGTACCGTTTTTCTTCTCTTTGCTTCATCTAGGCTTCTATACCACTAGAAACACCACGGTTTTGCTGAATCTTCCTAAAAATTATAAGTTAATAATTCAAATTTTTCAAAATTTTTGAAGTTCTATTTCAGATCTACGGTTCGTTAGTGCATATGAGGACCCGAAAATTTGAACATATATTATAGACACTAAGGGGGAGAGATTCACAGGAACAAAATTTGCAAAATCAAAAAATCTTCGGTTGAAAAAAAATACTGATTTTCAGCACATAATCAGGTATATTCACTCCATAATTGAATATTTTACTTTTCTGTCATTTATAACGGTGCAGGCTTGCGTATCCACTTGGGAGTAGCTAGTTATTTATTTGTCTTGTCTGTGCTAAAATCTTTTGTTATCTAAGTAATTCGTGACAAACTAATCCCTAAGCCTTTACCTAAAACTGTGCTTCCCATAAGCCGTTAGCACAAAAATGTTGCTAACCTGAACCAGGACTATACTATTCGAGTTGGTGACCGGGTGGTCAATGTAGGGTCCCATGCTACGTTTGAACGATATCTAATGCGTTACACCAGAGATGTCACTGCTCAGAGTTTTATCCCAACACCGTTGTTCTTTAGTCTCTGAATATTTATGATGGGTATGTACCCTCTTTTCCAATACTGGTTGGGAGGGTCTTTAGGAACTCGACTATCCCACATCACCCCTATTAACCAAAGAATTTCTAGCCACTCTCATTAAATTCAACCACGAAGGTAACTTCATGTTTCATTGTTTTGGAAACATTCACAGTCTTCACATTGATCGCCTTTGTGACCTGATCCATTCAGCTATCTAGGATACATACGGTCCCTACACAAACAATTTTATGAAGCACCTGCTATTGACATGGAGCACTTGAAGAAAGCAAGTTGGATCATCATGATCTCATATGGCACATCTAGATCATATGTAGAGCATCAAGATGTTGATGGATCATTTATGGCTCATCAGAAACATTGTTGGCTTATCCACAACTCTTTGGCTCAACAA